>NC_062548.1:103025223-103361473 GCF_016906955.1 Phacochoerus africanus | reverse complement strand
TAAAAAAACAAGTACATTGGATCAATCATTCACTGTTCAAGCAGATATGCAGAGACAAGAAATAAGCATTGATCCAAAATATTAACAGATATATAAGAACAATCCATGAGAAGCCCATAGTAGAAAATCAATTACTGCTTCCTCCCTTATTTCTCTGCCTTTAGATATTTTTGCCTAATCCACTGTCCTCACTGTTACCAATGTCAGAAATTTCAAAAATATAAAGAACTCTCAAAACTCAACAGTAAGGAAACCATCCACCAAATTTAAAATGGGCAAAAAGCTTGAACAGAAACTTCACCAAAAGAGGATATACAAATGGATGGCAAATAAGCACAACGAAATATGTTCAATATCATTAGTGACCAAAAAAATGCAAATTGAAGTCAAAATGAGGTATCAGTATACATCTACAAGAATGGCTAATTTTTTATTGAAATAGCAAGTTTTGGGAGAATGCAGAGCAATGAGAACACTTACACACTGCTGGTAAAAATGCAAAGTAGGAAAGCTATCCTGGAAAAAGCTTAGGCAGTTTCCTATAATTTTTTATAAAGTTGTACATATATATACAAGCAATCCCATTCCTTGATTTACCCTAGAGATATGAAAACATATCACAGAAAAAAATCTGTTCACAAGAATTTATAGTAGCTCTATTCATAATCACCACAATTGAAAACATCACCGGTGTCCTTGAGCAGGTGATAGATTAACAGTGGTACATCCATACGAGTGGAATATTACTCAACAATAACAAACTATTGCTATATACAACAAAGGCATTATGCTCAGTGAAAGAAGCTAGTCCCAGAAGTAAATATGCACTGTGATTCCACATGCATGACATTCTCAAAAAAAAAAAACCAAAAACTGTAGTTATTGGAAACAAGTCAGTAGTTATCAAGAGTTATGTGTGGGTAACATTTTGACTCAGAGGATAGCACAGGGAGTTTTGGAGGTGATGGAACTGTTGGGTAGCCTAATTGTGATGATAGTTCCATTAATCTATACATGTATTAAGATTAATAGAACTGTAAAAAGAAACATTTGGTTATACTGTAGGAAACTTTTTAATGAAATCTTAAAAATATTTTGTAAGGCATTCTACTGTTTAAGAAATTTTAAGATTCTCTATTTTAAACAAAATAGATTCAGACTTCAAGGCAACCTTTCGTCTTTCATTTCCATAAATTCTCTCTTCTTCCCTCAGCATATAATCAACAGGCAGTTGGTATTTGTTTAAGTCTCAGACTTCACATTTACATATATCTAACATGAAAGTTCAAATAGATGTTCAAATGGTTCTAAATATTCAAACATTTGCAAACATCTGGATAGACTTTTTTTTACTTCCTCTAAATATTTGGCACTTTACCAAATTTAAAGCCTTTGTATATTTCCAATTCCTAAAGGAAAAATACTTTTTCATGTCAAATGAATTGCTGTCTTTATGCCTTTTAGTATCAAAGTTGTCAGTATTTCCAGGTCAATGTTCATGAGTTTTTATTATTTTTGAATGTTCAGAATGACAGAAAAGTCATACCATTACTAACTTTTTTTTTGTCTTTTGTCCTTTTAGGGCCACACCCACAACATATGGGGGTTCCCAGGCTAGGGGTCGAATCGGAGCTGTAGCTGCTGGCCTATGTCAGAGACACAGCAATGTGGGATCCAAGTCATGTCTGCAACCTACACCACAGCTCATGGCAACACTGGATCCTCAACCCACTGATCAAAACCAGGGATTGAACCTGAAATCTCATGGTTCCTAGTCAGATTCGTTAACCACTGAAACACGATGGGAACTCCCATTACTAACTTATATTGATAGCATTACCTCTCAATCTTTCTCTCCTTCTTCTTCCTTCCTTCTCTCTCTCAATCAATCCCTCTCTCTCTCTCTCTCTCTCTCTCTCTCTCTCTCACCATAAACTTGAACTGCTGAAATCTCACGTAGGCTAACATTTGGAGGGATGCCCGACCTGGTTCTCCACTTCTCTGTGAATTGTCACACTCATGCATAGGTTTAAGTTCTAGGAGATAGCCATCATTATATCCTCTGACAGATTTTTCAAGGTTCTCTTTCAAAGTTATAATTAAGACATAATGTATAGACTGATCCCATGAGTGACTACCAAAGAACCTTGGCCAGAAAAACTGCCAAATGAACAGCAGTTGAATACCCTATAAATTCAATATAAAACATCCCCAATAATCTTGCTATGAACAGAGCTATAATTGTGGTTGGTTCAGTAATCATTGAACATTTAAGGGGAAATCTTAAAAGTACAATAACAGGGTTCAGCAGAGACATACAGGGTATGAAGAAGTAGGAAGTTTTCCCTATTAAAATCATGTTCACCCACACATAACTTTGTTCTGGAGGAGTTTTTCAAAGGAACTGGGCAGATAGCCTGACTCCAAAATAGCCATCCCATAAACTTTCCAGAGCTTAAAATTCTACCAATTCCTTGTCACTGTAAGTCTAGAGAAAACAACTACCTAGAAAAGGTATGGGCTTTTAATTGCAATGCTTAAGTTAGGAAATGAAAACATTCCTAAGTATGAAAAAAATTTATGAACAAATAAGACTCTATAGGAAAATACCCCTAAGCAGTAGGAAATCAGATAGAAAATTGGAAAAGCATTAAAAAGCTTTTAGAGAAACTGAAACTTAGACTGAGCTCTGAGCTCTGATGCCTCCCATACAAAGAAGAAAAGAGTTCCTTCTAAGTAGGACGTCTTTTAAGAATAAGAGATGCTGACAGGTATGAGAGCACAACTGTGAAGTGAAACACATAACCCAAAGGAAGAGCCACGACATCGATTTAAACAAATGACTAAATATTCCTCTTTCCTTTAGCCAAATTACTGGAATATGATTTTAAATACAAAAGTATATTACCAATGAAGTGTAAACAGATGTCTCACATGAGGTTTAAAACTAAGATTAACTGATTGTTTTCTGAAATGCAGTGTGAGTACCATTAAAGTGACTAGAGGATATAGTTTTTCCTCAATCCCTAGGATGCTAGGATTGCTGTGCTATCTAACTCACGTATGATTGAATGAAATGCACACACAGAGTGAAAAATGAGAAAAGACAGAACATTTATTTTTTAAAAAAAGAAAAAAATGTTGCCTGCCATCTTGAAGCAATAGTAATTTTAAACATATATTCATCATATTTGGAGCAAAGGAAACTATATCAGAAATGACTGGGGAAATTCCCAAGAGACCCAATCTGGTAATTTTTTTTTTTTAAGGACAGTATATTTCAGACACTTCAAGGAGAAAGGTCAGACGTGCATAAAAGGTTAGGAAGGAAAAAAAAATCTGTTTTCATTCTCATCTTTCCCCTTTCTTGATTAGCATCAGAGAAAAGGGACTGAAAATATTTCTTTAAAAATTTTAAGTTCACATTGTGGCTCAGCAGAAATGACTAGTATCCATGAGGACACGGGTTCGATCTCCACCCTTGCTCAGTGGGTTAAGGATCCGGTGTTACCATGAGCTGTGGTATAGGTTGCAGATGCAGCTCAGATCCCGCTTGCTGTGGCTGTGGCCAGCAGTTGCAGCTCCAGTTCAACCCCTCGCCTGGGAACCTTCATATGTTGTGGGTGCAGCCCTAAAAAGACAAAAAAAAATTAAGTAAAATAATATATTGTAAGTATGAGCTACACTCAAATCAGATGGTGGGTTAAAGCCTGGTATTCCTAATGACTGACTGACTTTTAAAGAAATAGAGTTTCCACTAGTCTAATTTTTGTCATCTAGCAAACTACTTAGACTTGCCATCAAAGAACTCAGAAACCAAGTCTCATTTCATCTTGCCTGGACAGAAAGATATCAAAAATATTTGCTAGATGAGAAAAATGAGAATAAAAGTTTCTGGAAGAAGTTCAAAAATCAATAGGAAGCTTTATTAAATCATTATGCTATAGAAAAATTGAATATTCGATGACTACACATGAAATGCTTATATCTATATTTTTCTAAAATATTTGTACTCCTTCCAAAGTTAATACAGAAGATGCAAAGAGAAGTAGCAGGATGTAACATTTGTCTACTGCTGTGTAACAAATGATTCCCAGCATTTAATGACTTAAAACAACATTTATTATCTCACAGGATAATAAATGAGACAGGAATCCAGGTGCAACTTAAATAGGTTCTCCATTTCAGAGTCACAGGCTGAAATCAAGGTTTTGCCTGGGGCTTGACTGGGGAAGGATTTGTTTCCAAGCACACTTCCATGGTTTTTGGCATAAATTACTTCCTCACAGCTGTTGACCGGTGGCTGCCCTCAGTCCCTTGCCATGTGGGCCTTTCCATAAAGCAGCTCACACATGGAAGCTTGCTTCATTAATGCAAGTGAGTAAGAAAGAGTGCAAACAAGACAGAGGTACCAGGGTTTTATTATTATTTTATTATTTTTTAATTATTTTATTATTGTTTTACTTATTATAATTACAAATAATAATTATTTTATTATTTTCATTCCCAGACATCCCATTACTTTCACCATATTCTACTCATCAGAAGTGAGTTACAAGGACCAGTACACACACAAAAAAGGACGGTGGTACACAGGGCATGAATAACAGGAAGCAGAGATCATTGGGAGCTATTTTGGAAACTGTCTACAATACAGAATTCAGAAAGCAATTTGGCCAAAACCTAAGGATTAAGAGGCACTAAATGCATAGTCCACTTATGAAAGAGAACCACCAAAAGGATAGAGTCAGGAAGTTTCAGAGTTCCCTTCATGGCTCAGAGGTTAACAAATCCAACTAGGAACCATGAGGTTGAGTCTTTGATCCCTGGCCTTCCTCAGTGGGTTAAGGATCTGGCATTGCCATGAGCTATGGTGTAGGTTGCAGATGCAGCTCGGATCCCACGTTGCTGTGGATCTGGGGTAGGCCGGTGGCTACAGCCCCAATTTGACCCCTAGCCTGGGAAACTCCATATGCCGCGGGAACAGCCCTAGAAAAGACAAACACACACACACAAACGTTTCCCTGGGAACACAAGCAGACCACAGAAATGGTTTTACTACCACAAGCATCTTTCCCTACCCACCTCTCCAACTTTTAGCAAAGGAGGCTGAGGAGGATTGGAAACATGAGGAAGCAATTACTCTTCCCACCTCCTATTTTCATCCACAGACAGCATCACAGGCAAAGTAAGGGGGAAGACTCCAAGGAAATTACTATAGTGACTGGGGATGCTTGCAATAAAGTATGACCACTGTTCAGTTGAGTAATGGTGTTATAGCCAAGAAAGGGAGATGCTGGTTCCTGCACCTGCAGAGAAGAAAAGGGAGCTGGAAAAAGAAGACAGGCAGAAGGTGTGGAATGCCCTGCAGGTGAGCAACCTTCATTTCCACTATTTAGCACACTCAAGGTAGGTAGGTTTCCCATAGATCAAACAGATATCATGGACGGTAGCTGGGCTGTAGCCATTTTGCTTATACAGCCCTAAAAAATGTCAATGCAGGATAAAAACACGCCACACACATGTATAGGCACATACACGTACCCACAGGTGTAAGAGACTATGGGGGAATACCAGTGGCAGCAACTGAAAGCAAAAACTTGGGTGGAAGTGATGAAGTTGAATTTGTAGCCATCAAGGTAGGAAGCTGTACAGTGAACAGGCCCCAGAGCTTCCCTAAGCCCCTGACCCACCTCACACACAGACGCACAAGACAGCTAAAAACTCGACACTACCACACAGAGGGTGTAGATGACTAATACTTGTTAAGCAGAGAAGCAGCAGTAACTCAAAGGAAGGAAACTACCAGAGTGATCTCTTTTCTAAAGAAATCTCCTTTTTACCCATCCTAACACTTTGGGGCCTGCTGTGGAGAAGGGGAGAGGAAGAACTTGGAATGAGATTTCAACAGTATCAAACCTTTAAATATTTAATGTGACTAGGAAGTTACACAATCTGACCCAGTTCTGTTGACAAACAGCAAAGGGAGAGTCAGAAGATTCTAGCTGAAAATAAGAATAAAACCAATTAAGGCTGGTTTCACTTTTGTAATGTAAAGAGTTACACTATTCAATGAATCATCGATTCTAGTTTTTCGATTGAACATTTTTCACCACAAATAACCAAGAGCATAACAATTATAAAACAATTATTATATTTATAACAATATATTGACAACAATTTTAATACAAGGCCCAATTCTTTTTATTCAGGTTATATTTAATTTTTCTTTTGGATTACACTACAATTTTTCCTTAATGCCTTAAAAACTGGAATTAGGAATCAGGTGGATCAGGTGGAGGGAACAATCAATGTATACTCATAAAGGACCACAACTTTTGTGTTTCCTGTTTGCATAATTCTATAACTTAAGTCAGATTCAATTTTTATTTCAAAAATATTTAAAACAATGCAAAATATAATTATTCGCTAACACCTATTTAGGCACGAAGGGTATATAAAAAAATAAAAGTAAACACACAAAACAGAGAATAAAACAGAACAGAAAAATAACATTAATTCAATGCTAAGAATAAGAAAAGAGTTTACTGGAGGCCATGCATTTAGGCATACTTCATAGTAAAAATTAAAACTTACTAGGTGCTAATATTATCTTTAAGTTTATTAAGTACATATACCTTGACCAATTATTTTAAGAAATAACCTTGGTACATTTTATAGTTCTATTTCCCCTCACCCCAACATGTCTATAAATCATTTAAGATGCAATGGAATGGAGAGTTAGCATATATAACTGAGTGAGACGTTTATGGGGTCATTTCTCCTGAAGTAAATCAGTTGGAACTTCAAGCCATGGCATTTAATTACTTTCTTTACTAGCTAAATCCAACCAAGGAAAAGTATTTTACTATGCAGCATTGCATCATATCTACAATGCTCTAGGTTTATGTACTGAAGGAGATATGTAACTGACCAAACAGGAGCAGTTATAGCTCTAGTACTGCAAGTATTCTTATTACTTAAATATATCAAGACAGACTACTCTTGACTAATAAATTAGAATATTAAGATATCCTTGAGTGCATATGTGAGTTCAATAATATCTTGTTGCAAGTTTTTTTTTATTGCTTGTGATATATAAATCCTCATGTATTGGTTATTTCTTATTTACTTACTGTGGGGAAAAGGTCTTATTAAAACATCTCTAATCAAACAATGCATAATATTTTCTGTGTTTTTAAAATGTACTTTCATGTGAATGAATTCCAAGTACTCTTTTGCAACTTGCTTTTCACTACACATCGTGTTTTTAGATACACACCAATTTCTGGGGAAGAAGAGAGAAAAAGAAGGGAGAAGGAAGGTGATTTCACTTTATTTGTAATTTCTATTTCTTTGAAGTGAGGGTAGGGAAAGAAAGAGGAGGAGGGGCAAGTGGGCGAGAGTACACAGGAAGACAAAGAGATTAGAAGCAAATATGTTTTACCACAGCAAAGGAAATCATAAAAAAAAAGACAACTTACAGAATGCAAGAAAATAGTATCAAATGATGCAAAAGACAAGGGCTTAATCTCTAATATATACAAACAACTTATACAACTCAACATCAAAAAAGCCAACAACCCAATGGAAAAATTGGCTAAAGACCTGAATAGACATGTCTCCAAAGAAGATATACAGATGGCCAACAAGCACATGAAAAAGTATTCAACATCACTAATTATTAGAGAAATGCAAATCAAAATTACCATGAGGTATCACCTCACACCAGTCAGAATGGCCATCATTAATAAGTCCACAAATAACAAATGCTAGTGGAGAAAAGAGAACCCTCCTGCACTATTAGTGGTTGTACCAATTTACATTCCCACCATGAAAAACAGTATGGAGGTACCTTAGAAAACTATACATAGAACTACCATATGACCCAGCAATCCCACTCTTGCATGTGTTTTTCTTTTTTATTTATTTCCCCAATACATAATTTTTTTTCTACCACTCTTGGGCATATATCTGGACAAAACATTCCTTAAAAAAGACACATTAACCCACATATACACTGCAGCACCATTCGCAATAGCCAAGACATGGAACCAACCCAAATATCCATTGACAGATGATTGGATTAAGAAGATGTGGTGTATGTACACAATGGAATACTACTCAGCCATAAAAAAGAACAAAATAATGCCATCTGCAGCAACATGGATGGAACTAGAGACTCATATTGAGTGAAGTGAGAAAGAGAAAGACAAATACCATATGATATCACTTATATCTGGAATCTAATATACGGCAGAAATGAACCTTTCCACAGAAAAGAAAATCATGGACAGGAAAAACAGACTTGTGGTTGCGAAGAGGGGCAGGGATTAGGTGGGATGGACTGGGAATTTGGGGTTAATGCAAACTATTGCCTTTGCAATGGATAAGTAATGAGATCCTGCTGTATAGCACTGGGAACTATGTCTAGTCACTTATGATGGAGCATGATAATGTGAGAAAAAAAATGAACACACGTATGTGTGACTGGGTCACCTTGCTGTACAGTATAAAGTTTGACAGAACAATGTAAACCAGCTATAATGGAAAAAATAAAAATTATTATTAAAAAAAGGTAACAATAAAATGTATTTTAAGTAACTCCTTTTTCTGTTTGGCAAAAATTTGTAAGTATTTTTTTACCCTCCCTAAAAAAATAAAGACAGGAAAAAAAAAAGCTAATATGGCCAAATCTTATTTCTCCAATTTTGGAAGGGGATAAGTAGTTATCAGTTATACATTTTACACTGTACTGTATGATTCAACACCCTTAGCAATTTTTTAATTTTTATCATCCTTTAAACAAAAGTTGTATCTCATGTCACAGAACCATATTTTAAGCAGGTTATCAGTTCCCAAACCGTATTAACAACCACATTCTAATTAGAAGTTCTAGGCTACTGGTTAAAACTGATCTCTCAAAATAGTCCACCTCTACTTATCTGGGAACTTATCGAGTTCAAGATATTCACATTTGAATAAAATTCCACCGTTTAAAAAGTGCTTCTAGAGATTTTCTCTTTGACACATTTTGCTGGACCGTACGTATTATAATGTTTCAGTATTTTTGTAATATTTCATTTGTTGGTCCCTATGGAAATAAAATCCATGAAACAGCATCCTAATCTAAAAGACAAACATTTCTAAAGTGAAATATGCCTTGGGCTGAAGCTTTTAGATATTTGCTAAGACTTCTTATAAGGATGTTAATCAATAATTGGTACTGCCTGATAGCAGTGAAGGGATTAGGTATGTAGGTACATCTAAAATGAATTTAAAAACAAGAATTTGATCACTGCCTTGGGAACAAAGGCAAGTGTGGCTACCCTTCATGCTAATCAAGAGCTGCCAGAGCTTCTGTAACCCATAAACCAACACTAGCACAAACCACATCTATTCAACTGCCTGAGTTCAGATGCAATGCACTGCGTTCTTTGTCCTTAGATAGTAAATACATGGCAACCCTCAATTTGTTGACAGACTCTTGATTTGAGTTCCTTATTGTCTTATAAATAGCCCTTTGGTTTCTCTGTGACATTCGTGGGCTCCTCTGAGTATCTTGTGCCAATTTTCAATTTAACTTCATGGCAGTAATCATAGGAAGTAATTATAGGATTCTGTCATAAAGTATAATATTCCACAGGAAGCAGAAGAAAATCTGATATGGTGTCAGGGTCTACTTTCCTAACTTCCTTTTCTCTATATTATCTTTACCACCATAACATACAGATATACTGGAATTTCTATAGCGTTTGGAATAACTCAAAGGAATAATGATATAAGACCAGACTTAACATTATATATTAAATGTGATTTTCCTCATAGTTTCTTATCTGGCAGGAGATAGAGAGAAGGATCCAAGTATTTCTAGATGGCATCTCTTGTCCCAGGTGAGCTCTTTCCTCTCAGTCCTCCCCTTAAACTGCCTCAATCTTTCCAACCTTACTTAGGAGAATTTCCATTCTCTAAGAATTCTTCCCTGTATCCAAAGACATTGTTTTGTTTTGTTTTTTTGTCTTTTGTCATATTTAGGGCTGCACCCGCAGCACATGGAGGTTCCCAGGCTAGGGGCCTGATCAGAGCTATAGCCGCTGGCCTACTCCAGAGCCACAGCAACTCGGGATCCAAACCACATCTGCGGCCTACACCACAGCTCATGGCAATGCCAGATCCCTAACTCACTGAGCAAGGCCAGGGATTAAACCCGCAACCTCATGTTTCCTAGTCAGATTCGTTTCCACTATACACGGACAGGAATTCCTCAAAGACACTGATTTCACTTCAAGATCCATCCCTCCTTCTCCCAGTGGTACATTTCCAAAGTGCAAGTAGGTGTTTCAACAGGCTTTTAACCAACACCCCTTGTCTGGGGACAGTGCATCTTTAAAATTACTTATACACATACACACACACGCACAGCTAACAAGCATTAATTCTGAAAGTCAATACTATCTAAAGTCAAGAGGATGAAAGATATTTCTATAAGTATCTCATAATATATTCCTCTCCCTCAAAATAGCCAGTATTTTTCTTTCTTTTTATGGCCGCACCTTTCATAGCATATACAAGTTCCCAGGCTACAGGTCAAATCAGAGCTGCAGTTGTTGCCTATGCCACAGCTACATAAACACAGATGAACCTGAGCCACACCTGAGACCTGTGCTGTGGCTTGAAGCAATGCTGGATCCAAACCCAAGGGATTGAACCTGCATCCTCAGGGACATTATGGCAGGTTCTTAACCCACTGAGCCACAACAGGAACTCCCAAAAGAGTCAGTGTTCTGTTTCTTCATCATCATTCAAACTGTGCCTAAGTAAGGAAGGCACTTGTACTGTGTCACATGCCTATTAACAACTGTCTCCTTAAGGGCACAAAGAGACTCCTGAGAGATACTCAGAAATGCTTAGTGGGAGTTCCCATCATGGCGCAGTGGTTAATGAATCCGACTAGGAACCATGAGGTTGCGAGTTTGATCTCTGGCCTTGCTCAGGAGGTTAAGGATCCAGCGTTGCCGTGAGCTGTGGTGTAGGTTGCAGATGCGGCTCAGATCCCGAGTTGCTGTGGCTCTGGCGTAGGCTGTCGGCTAGGCTCTGATTAGACCCCTAGCCTGGGAATCTCCATGTGCCGCAGAAGCGGCCCTAGAAAAGGCAAAAAAAAAAAAAGAAATGCTTAGTGAAGCGTACTGCTAATAAGTTTTACTAATTAGCTGTGGTCGTTTACACACAGCCAGGGCACTAGAGTCTTGCAGACGTGGTGAGCTCTATGCAGAGCTGAATTTAAGAAATTACAGTTTATCTTCTGGAATTATCATCTCCCGCCCATCTTCCCCCTACACCCATGCATACACACCCAGGACTCTTATTCTCTTCAAATACACTCTATGCACTAAATTCTAGCTGTTTCCTCCAATTCTGTGCCTCCTCCCTCACCGACTCCCATTCTAAGTTACCTGTATGCAACTGCTCTCTGCACTTAGCACTTCCAGGAAAAGACGTAATAAATGGTTTTCATATAAGGGTTGTAACTATTTGAAGCTTAATTTTGTTATCCCTCCCCAGGATCATTAGCTCAAAGCCATGCAACATTAATAGTAGAGTTTCATGTACCAGTGATATGCTAACAGGAAAGAAATATTGGTACCCTAAAATCTCACTAAATAGAGGATACTCACACATTCCCAGTAGGTAAATAATCCTGTCTATTTCTCTAGGGTGGCAAATTATTTTCATAAGACATGGCTTAGTATCTTGAATAAAGATTAACATCTAAAAAATTTATGAAACTTATTCTTGAAGATTAATTTACATTCACTGTACATATGTTTTCAATTGCCATTTTTTTTTAATCTAGTGCCATTTGGGGTTTTCATGATCACTACTCTATTGAGGCTATTCTCACCAAAATTATCAATTTCTTTTTTGCTAAACCCCTGGAGAATTTTATGACTTCAGATTAACTTCTCTGTAGCTGTTGACACTTTTGATCATTTTTCCTTCTTAAAACTCTTCTTAGGTTTCTGTGTTCTCCTCTCCTCATGTTCCTCCTATTTCTGTTTCATCCTTCTCAATATCCTTGTGGAATCTCCTCTTTTACTCTTCCCTTAAATGTCAGAGTTATACAGGGTTCTTTCTTTAGCTCTTATTTTGCTCTGAAACTCTTCCTAGTATGACTTTCTCTGTATATATACATACATATATATACACACACATATATATATGGTTAAAGTAATTATATAACATGGTATATATGGTAGTATTTATGATATATATGAATATGTGTCTATATATATTATGTGTAAATTTGCCAATGATTCTCAAATATATTACTTTAACCCTGATCTCAATCTCCACATATTTCTAACATTCTACTAAATGTTTCCACTAGGATATTCCACAAAGACCTCAAACTCAGCACACACAGAATTCATTATTTTTTTCCAAAAAAAAAAAAAAATCAGCCCACTTCTTGGGATCTCAACTCCAATGAATGGTATTTCCACTCACCCAAGTGCCAAAGCCAAAACTTTAAGAGTCTCATGACGTTTTTCTTTCCATTAGCCTCCTAATCTAATCAAGTACCAAGCCCTGTTGATTCTAGCTCCTTAGTACCTTTCCAAGAATCCTTTCATTACCAGCCCCAATGCCACTTCTTTCACATCATTAATCTCTCTTCTGGATAACTATGTGAGGCAAATGCATATCCTAACAGTTAAAAGCATGGATTCTGGGGCCAGGTTGACTGCATTCAGATCCCAGCTCTGCTTCTTACCAACTGAACAATCTTGGAAAATTCTTAATCTCTCTGTTTTATTAAAAAAGCAAGGATAAGAAAAATAAGCAACTCACCTCAAAATGTTGCTCTGAGGACTAAAATTAATATACATAAAGTGCTTACATGTATTTACACTAAGTGCCAGGGAGAGTGCCTGGCATATAGTGAGCACTCATTAAATGTGAGCTATTATTAGCAAGACAACAGCCACCTGACTGGTTTACCTTTCTCTAGCTCAGTGCTTTTCAATCTGTTCCCCAGCTGGCAGCCAGTGTAAACTTTATAAAATGAAACAGATTATGTCATTCCTGGCTTTAAATACACAGTGTCAAAATCACTCATAAAGCACCCCTGAACTCTTCAAGACTGATATTGCCCTTATGAGTTCCAACGACATCTTTTGTATACCCACATTATAGCACAGAGGACTGAACTGTATTTTCCTGCTCATCTATCTGTCCTATGAAACTCTAAGCAACCCATTGCCACACAGCAGGACCCCATTGCCCATCCATTCCAAATGTTAGTTTGCATCCACCAACCCCAAATTCCCTGTCCATCCTACTCCCTCCCCGCTTACCACTGGCAACCACAAGTCTGCTCCCATGTCTGCGATCTCTTTCTGTTTTGAAGATAGGACCATCTGTGCCATATTTTATTTTTTTAATGATTTTTATTTTTTCCATTATAGCTGGTTTACAATGTTCTGTCAATTTTCTACTGTGCAGCAACATGAGCCAGTCACACATACATGTATGCATTCTTTTCCTCACATTATCCTCCAACATGCTCCATCATAAGTGACTATAGTTCCCAGTGCTATACAGCAGGATCTCATTGCTTATCCATCCCAAAGGCAATAGTTTGCATCTATTAACCCCAGAATCCAAGTCCACCCCACCTGCTCCCTTCTCCCCCTTGACAACCATAATTCTGTTCTCCAACTCCATGAGCTTATTTTCTGTGGAAAGGTTCATTTTCACTGCATATTCGATTCCAGATACAAATTATATCATATGGTATTTGTCTTTCTTTCTGACTTACTTCACTTAGTATGAGATCTCTAGTTCCATCCATGTTGCTGCAAATGGCATTATTTTGTTATTTTTATGGCTGAGTAGTATTCCAGCCACATCTTATTAATCCAGTCATCTGTCAATAGACATTTAGGTAGTTTCCATGTCTTAGCTGTTGTGGATAATGCTATGATAAATATAGAGGTGCATGTATCTTTATGAAAGAAAGTTTTTGTCTGGATATATGCCCAGGAGTGGGATTACTGGATCATATGGTAGTTCTATATTTGGTTTTCTGAGGTACTTTCATACTGTTTTTCATAGTGGTTGTACCAATTTACATTCCCACCAACAGGGAAGAAGGGTACCCTTTTTACCACATCCTCTCCAGTATTCATTGTTTGTTGACTTTTTAATGACAGCCATTCTGACTGGTGTGAGGTGGTACCTCATTGTAGTTTTTTGATTTGCATTTCTCTAATAATCAATGATGTTGAGCATCTTTTCATATGTCTGGTGGCCATCCATATCTCTTCTTCAGAGAAATGGCTATTTAGGACTTCAACGCATTTTTCAATTAGGCTTTGTTGGTTTGTTGTTGTTGAGTTGTTATGAGTTGTTTATATATTTTGGAGATTAGGCCCTTGTCTGTTGAATCATTTGCAAAGATTTTTCTCCTGTTCTGTGGGTAATCTTTTTTTTTAATGTTTTCCTTTTCTGTGCAAAAGTTTCTAAGTTTAATTAGGTCCCATTGGTTTATTTTTGTTTTTCTGACCTTATTCTAGGAGGTGGATCAAACAAGATATTGCTGTGATTTATGTTGAAGAGCTTTCTCCTTGTGTTTTCCTCTAGGAGTTTTATAGTATCTGGACTTACATTTAGGTCTTTAATCCATTTTAAGTTTATTTTTGTGTATGGTGTTAGAGAATGTTCTAATTTCATTCTTATACATGTAGCTGTCCAGTTTTCCCAGCACCACTTATTGAAGAGACAATCTTTCTTCCACTGTATGTTCTTGCCTCCTCTGTCATAGATTAGTTGACCATAGGTGCTTGAGTTTATTTCTGGACTTTCTATCCTGTTCCATTGATCTATATTTCTGGTTTTGCATCAGTACCATATTGTTTTGATAACTGTAGCTTTGTAGTATTGTTTGACATCAGCGAGCCTAATTTCTCAATTTTCGTTTTTCCTCCTCAATATTGCTTTGGCTATCTGGGGTCTTTTGTGTTTCTGCATAAATTTTAAAATATTCTGTTCTAGTTCTGTGAAGAAGGTCCTTGGTAATTTGATAGGGATTTTATCAAATCTGTGGATTGCCTTGGGCAGTATAGTCTTTTTGACAACATTTATTCTTCCAATCCAAGACTGTGGTATATTTTTCCATCTGTTTGTGTTGTCTTTGATTTCTTTCATCAGCATTGTAGTTTTCAGAGTACAGGTCTTTTGTCTCTTTAGGTAGGTTTGTGCCTAGGTATTCTATTTTTGATGTGATGGTAAATGGGATGTTTTCTATAATATCTCTTTCTGATCTTTCATTGTTAGTATATAGAAATGCAATTGACTTCTGTGTATTCATTTTGTATCCTGCAACTTTGCCAAATTCATTAATGTGTTCTAACAGTCCTCTGGTAGCGTCTTTAGGATTTTCTAGGTATAGTATCATGTCATCTGCAAACAGTTATAGTTTTACCTATTCTTTCCCAATTTGGATTCCTTTTATTTCTTCTTCTCTGATTGCTGTTGCCAGAACTTCCAAAACTAGGTTGAATAGCAGTGGTTTAACAAAGAGCTAGAAGACCTAAAGAACAAGCAAACTAAGATGGATAGCCCAATATCTGAGATGAAAATACACTAAAAGGAATAAACAGCAGGATAATGGAGGCTGAAGAATGAATATGTGTCATGGAAGACAATGGTAGAAAGCAATGCCACACAAAAAAACTAAAGAAAAAAAGAGTGAAAAGAACTGAGAAAAGTCTAAGAAATCTATGGGATAACATTAAAGGTACCAACATTCACATCATAGGGGCCCAGAAGGAGAAGAGAGCAAGAAAGGTCCAGAGAAAATATTCAAAGACATTATAGCCAAAAAATTCCCTAATATGGGAAAGGAAACACTCACTCAAGTTGTGGAAGCACAGAGAATCCCACATGGGATTAAACCAAAGAAGAAACACAGCAACACACATACCAAACTGAAAAAAATTAAAATGCAAAGAAAAAAATATTAAAAGCCATGAGGGAAAAGCAACAAATACCATACAAGGGAATGATCATAAGGATCACAGGTGATCTTTCAGCAGAAACTCTGCAAGCTAGAAGGTAGTGGTAAGATATATTTAAGGTTATAAAGGAGAGGAAACAAGAACTATGAATACTATAACCAGCAAGGCTCTCACTCAGATTTGATGGAGAGAGCAAAAGCTTCTCAGGCAAGCAAAAGCTAAGAGAATTCAGGACCTCCAAACCAGCTCTACAACTACTCAAGCAGAAAAGAAAAAGGCACAATCAGAAACAAGAAAATTTCCAATGGAAAAACTCACTGGTAAGTACAAAGACAACAAAGGTATAAAATTAATCATTGACAAATATGATATTAAAAACTAGCAAACATGAGAAGACAAATGCAGAATATTGAAAATGCATCTGAAAATAAGAGAAACACAACCTGAAACAATTCTGTACATACATGGTTGGTTATATCCAAATCTAATGGGACCCACAAGCCAAAAAACTATATGGACACACAAATTTAAAAAAAGAAAGATAAAGGCATGATGCTCTTTGACATCAGTCTTAGTAATATTTTTCTTGATGTGACTCCTCAGACAAGAAAACAGAAGTAAAAATAAATGTGACTACCTCAAACTAAAAAGCAATTGCACAGTGAAGAAAACTATTAAAGACAGCCTACTGAAAGGGAGATATCTGTAAATGATAAATTTGATAAGGGGTTAATATCCAAAATACACAAAGAACTCATACAACTCAACGTCAAAAAAAAAAATTAACAGCTTGAGTTAAAAACACGAAGACCTGAATAGCTATTTCTCCCAAGAAGACATGCAGATAACTAAAAGGTACATTAAAAGGTTCTCAATACCTCTAATCGACATGGTTATGCAAATCAAAACCATGATGACATTTCGCTCACACCTGTCAGAATTGCCACTATCAAAAAGAGAAGAAATAACAAGTATTGGGGAAGACATGGAGAAAAGGGAACCCTTGTCCACTGCTAATGAGAATGTTAATTGGGAAAAAAGTATAAAAGCTCATCAAAATTTTAAAAGTAGAAGTACTATATATGATACAATCTAGCATTTCACATTGGATATTTTTGAAAGAAAACAAAAACATTAATTTTTTTTTAAATGTATGCACCCCTGTGTTCACTGCAGCACTATTTAAAATAGCCAACATATGGGAACAACCTAAGTGTTCATATGGATGGATGGATAAATGTCATAAATATTTTATGACTAATATTCCACTTTCATAAAAATGATTAATATTCCATTTATTGATGAAATAATCCAACTTGAGAAAAATATTCTAACATTTGAGTATATAGCACATCCTCCAAAGTATTAAAGGGAATGGGCAAGACGTGTCTCTGAGGTCCACTGAGAACATCAGCTACGTGAGGCCCTGGGAAAGTGGACACCAAGTTGGGAAGCAGGATTTGAACTGAGCAGCAGGTGAGAGAGAGCCAGACAGACAGACATGATTTTTGCTCTGGAAAGCATGAAACAAGCAACTGAAATGAGAAATCATCTCTCAATGATAATGATGATAATAATAGTACATAGCACACTAATAGTGTGTCAGGCAAGCCTGTTCTAACACTCACATATCATTTAATTCTAACAACAAACCCATGAGATAGTCACTATCCCAATACAGATAGGAAATTCAAGCATGCAAAATATAGTAACTTGCCCAAAGTTACACAGTTTCTAAGTGACTGAGCTGACATTTGAACACAGGCTCATTCTATAAAATATCATGCTACATATCCCAGCATCTCCCGAAGCAATTTTGAGTCATGACTAACATTCCTTCTCAATAAATTGCACTGTTTTCCTACATAGGATAATGGGGAAGATGACAAAATAACAAGTAACAAGCATTAAGAGTATTTTGACAAGGGAGGTTCAGGGAGCTGGAGAATCAGAACAAGAACAGTAATAAGGAAAAGGCTCCTCAGAGAAATGAAGATGAACCCAGAAACAGGAGTAGGAATTTTCCTGAAAGAAGGGGAAGATGGATTCATACATGTGTGAGAAACTAATGAAATCTTATAAAGCTAGAGCTAAGAAAGCAAGGTAAAATAACAGATGAGGCTGGAGACAAAGTAAGCGACAAAAACAAAAACAAAAACAAAAAAACAGTAGAACGAAAAAAGCAATGAAAAGCCATTAGAGGGTGATGTGCAAAGGTAATCGTCTCATAGCTACAGTAGGGAGACTAGATCAAGGAGAGAAAAGCATGGAAGCACAAGATGAAGCTGGAAGGAAACTATTTTAGAGATGCTAGTGTAAAGATGGGATGGAGAGAAGAAAAGGTATTTGAGAAATGTTTATGAGACAGGATCCACAGAACTTATGTAGTGGAGGCAGTTAGGTAAGAGACAGCAAGAAGCCAAGGGTGACACTCAGAAAGCAGCATAAAGAGAGCAATGGAAAACCCACAACATTGTACCTTTGCCATCAGCATCTGATGGAAAATTACAAACAGAAATATAAAGTGTGCTCATGTTTGGCAGCTAATACCACTGATCAATTGATTTATGAGAACAGATGAAGATATTTATCAGAAAAATATTGACATTTGAGATGCAGAATATTAAAAGATAAGAACAGAGGAACAACTGCTTAAATTGTGAATATATGCATATGGGAAATATTTTGATATGCCAAGAAGGTAGCACAGAAAACTAAAGCAGAAATTCGGGAATTTAAATGCAGAAGAGGTGTAAGAGTCAGTACTAATGAATCTTACACCCGCATCTCTTTTAGTTAATATTTTTAAACTTGGAGGAGAGTAGTTATTAGAATATATGGGCAAGAATCAGCAATGAGCCAGAAAAGAATCAAGGACCCACTCCCTGAAAATGATGAAAACAAGGAATTTGTATCTATCAGTGGTATCATCAAAATGAGTATACTACAAGAAGCTGCCTTTTAAAGAAAATGAATTCGGGGCAAGAAAGATGTCCATCTTTGTTCCTGTGACCCACTATTACCCTTAAGAATATGAATTTCTGGGAGTTCCCATCATGGCTCACTGGAAACGAATCCGACTAGGAACCATGAGGTTGCGGGTTTGATCCCTGGCCTTGCTCAGTGGGTTAAGGATCTGGTGTTGCCATGAGTTGTGTAGGTCACAGATGTGGCTACATTGTTGTGCATTGCTGTGACTGTGGCATAGACTGGCAGCTATAACTCCGATTTGACCCCTAGCCTGGGAACCTCCCTGTGCCGTGGGTTCAGCCCTAAAAAGCAAAATAAATAAACAATAATAATAAAAAAGAATATGAATTTCTGGGATTTGAAACAGAGGCTATGAAAGCCTTCATAGTAACTTTTACTTACTACAATGTCAACTACTTAAAATCATTTAAAATATATTGTTGAGCCCAATGGTAAATTTTAAAGAATATATTCATCTTCAAAATTAAGAATACATTAAAGATTCTATAGAAGTAAGATGGAAGTAGAAAAGCAGAGGTCTATTATTTTGTGTATGGGAAAAGATATGATCTTATACACCTTCCTAACAGAGCTGCAATTCATATGATTCTTGTCTATGATATCCTTGTTACTTATACTTTGTTTGCTTTTTGTTTTGTTTTTTGCTTTTCATGGCTGCACCTATGGCATATGGAAGTACCCAGGCTAGGGGCTGAATCAGAGTGCAGGTGTCAACCAATGCCACAGCCACAGCAACATCTGCAATCTACACCATAGCTTGTGGCAACACAGTATCCTTAACCCACTGAGCAGAGCCAGGAATCGAACCCACATCCTCATAGATACTAGTGGGGTTCATCACCTCCTGAGCCACAACAGACACTCCCTGTCACTTATATTTTGGAGATCACTGTCTACCCAAAATTTACATTCATTAAATATTAACTTATTCATTTCCCTTTCTTTATTCATCAAAAGCCCATGTTGCTGCCGATTAGAAACACCAATGCAAATGAATAACCACGCTGAATTAATGTAACTCCATACAAAAGCAAAGAACCTGCTTGGCATTTTAGTTAGCTTGTGCAAGTTTACCAATCTTCAGTCCAATTAGGGTTTCTAAAATACTGAAAGTAGTTTACAAATCCCTATCAGTAACTTCAGGGACCCCAGCTGGGACAATGCTGCCAAAAGGTTGGTACTGACATCATCCAAGGGCACTGTTGTGTACTGGCTCTAAGTGGTGATGAACTTACCTAGGAGGCAATAGGGGGAAAGTTTCTCTGCAGCTTCCCAAAACGATAGGACAGTATGAAGAACTGAAGAGAAAATCTGCATTACAACACACTGGGGTATCATAAGTGATTTGAGTTAAAAATGTTAAATTAGTAATTTGAATAGTCATCAAGCAGAAAAATGACACTTTATTAAGGAATTAAGGCCATTGTCCATTATTCCAACTATCTAAAAGAAGAAAGACAGGTATTTAAGAAGAATACATTCATTTGTAAAACATTTTTTTCAATGTCTCTGTCATTATCAAGATTGTAGGATGAAAGGGTTTGAAATTCTTGTTCTGAAATTTGTTTAACAAATACTACTCTTGATAATTCATAGAAATGGAAGGTTAGTGGAAATATTCAGGTTGCCTGGATTTGTCATTACAATTTTTTTCTCTTTTACTCTGTAAATGAAATGATTCCTCACCCAGAGTAACTGTATGGCACCACGATGTGGAATGAGGAATCTGAACACTTGTTTCAAGTCCAAATTCTCCTGTCAAAAAGCTGTGTCACTTTAAGCAAGGCACTTAAAGTCCATCGGCCTTGGTTTCCTTGTCCATTAGATGAAGATTAACTGATCCTTTTAAGTATTAAGCCCTAACTATGAAGGAAAAAAGTACTCAAATTTTAGCCAAACATAACTTAAAAGCAAATCAAATCCTGAATGTCAACTAAAGAACTTAAGTATTATATTTTCCTGTCACTCACTGCTTTCTGACCAAGCTGCTATTTCTAACTCAAGAACACTCCACGAAGGCAGGCCCACTGGGTGTTTTGCTGATTTAAAAAAAAAAAAAAAAAAAAAAAAGAGCTTCAGATCTATAGTTAAATAACTGCCATTTCCACTTGGAATACACACACTTTACAACTGCAGAGTCCATTGTATCTGGTACCCACTACACTATCACTTACAACCTTTAGGAAATTTAAAATTTTACTGTTGATAAAACTATAATTGAACTTAGATAATTAAGTTTTTTTTTAAATTAATTTTAACTTCTGCCAAAATCTCTTGGTAACCTGAAAGAAAAGTAACAGCAGTCACAGAGCCAATGCCCTCTCTTGGCTGCTCATATTGTCATCACAATCTCTCTTCTCTCTCTAAACTGATATAGTGCAATTATCTCAGATGACTAGAGGAGACTGGGCATTGCCTCTTACTCTCATGTCCCAAGACTAGCTATTATGATTTCCGCAGCAGGCTCCAGTGTCCTTGGCTAGCCAAGCTTGGAAATCAGCAGCTACTTTCACAGGAATCAATTCCTCCATGAGAAAAAGTCTGAACCCCTAGTGAGAGGCTACTTCCTGTGAAAGTTCATTTATTTTATTCAGAATTTACTCTCATTCTGATCTCAGGTACCTAGATCTTGCCTGAGTCTTAACTGCCTGGATCCAGGACCCATTTTTATACCCCAACTTCTTCAATGGGTGTACTAATCATTCAGTTAAACCAAAAAAAAAAAAAAAGAAAGAAAAAAGAAAAAAGAAAAAAAAATTACATATAACCACAGGATAAATATGATGCAAGTTTTTAGAGAATGAACAATATAAAAATGTTTTTATAGAAACAAATGTGTATATATATAAAGTACAGCATACTGCAAAATATACACAATTGAAAAAAATAAACTTGAAACTATAAAATATTTCATTTCCATATCAGGCAAGTTTCTCTGGTTCTGCTTATGTATTCACTTCACATATTTGGGATACTTTGGTAGAAGTATTTGGGGGGCAGGGAAACAATGACTTAGCTTCTCCTTTTCCTATATTTCTACAATTCTTTGGGGACTTTACTCACATTGCATTTTAATTGTGTGATTGCATGTTGGGCCCCCTCACTTTGCTGGCTAATGAAAATAAAGTCAAAATACTAGTGACAAAACAAATTACCTATACTCAGTCTAAGATAATATGTGTCATCTTGACTAAATCATCTCACTTTGATATTATGTAGGATTATCAAATATAATGTATATATATTTCAAAAGATAGCAGTATCATCTAAGGATCTGATGCCATCAGGCAAGATATTAAAATTTATTTAAATAATGAAATCTTAAAGGAGACATGGAATTTAAAGATGCAGTTGATGATGATCAAGTTCACAAAAATTACTGATATGTTTTACATTTTTTATTAATGTATTATTGGATTTACAATGTTGTGTTAGATGCTTTCTTTTTTAAAAGAGGACTCTGAGAAGAAATTTTGAAATTCTTTAATGAGTGTCAATGTAAAGTAAAATACTAGTTTTCGTTGTACCACCAGGAGGAAAAAAAAAAGGCTGCCATTTTCAAAGTGAAACTTAAAGAATGTGAACCATAGCATACAAATCACAGCTTGTTTTCATAATAGAAAAGCAGGAAACAGGTATTTTACTTTTCAATTGACTCTTTGCAGATAGACGTAAACAATCCCTCATTTATACAAAGGGCTGTCCCAGGAGAGGGTCTCACCTTCTGTTACTTTTTTTTTCCTTCATGCATAACTCTTGGAAATGCAATTTGATACAAGAAAAAAGCTTCTTATAGCCACTATTAGGTACCAAAACACAAAACTAAGTGGCCTCTCCCAACCCCAAGCTTTCAGGTGTGATCTGGATTCAGAGAGATGAGCTGAGCTATGTGGGATCTCGAATCCATCTAAGAGCTATCATTTAGTCATGTTTCATTTTTACTTATTAGCATTTTCTTAAACTTACAAAATCTTCTCAGGCCACAAGAGTGGGTAGCTGGCCAAATGCTCACAAGGTGTTTCTGTAATATCTCACTTCTAACAACCATGTTTTGGCAAAAGGGACAAATGGGTGTTGGTTGTCCAAATATGATGGGTCACACTCTGATTACTATGGAATGTTTACTTTCTCATATTCTGATTTCCTCAAGGCCAAAACTAGCCATACTTAGTTCATGGTGAAATAACTAATAAATTCTTGTTTTCATGGCTACTTTGGATGATTCCAAGAATCCCATTTGGTGTTTGTTACTCCAAAAGTGACTTTAATGATGCCAAATTTATTCTGTTTGTGTGTCGAAGTAAAAGGTAACAAATAAGCTAGGTTACTTACTTAAGAAGCTGCAACAGGTATAGTACTGACTCTAAATGTCACATTCAACAGAAATGAATTCAGGTTATCCAAACGCTGAACCCCCAAAAGGTGAAAACTTACATCAACAGAAATTCTACACCTCCTACACTGAAAAGGTACAACTGGTGTATCAAGTTCGTCACTTTGTCATGCATGGAGAGCATTCTATTCCCCTAGAAAGAACATAGTGAAAAACCTTACCAACTTGTTCACCAGCCTAATTAGGACACAGGGAGGTGGAAGTGAAGTGAGAAAGGAAAGGTAATAATGTTCTCATGGAACAAAAGTGCTAGACAGAAAGCATGTGATGCTTTTCACATAGAGGTTCCCAACTGCTAAAATTTCCAGTTCCCTCTTTCTAGTTGGTCCTATTTAAAATGGAAACCTAGTGTTACTAAAGCAGAAAAAGAAAAGAAAAGAAAAAAAAAGAAAGTCAAATTGGCACCTGCTAGAAAATTTTGAAAGTAAAATGCTAAGAACATTAGAAGATATATATGTGCATAAAATGCCAATAGAAACTGGTATTAAGTATACCAGGCTTGGAATACCTTTGTATAAAGTTTACAACTAAAAATACCCTCTTTATAAGTTTCCATAGATTACTGAGTCACTCGATAAAAAGTTTATCAAGTGCTCCACGAGGAAAATTTCCTAAAAGAAAAAGTGTGGGTGATCTCTGTTTCCAAATGCTTTCATTATTTTGAAGTAAATTTATAACGCTAGAGGTTTCCCATTGTAGCTCTGCAGAAAATGGTGATGCTGGGAACAGCTTACCTCACTTCACAATGCCATGTTTTAAGTAAAATCATGTTAGTTAAGACGAAGTTAACAAGAATATTTATCAGGACTTCTACAACATACAAACCTGGCCATTTTGAATAATCATGTCTTCCAATCCAGCTGGTTTATTAAAATTTTATTTTTCCCCTTGTCAGGCCCTTTAAATTTTGCCAAGTGTCAGTTTTTTTCCTCTCATTATGTCAGTGGTGGTTACAGTTTTATAAGCAGTGTACAGCTGCCTCATTCTTCTGCTCTCTAATACCAGAAGATCTGTGGACCAGATGTCTCTGCCTGGGTGCCAAAGTTGGATGCTGGTCCTCAGGACAAGCTTAGTAAAATTAAGTTTAAGCAATCAAATCACCCAAGACACTTCCCAAGTCATGGTGGGCAGACCCTAGTGTAAAAGATAAGTGTTTTCACAGTGCTTATAGTGGGGTGAACAGAAGGTGGTAGATTGGGGTAGAAAAGAAAAACAATAGCCACAAACACAACTAAAAATGCTAAGAAATATGTATATCAAAATGATAAATTATAGAAGTACAGATATAGGAAATGCATAACCCTGTCATTGTTCTAAGTAGAAAGTTTCTGCCAGTGAATAAAGTGAAAAATTGATCCATCCTGGGTACTCAGCCTTGGCACCTTAGCAAGACCCCTTCCTCACCTGAGTATGAAGTCAGGTGTTGAGAGGTGCCTGAGTTCACAGTGTTGATTTCTTAATATGGAAGTCAAAACAGACATATACCTCATAAGCAAGTGGATTTATTTTACCTTTGGATTTTTTGTCAACTAAGGCCTTCAGAATTAAAATGAACACCACTTTCCATAGAAGAGCAGCAAATCTGTCTAGTAACTAGAACAAGATCAAACATCAGGAGTGGTGGGAAGAGGAAGAGAGGCAAACAGGTATTACTTCTAAGCTAAACCCTGAAAATCCATAACCTGACTAAAGAGAAAGTAGGACCAGGTACATAATCGATTGGACCCAGCATAAAGTTAAGAATGCTGAGCCCTTTATTTTAAAAGCAAGAACTCAGGAAGAGGAGAGCATTAACCCAAGTGTGGGGCCCTTCTAAGGTCAGGATTCTATGTGATCACACATGCGTGAAGCCCTAGGAGAGGGCATCCTAGATGGAGAAATGTTATATGTCAAGGCTCAGAATGCAAAAGGAATGAATGGCAAGGAGTAACAAGATTACAAAGGAGATGACAAAGCCCACAAGCAGGTTGGTTTGCCAAAATTCCACTATCGTCAAAAGTGGACAATAAGACAGAGAATCAAAGAAAGACTGCTTGCAACTCAGCACAGCAGACAAGCAGTAGGATCATCATTAATAGCACCATTTTCCTTCGCCCCAACTCCCACAGTCATGACAAGTCCTAGATCGTAGCCTCACTTGCAATAGGTTGCCCCACAGTTGAGAAACTAAGGACTAAGGGCTCAGCAGCTTTTACAACAAGCACTGAACAAGACAGTCCCCCCTCCATTGAGAGCAGTCATGATAATCATGGCATTGAGGTTGCCTTAATTGCGGCTCAGGATTAGAGCACATTAGGCTTTGTATTTCAACATATTCAGGGGCCCTTGGTAGATAAGAGAAATTTCTTTTTTTTTTTTTTGTCTTTTGTCTTTTTTGTTGTTGTTGTTGTTGTTGCTATTTCTTGGGCCGCTCCCGCGGCATATGGAGGTTCCCAGGCCAGGGGTTGAATCGGAGCTGTAGCCACTGGCCTACGCCAGAGCCACAGCAATGTGGGATCCGAGCCAGGTCTGCGACCTACACCACAGCTCACAGCAACGCCGGATCGTCAACCCACTGAGCAAGGGCAGGGACCGAACCCGCAACCTCATGGTTCCTAGTCGGATTCGTTAACCACTGCGCCACTACGGGAACTCCAGAACTTTCTCAGTAAGAGAAATGCATGTGCTTTTGGAACAGGATCTCTGTTGCAGGTTAACTGTGTTTTCCAAAAAATATACGTATACATCCTAACATTCAGTATCTGTGAATGTGACTTTATTTGAACATAGGGTCTTTGCAGAGATAATCAAGTTAAGGTGAGGTCACACAATTAGAATGAACCCTAACTCAATGACTGTACCCTTGTCTGAAGAAAAGATACAGAAACAGACCTCGTGATCATAAAGGTAGAGAGCAGAATGATACATCTACAAAACATCATCACCAATGATAGCCAGCAAGTGCCAAAGCCAGAAGAAAAGCTAGAAACAGAACCTCACTGTATTAGTCTGCTTGGGCTTCCATAGCACAATACCATTGAATGGATGGCTTAAGCAACAGAATTTTTTCTCATAGTTGTAGGTGGTAAGAAATATAAAATCTCTCTCACTTCCTCTTCTTATAAGGCCACCAGTTCTACAGGATTGGGGCTGCACTCTGATGATCTTCTTTTTAATCTGTATTACCATCTAAAGACCCTCTACCCACCTATCGTCAATCTGGGTATTAGAGCATCGATGTATGAATTACGGGGCGGGGTATATAAAGCAGTCCTTTGCACTCTCAGTACCTCCCAAAAGAACCCACCCTGGTAACACCGTGATTTCAGACTTCTAGAACTCTTAAGACAACAAATTTCTGGTATTTTAAGTCACTGGTGTGTAGCACTTTATTTCAGCAGCCCTAGGAAATGAATACCATCTCCTTCAGGCAGAAGAAGATAGTAATTATACTTCTAGTGTATGGAAGCAGAGAATCTGGTCTCAAGCTTTCCAATTATAAAATTACAGATCTTACCTGGGTATTTAGTAGAATTCTGTGTGCTTATTTATTTTGGGACAACTTGGCCTTAATTGCAAGTGTCCTTGTCCCCTATGAGTTGAATGTTTAAAGAGAAATTTGGAGCTGTTGCCAAGATCCCTTCATGTGAAAAAGACAGGAGGGTGAGAACAACTTAGTAACTTTGACAAGTTAGGCATACTCTCTATGGCAAAGAAAACGCATCAGATTTTTTTATCCTTCTTTGAAATAAAAAATTAGGAGGACTCAGGATCAGAACACTAAACTGTAGTTAGAGTACACCCTCCAAGCAGCAAGTATGTCTACCCCACAATTTCTTTTTGGAAAACTGCCACTCCTACTGACAGCCTCAGTTCATAGGGTTGGACCCTGATGCCATGTTTTTATCACATTCTACCAACCCTGACCACACCAGATGAAGTTACAGTTCAGACTTCTGGACTATGGGCTGAGACAAATTCTCTCTTATTAGGATTTCAAAGTAAGACATATAAACTAGGGAGCAATTGGAAATAGCCTCTGCACCCAGACATTCTCATAAACTTAGAAGCTAGGGCAACCATGCTCAGACAATGTATACTAATGACCAACAAGACTTCATCTGAAGCAAAGGACAGACAAGAGACCCATCCAAGGGGAGGGGTTAAGGGAGGAATATTTCTTGGGTTTTGCTGGCACCCCTGCTCTCAGGTCTGATTTTTCTTGATGTTCATTTGCATATTCTGTCTTTGATTCTCTGCAATAACCCTTTCTTTATAATAAAACATCCTGACACTATTTTAATAAAATTTCTACTTCTTCTAATCAGATATATACTTCCTTGATATGGAGATACACTTTTCTAGTACAACTCCAGAGTGTCTGTAAAGATTTCATTTTTAAAGAACATGATTTGGCAGAAGGGGCACCACTATAAATAACCTTCTAATGGGTAGGGTGGAGAGCCAGTCTGAGCTGGCCAAGAGTAGAACAAAGACAGCATCAGTTTAAGAGGCCCCAGGAGAACCACTGCCAAAGGAAACAAGCTCCACTTAGCTACCAAGCCCTAGGAGAACTATAGCCAGTGAGAGATGACTTGAACCATACTGAACTATCATAGCCATATGCTTATCACTTGGTACATCACAACTTGCACCTTTTCTACCTCAGCGTGAGGAACTACTAGGAGAGAACAGGAACACCCCCCTTATTAATTTCAGAGTAGTAAGTTAAGAGAGTATTCTTTTGTTATCTTTCTCACTGAGGAGGGAGAAATACCAGCCTTCTAGGCACACTGATAGTTTTAAGGATGAGAAAAACAGCCATACCTTAAGCTGCTCACCAAAATTAAGTTCCTACATGCAATAGGCTATAGACTGGACTGAATTTATGAGATCCTTGATTTCCTCTTACATGCAGAGTAAGAACTAAGGCATTAATTCAGGTATGTGGTGACTGTTCCATTACAGACATGCAGGTGACTGTACTGCTGAATGGGCATCAAGGTCACTACACTGAATAGGGCATTAGGACCATATGTCGGGCACCAAGATTAAGACGATGTTCTGGTATTAGAACTTGGAAGATGGAGTTCCCATCATGGCTCAGTGGTAACAAATATGACTAGTATCCTTGGGGACACAGCTTCGATCCCAGGACTCGCTTAGTGGGTTAAGGATCAGGCATTGCCACGAACTGTGGTGTAGGTCATAGACATGGCTCAGGTATGGCATTGCTGTGGCTATAGTGTAGGCCAACAGCTACAGCTCTGATTCAGCCCCTAGACTGGGAACTTCCATATGCTGTGGGTATGGCCCTAAAAATGCAAAAAAGAAAAAAACAAAACAAAAACCTTGCAAGATGGTATGGGCTACTAAGTAGAAACTATGACTCAAAAGCTCCTAATTATGCTATCTATTGAAGTGAGGACAATTTGAAGTAATTTGTGCTTTATCAGGATTTTCACTTTTAGCAGGAATCCATTCATTTTCTTGTTTCAGGTCCTACAAACTGATATTGAAGTTTTCTTTGAAATCAGAGCCCTGGCCTGGGATAAGTTCAAAGGGCATGAAACTTGCCTGCTATGTCACTCTTTCAGCAGGGACCAATACTTACTTTCTGCTCTTTGTTTTTTCTAGAAAAAGAAAAACCCTGTACTGGGGTCCATATTAGGTATTCATGTAAAAGATTTGCTGAACACAACATAAAGTCTGTTTGTCAGGGAGTACCTCTTCCAGATATGTTGGGAAATAAATAAAGTTTTACACAATGCCAGCCATGGACTAAATATAAATATTAAACAGTTCTATGATCCTTTACTTTCAAGCCTTTGTAGTCTAAAAGCTCCAAATCAAAAAAATTTTCCATCAGAAAATATGTATTCATCAACTACATGCAATTAATAGTATTATTTGAAACTTTCCTGCAGTGGCTCCATCTTGCAACATCTCATTTGAGATGCTTCATCAGGGTGAGGGGAAGTAAAGAAATGTTGACTGGTCTCCCCACTGTGGTCATTGATTGGATGATGGCTTTGATCTGGACAAGTAACCAAACTTACTATAGAGTCCACTTTAAGAATAAAAGGAGGCTTTGGGAGTTACCTATAAACTTCATATTAAGTATTCACTTTATCAACTTAAAGATAAACAGAAGTATGAAAAAATTAGATTCTTTGGAGATAAAAAAGAATTACAGGTAGTAAAGATAGAATATCTGGTCTTTTACTTTTTTTCCTAATGCATCAAATTAATGCATCTTTCAATTTATGTAAGTCTCTGAGTTCCTTTTTCAAATTATTGTTCTGAAAACATAAATCCTGCTGAAATAAACGTAGGTTAGAAAATCACAATTGCTGAATGGTTAAAAAAAAAGTGCAATAGAATACAAACGAAGCTCAACAATCCTTAACTTTTAATGCAGGGTAACATTTGAAGTTTAACTAATCCCCAAATAGCTTTTACAATCACCAGACCTAAATATATTGGAATGACAGCACCTGATCATAAGTTAAAATGAAATTCTAAAATCCTGATTATTTCAAGAAGACAGACAGAAAAAAAAGATTGATGCTTAGCTTGCAGAGAGCACCCACAAAACTTGTAATATGTAAGTGTGTGAAATTAAAACATCCCTGAGGAATTAATTGTCCTTTGGGTTTTAGTTGGGATTTCAGTGATATTGACATGCATATACATCAGTCACAAGCAAATGCTATGCTCCATCAAATGCTCATTCCAGATTCTTCATCTATTTTAAGAAGGCAGTTTTTTAAAATGATGTCTCTTTTTTGTTAAATTAAACCCTCTAAAAAGGAATAGCAAGTCTCTATACATCTGCCGTCTTCTTTATTCTCTGGGAAGTCTACCGAATAAAGTTAATTCCATTTCTGCAGTGAGTAAACATCAAATGAGATTGTCTGTTGTTCCCTTTGAATAAAGAATTTTAATCTTTCCTGCAGGCTTTTATCATAAAAGTACCTCTACGAGGTAATTTCTGCAGAGTCAGAAGGAAAGAGAAAGGCTAAAGAAGGCTGAGATCAACAGGGTTATTGCAATGATATTTCTATTGGGGACAGAGCGGCCCCCTTGACTGCCATACCTCAAGGCTTTGTGGCAGCAACCTTGGAAATATGGTTCTCAATTTCCTTCACCCATTTGCAGAATTAATCATCATGCCAGCAGCTTATGCCCAGCATAGTTACCTTAACCTAAGTAGTCTATACATTACCAAGGTTATATTAGTGCTTAAATTTATGCAGCTCTTGTTCATACAATAGATTTAAAGGTCACCTTAGAAAAGAGTTTTTCTTGACATAAATTTGAAGATTTAGAAAATTATCATTCAGTCCCAATTATCTTAAGAAAGATCTGAGTTTTAATAGTAATAAAATCTTTAGTTAGAGTCTCCAATTCAAGTTCTTTTTTTTTTTTTGGCAGTAATACACCACAAGCTTTATTGGGTTGTGCTTGGACAGGGTTGCACAGGAGTCCATTCAGAGGCTATGACTTGAGGGGTTGCTGCTACTCAGAAGGGGTGGAGGTCAAGGAGAGGAGGGTCAGAGAGGAGGCTGATCTGTTTAGGGGATGTCATTCAGCAGCACAGCAGGCAGCCTCTGGGACACAGGACCCCAAGGGCCATCGTCTCTGGGAGTTGTATAACCATAAGGCTTTAGCTTATCAATGGTCAGCAGATATAAGATGAGGTTTTGCAGGGAACGTAAAGCAGGCAAGCTCTAAATGGCTATAAATCTGCTTAGTTGGGCTATCTTTAAAACAGCTGGATGTATAAAAATGTGAGTTTGGTGCCAGCATGCTTTTAGCCTAATGCGTCTGAGCCTGTAATGAAGAAGTCAGAGACCTGGGGAGGAATCCTTCTATTTTTTTGTTTGTGGGTTTTTTTTGGCTTTTTGCCTTTCCTAGGGCGACTCCTGCAGCATATGGAGGTTCCCAGGCTAGGGGTCTAATCAGAGCTGTAGCCGCCGGCCTACACCAGAGCCACAGCAACTTGGGATCCGAGCCACCTCTGCAACCTACACCACAGCTCACAGCATCGCTGGATCCTTACCCTACTGAGCAAGGCCAGGAATCAAACCCGCAACCTCATGGTACCTCATTGGATTCATTAACCAGTGAGCCACGACAGGAACTCCAGGAATCCTTCTACTTAATTTCAAGACTCATTATGTATTTACACAATCAAGACTGTGTGGTATCGATGAAGCACACACAGATCAATGGAACAGCATGGAGAGGCCAGAAATAGGCCCACACAAGTAGAGACAACTGATTTTGACAAAGGTGAAGAGCAACTCAATGGAGAAAGCACAATCTTTCAAAAAAAAAGTGTATCAAAAAAATTAGATATCCAAAAATAAATAAATCTCAATTCAAGTGTCACCTCTTACCCAAACTAACTCAAAATTGGCTACAGATTGAAATATTAACTATGAACTGTAACACTTTCAGAAAGAAAAGAAAAAGAAAAAAGGAATGGAAGAAAGAAGAGAAGAAAGAAAGGAAAGGAAGAAGGAAAGGAAAGAATGAAAAGAAAGAAGAAAAAATTGGGGGACCTGGGAATTGGTGAAGATTTTTAGATATAACACTAAAAACACAATCCATAAAAAAAAAATCAATAAACTGGACATTATCAAGTTTTTTTGCCTGGGATTTTCTGGGAGCCAGGTCTAGACCAACTTGGTATAAACACCCAAAGCAGGATCTAAACTACTTTGAAATTAGGTATGGATACACACCACCTTATTTTGTATCACTGGCCAGTGTTTCTATTCAGGGAAAGGGAAAACAAACTTGAAATCTTTTGATTAAAAAGTTTACAGATTGTTCTCATTCACCAATCATTAATAACTAAGGAAAGACTATACATTGCATATGTAGGAATATAATGGAGATCACTTCAAACATCATTTCTGTTTTCCATCTCTCTATTCTTTATTTCCACAACTTATTTATTTAAATATGTACTGAGCACCTGACTACCAGGCACCATTGTAGGCAGTAGAGATATACCAGCAGCACACAATTCCCTGCAATCATGAAACTTATCTGCAGGAGGGATGTTGCAAATAAACAAGTGAATGCAGGAGTTCCCATCGTGGCGCAGTGGTTAACGAGTCCGACTAGGAACCATGAGGTTGCGGGTTCGATCCCTGCCCTTGCTCAGTGGGTTAACGATCCGGCATTGCCGTGAGCTGTGGTGTAGGTTGCAGACGCGGCTCGGATCCTGCGTTGCTGTGGCTCTGGCGTAGGCTGGTGGCTACAGCTCCGATTCAACCCCTAGCCTGGGAACCTCCATGTGTCGTGGAAGTGGTCCAAGAAATAGCAAAAAAAAAAAAAAAAAAGTGAATGCATAAGCAATATAATTTCAGAAGGTGCTCTATGCTGTGAAGAAAAACACACAGAATTAAGAGGTGAGTGTAGTTCAGCTGATATAACTATCAATAAAATGACATTGAACTGAGATTGAATAACAGGAAGTAGGTGCTCATAGATTCAACGGATTCAAGGCAGACAGGACAGGAGGTGCCATCCTAAGGTAGAATGAACTTGGCACATTCAAGGAACAGAAAGGACCTGTAAGTGACTAGATCTCATGCGAGTGGGAGAGAACAGTTGAAGATGAAATCCGAAAAAATAAGCAACAACCGATTAGGTAGAGTCTTGTAAACCACTGTAAGGAGTTGGATATTATTCTAAATGCAATGAAAAGCCACTGGAGGAATTTAAGGGAATCATATGATATGATTTACATTTTTAAATTTCCTTCTAGCTTCTGGGACCAGAGAGGTGGTTCATACCAAACTTTCTATTCCAGTGGTCTGAGAGCTCAGGGGAATCAGAACATCTCTGGACCGAGGCAACCTAAAGCTCCCTCACTCTCAAAGTACCACAGGATATTTTATTCAATACCTATACATCATGGCTAAGGCTAGCTACAGCCTGCTCTCCATACATAAGCAGACCTTGGGTCACTCTTCCTGCCACTTTAAGCCATGTCATTTAATGAAGTAAAGTGCCAATAAGGTGTACAAAAAACCCACCAGTTGGACAGGCTGTGGCTGGACTACAACTGAAATAAGACTAACAGACATCTATAAAATGCTGAAGATACCCAATGTACAAAGACTAGAGAGAGAATAAATCCTAGGTTGCAGTATTCAGTGACTGCACTAAGTTGCCAGTCTATTTGTACTGAATGTAAATGTAAAATATTATGGATCATTGCCTAGCAAAGGGGAAAAACCCTTTGTCACATACAGTATTTCTGGTGATTGTTTGTTTAGAACATGAAGTGATTGATATTTCCTAACACCTATTATTTAAAAGGCTCATTTTATGGCCTGTAGTCCTTTCTTCATGGTCATGAATTCTCAACAAGCTGATGCAGAAAAGGAAAAACAAATCTCCAAGGTGAAAGCAGCCTATCAAGGCCAACCTCAGAAGGGGAAAAAGAAAATAGCAATGATTACTTGTCAGATACTTCTTCTAGCTATGTCATTTCACTCACATTAAAACCCTATCAGTGAAGGGTACTATCCTGTTGTTAGAGGTAAAGAAACGAAGGCTCAGAGATGTTCCAGAGTTTGATCATTATCATAAAATGATAAGCATCAGTTGTTTAGTTGTTTCTAGTTACAGCTAGACCTGCATACAGAGCCTAAGTTCTTTCCATAGCATCAAGCAAGTTCAAAGCCAAAAAATAAAGTCATTGGATGTGACCTTCCGAGGGAGTGAAGCCTATCAACCTCTGGAGACTGTGTATAAAATGAACTCATATGTCCCTCCAAGGGGACATAAGCAGCAATATAAGCTGCAGGGTCTGTCAGCCCCGTTTTTGGATCTTTCTCTTATCCAGCAATGCCTCCATGTCTGTGTTTCCATATCTTCCTGGTCCACAAAATTACAGCCTCTGCTCGCAAAATTCTTCATTCATGTTAGAATGAAAATGACTCACATCTAGTAGACAGATCTAAAAGAGTTATTTTATGAGGACAAAGGATTTAAAGCATTAAAATTAATCTCTACTTTTTTTTTTTAGAAATCAGTCAGTAGAAAGGGGTAAGCTGCAGAGAACTGGACCTACCTCAGGTCCTAAAATCCATCTGCACAGATGGTTCTTCCAGCATGCCTAAAGTAGACTCTGGTCCAGTAAGCGCCCCTTCAAAGCTTACCTGCCCATCTCCTACTTCTCTCCCTTCTAGCCCTTCCAAATGTAAGATATCCTTTTCCAGCCTGTAATTTGGGTACTGTCATGCATTCCACTAGAAATTCTCTCCTTCCCCTTTTTTTTTAATAATGATTTTTACTTTTTTTCCATTATAGCTGGTTTACAGTGTTCTGTCAATTTTCTACTGTACAGCATGGTGACCCAGTTACACATACATGTATACATTCTTTTCTCACATTATCATGCTCCATCATAAGTGACCAAACATATTTCCCAGTGCTACACAGCAGGATCTCATTGCTAATCCATTCCAAAGGCTTTTATTTATTTTTTTTTAATGCAAAACCTATTCATCCTCACAGCTCTTGTTCAGGGCTAGTATTTTTTTAAATAATAAATTTATTAGCATTATGGGAGTTCCTGTCGTGGCACAGTGGAAACGAATCCGACTAGGAACCATGAGGTTGCGAGTTCGATCTCTGGCCTTGCTCAGTGGGTTAAGGATACGGCGTTGCCATGAGCTGTGGTGTAGGTAGCAGCCGCGACTCAGATCTGGGGTTGCCATGGCTCTGGTGTAGGCTGGAGGCTGCAGCTCCAATTCAACCCCTAGCCTGGGAACCTCCATGTGCTGAGGGTGTGGCCCTAGAAAAGACAAAAAGACCAAATAACAATAATAATAATAGTAATAAATTTATTAGTATTAAATACATGTTCAGTGTTAGAACATTAAATATGTTCAGTGTTAGAACTTTTAAAATCAAGAAAATTTTAAATCACTGTGATGCTATCACCGAGTTAAACATTTTTAATAAGTTTTACTTGTCCTTAAGCCTTTCCACCTGCTCCCTTTCTCCTTTGAACTCTTTTAGTTTACTAACTGTAACAGGCAGTTCTCATTTATTTATTCAATTACTCTTTTAACAAATGTTTATGAAGCCTACCTAGTCTGTATCAGACATCATGATAGATCCCACAGTGGTGAACAGAACACATATGTTTCTGCTTGCATGAAATTTACAATCTATTGCCTATAATTATGATTTTTTTTTTTTACTTAACATGTCTAACTTACTAACTTAATACTTTATGCATTTTATAAGACAAGTGAATACCATCTCCCAAGTAAACTGAAACTCCTAAGGGTCAGAAAGCTAATAACACCATTAGGATCAAACATGTGGCCAGTAGTATTTATTACAATGACTAAAGGATACAAAAAGGTATAAAACTGGACTTTTATTCATAATTGGACTTTTATTCATATCAAAAACAGCTTCAATTACATGGGACAAAAGCCCTATTAATGAATGCATTGTTGATTTAACAATATTCTGTTTCATTTAATTCCATTCCATACTAGATCACACTAATTAAAAATACGTAACAAAGGAATCTTGAGGATTACAGTTATAGTCTGACCAGGCAGAAATGACATCAACTCTCTATGAACATGGTTGCTGAGTAGGATAAAATAAAGAACTATTCTCTGATCAGACACAATGAAAAGATGGGAGTTACAGTAAAATAGGGGGCACATGTTTAAAGTGTGTACCATAACTGACTTGGACAGTACCTAACACAGATGGATGCTCTAAAATATCTGTTAGATTAATAGATGATGAAGGAGCATTGGGTTTGGGTTAGATGACTGGGTTCTAATTCTGGTCGTGCTTCTTCAGATAAATCCCTTTACCTTCATGGGCTTTCTTTTCACATGTGGAGAGGAGCTCGGATTTTTCACACGCAATTCTTCTTTTTTTTTTTTTTTGTCTTTCTGCCATTTCTAGGGCCGCTCCCATGGCACATGGAGGTTCCCAGGCTAGGGGTCGAATCGGAGCTGTAGCCACCAAGCCTACGCCACAGCCACACGGGATCCAAGCCGGGTCTGCAACCTACACCACAGCTCACAGCAACGCCAGATCCTTAACCCACTGAGCAAGGCCAGGGATTGAACCCGCAACCTCATGGTTCCTAGTCAGATTTGTTAACCATTGAGCCACGACAGGAACTCCAACACACAATTCTTGAATAAAAAGTACATAGCAACCACCCCAAGTAAGATATTTGTGACATTTTTATAAACTTCTCCTAACAACCAAACACAGATAAATATGCAGTCTTCATGTGAACAGAAAACACTTCATTGCCATGGTATCTACACATCAACTGGATGTATAGAATACAAAATATTCTATATAGTTATGATAAAGTGGAGTGTCTTTGGGCAAAAACATAAATGCTAATAGCATCACCTTCCACTCTCAAATTATTGTGATTCATTTTAAAAATTCTACGTAGATCCTAATTATAAAAGACCACATTTTTTTGGCCATGCCTGCAATGAATGACATTTTTAGGCCAGGGATCGAAACTGAGCCACAGCAGTGACAACACCACTTAACCACTAGGTCACCAGGAAACTCCTATATGATGATTTATAGATCATCATATTAGCCAATTAGCCCCACCTAGGTTTAAAAAAAAAAAATAAAGTGCCAGTGATTTCAGAATTATTTGTGTAATGTCACCAGAATTTTATTTGCATAATTATCCTAATTATTATTTACATTTTTCCTTTTCTAATCACTTCTTTCCCTCTATCCTATGTATACATTTAACTGTATAATATCATGGATTCTGTCAAAAGCCAATGTTTATTGCAATTGGTTTCTTGGGCAATTTTCTGAAATGTAGGTTTTAGCTAAAATGAGAAACCATCATCTCTCAGGTGGTTTAGACTTCCAATTGGCAAAAGGAAAAAATCTTTAAATTAGGATTATTTCTCAGGAAATAGTGCATTCTTTGTTAACCAGACTAGATCTAGAATTTTTCAATGCATATATTCCACTATTGGTTTGGAAATATTTAGAAATTATTTAGATATTATTTCCTATATTATAAGTTCTATATCCAAAATCTTCATAAATGTTTCTGGACAAATAGACATAGATATTCAAGCCAATGCTATGTGGGATTAAAATCTACCACCATTCCCACAACACAAAGCAGATTTGTTTTCATGGTTAGTCTATGAATAATCAATTAATACATCTGTACTATCAATTAGATCAAACCAATCATCAGGCAAATTATCTAAAAACATTGGATTATATGTACACAAGGAAAGTGTAGAATCAACACAGATACTGCAGAAATAGGTCAAAAATATCTACAGGATACAAATAAAAATAACAGTTCAATAAAAACCAATTTTTATTTCCCTACTGATCTTTCAATAGAGATTGCTTCTATTCATTTTCTGTTGCAATTTCCAGAATTCCTCTTTCATTTCCAACCCATTCTTTACTAGTGGCTACATTTTAATCTTAGACAGCAAATTCCACCTGCTGCTCACATCCATGGTTTGTCTGTTTGCTTAATGTGCTTGCAGAGCACCAGTTCAATCCCTGAAAAGGCATCAACTGCTAGGGATTCACATGGGAAACCATGGCTAAATTGTTAATGGCTTAATGGCAAAAAAAAAAAAAAAAAAAAATTATCACTGAAGAAGTAAACAATCTATCTGTTTGACCAAAAGAAAAATCAGTCGCATCAATTTGTTGTTGCATGACAGAAAATAAATAAATAAATTGAACCCTGTCCTTTGCAGCTGGTTCTGACGACTAGGAAGCTGTTGTAAAGGTCTCAACTGTCAGACTCCAGAACAACTTATTTTCAAGTACTCCCTGTTAAGTTTAAAAGTTGATGCCCTTCTCATTTTCAGTTGAAAATTCTTAGTTTGCCATAACACACATGACAGGGTCATGGATTCAGCTGATGCTCAACCGGATATTAATTGAGGACCAAATTTGGATAGAAACTACATAGTGCCTGCTATGGTCATTTCCCTCAATTCGAGAAAATACTAAATACCTAGTATGCTTAGCAGAAGCTTGTTATATTGCTCTCCTTCTGTGCAATCATAAACAAAATAAAATATCCCAGATAAAAATATCTTTCGTAGCTGTTATTCTTAAGCCTTTCTACAATACCACCTTTAAACAGGAGCATTAGGTCAGGCACAGCTGTTTGAGTCACAAAGTACTAAAGAGTCTCAGATGATAGCAGGAAAGGATAAAAACAGTATCATGTGAATGTCATAGAATGGAGAATTCAACATGATCGCAAATTCTGATTAACAAAATGTCACATACTTTCTAAAGTGCATCTATGTATACACATATACATGCATTTTATACTTGAATTTAACACTAAACATATACTGAACATGGACAATTTTTGGTCTACAAAATGTATCAATATCTTCCAAAATCTTGGGATTTTCAATTTTTTTATTAATTTTGGAAGACCAATAGTGTCACGGAAATGGGGGTAACATAATGGGAAAGCTGGATATAGTTTTTACCCTAAGTGGTGCTATAGCAACCACAAAGCAAGAGTCTAAGAACTACAGGTACAGGGTTTTTTTGCTAGGTTAATGAAAATGTTCCAGAATTAGATTTTGGTGACAGTTGACCAATTTTGTGGACGTACTCAAAACCACCAATTCTATTTTTTCAGATAGATGCTTTTTATACAGCTCAATAATCATTCTCCCTAATAAACAATCTGACCTACTTAACATGCCATATATATATATATATACACAACACAATTAATGCAATGTTTTGATTTTACAAATAATTGTATATGATTTTTAAAACTTCCTTCAAGGTTAACAGCAAGGAAGCAAGTAATAGGTAATTTCATCTTATTTATGGAGGTGGGCAAAGGAAATAGGGTTCTCATCAAGTTCAGGGACTAACTTCTTGGAAGTGGGCACCAGTAGGACACCCCAGCTGAAGAATACATCCAAAGTCACCATCACTTTAAAGAAACTAAAATTTTCACTATGAAACGTCAACAAACGTTCAGTAAGACTGTAGGAAATTAGTCAAGAGCAGGCCTCAAGAGCAAAAGACAGATAAAATATGGCAGCTGCAGAAATAAATTAGTACTTTTTTTGCTAATTTTAAAAATCTGACCATCTTTACAAGGCAAATCCTTGGACTGGTGGCTGTTGAAGCCATATATGATTATATACAAATTATTTAGGAATGGAAAAATAATATTACCAATTATTTTGTATCGATTTATCTGCCAATATAATGGGACACTGCCCTGTCATCATAAAAGCAGGATTAAGACCAATTAAACTAATGTCTAGATCGTTACTCATTTAGTTTTGCTTCATTTTCTTAGAGATATTAAAAAAGGAAGACACCTATGTTCTCTAACATAAAAAGTTCTCTAACATAAATTTTCTGTATAGATTTCCATTTGCTCTATTTATCAGCATAATATTATTCTCCCTATGAACATTTGAATGACATATATAATAAACACCATGATGCAGAATGCTCTAAGAAAATATTCTTTATTAATGATGTTTTCCTGGATAATGTAGAATATTTAATTCCCAAACCTCACAGTAAAAATCTCTTTCAATATTTATCTCTATACTTGCCTGCCTTAAGATAGAACAATTCATTTATGATCTCCCTGTCATAATTTGAGATAATCCTAAGTACACACTGCCTCAGAAACTGAAGTGAAATATAATAGATTCAGAATAATTTTGGAAGCTTTTTTAAAATAAAGCCCAATTGCTTTCTTGATTATTTTAACCTATTTTTAAATGTTATATGCAAAGAAAAAACTAAATTATAAAGAGTTTAAGTCATAGAAGAAGAAATTGGTAGAGTAAGTATTTTACTTAATTGTACTTGAGTTAATAGAAGTTAAACCACAGACTGAAAAATAACTAGAAACTTCATTTTTTTCCCCTAACTTAATTCAGTGGTTCTCATCCTGAATGCACAGAAAAATTATTGGACCAACTTTTTAAAAAATGACTGACCTGGTGAGGTGCCTACTTACTGGTAAGTTTTTAAAGTTCTCCACGTGATTCTATTCATGAGCAAGAATTGAGAACTTCCATTCCTAAGTCTTGCTCCCCTTTTAACTTTATTCCCTCCTTTAAGCTTCTCTGTATAGTTCTGCTGAATGCCATATTTTTCTCCTCCAAAATACCTTTACACCTTAATCCCTGTGCATATAAAAACCTGTGAAGATAACAACCCATGTCTTGCCCATTACTATTTCTTGATCTATCTAGTATTGCAGTTACTTATGAATATGGATATATCTGTTACTTCACTACATCTATGCTCTTGGAGCTGACCTTTTTTTTTTTTTTTTTTGACATGTATTAAGTCCCCAACGCTATTTATTAAATGAATGAATGAATAAAAGCAAATGCTCATGTTTTCCCCACATTCTCTATTATTTGGTTTCATGCCCTATCCCACTCCTTTACTAACCCCTTGCCACCTCATTTTCCCTTCCCCACAAACCTACAGTCAGCTCAGTGCCCCAGTCATTTTTTTAAAGTATAGTTGATTTACAATGTTGTGCCAACTTCTACTGTACAGCAAAGTGACCCAACTATACATATTCTTTATTTTTTTTCATATTATGTTCCATCATGTTCTATTCCAAGAAATGAGATAGAGATCCCTGTGCTATACAATAGGACCTCATTGCTTGTCCACTCTAACTAAATATAATAGTTTGTATCTGCTAACAGTAAACTCCAAATCCATCCCACTCCCTCTCTTCCTAGGCAACTACATGTTTGTTCTCTATGCCTGTGAGTCTGTTTCTGTTTTGTAGACAGCTTCATTTGTGCTGTATTTTAGATTCCACATACAAGTGATATCATATAGTATGTCTTTCTCTTTCTGACTCCACTTAGTATGAGAATCCCTAGTTGCATCCATGTTGCTGCAAATGGTATTATTTCATTCTTTTTTGTGAGGACCCCAGTCATTTTATGCAGCTAAAAATAGAGAAGACTGGGGAGAGAAAGCAGACTATATTCCTAACAGACCACAATCAGCAATATTAGAACTGTAAAGATTCAACTTACCTTTCATTGATTAAGACCACCAGTTTCTGGGGGTTTATTCCATACCTCTACGTCTTCCCTTTGAATAAAAAGTGGGGCCAGTCATCATTGTATTGTCTCCCACTTTGCACAGTGTGTACTGTTCTGATCCAAGATATTTAATTTCTGTCTTACTCTACGTAATGCTGTGACACCACATGGCAGCTAAATTCTAGGTGTCAGGTTGTTTCAGTTTTGAAAATGCCACCTTTTATTGAAGACAAGTGAATGTTTCAAACTGTGACTTAGAATAATGGTAAGCTTCCTTTTACAATGACAGATGATTTCTTACCTGTCTAAATTCAGATATTCTTGATTTGTCATTAGATAAATGCATAGCTTTTGCATTCTTTATGGATAATAATTAAGTTGGGTGACTTTTAAAAAATCCTCTAAGGATATAGAGGTCCATGTCTTGAATTCAGATGAGTCAGTTTAAACAAAGAATTATCAGATTATTAGAACATTTTGTAGAATCAAGACACAGCAATTGGTGACCCTTTACTCTCCTTACCCTTTCTCAACCCTCTTCCTCTTTTCTTCAATATCTTTCTTTTCCTGAAATTTCTATTTTCAGTACTCTTCTATCACATGCAATAGATTCTTCCTTGAAGGTATCAACTCTTTTCCCCATCTAATAATTTTTTTTTTTTTTTGCTTTTTACATCTGCACCTATGGCATATGAAAGTTCCCAGGCTAAGGGGTCCAAGAGTTGCAGCTGCCAACTTATGCCAACCTATGGCGGGATCCAAGCCACATCTGCGACCTGCAATACAGCTCACAGCAATGCCAGATCCTTAACCCACTGAGCGGGGTCAGAGACCAAACCCGCATCCTCATGGATACTAGTTGGGTTCTTTCTCTTTTTTTTCTGGTCAGGTTTTGTGTTTTTTGTTTGTTTGTTTGTGGGGTTTTTTTTTTTTTTTTGTCTTTTTACCATTTCTTGGGCCGCTCCTGCATATGGAGGTTCCCAGGCTAAGAGTCGAATCAGAGCTGTAGCCACCAGCCTATGCCAGAGCCACAGCAACTCAGGATCCAAGCCACGTCTGCAGCCTATACCACTGCACCACGTCAGGAACTCCCTCTAGTCAGGTTTTTAACCCACTGAGCCACACTGGGAACTCCCTGTATATAATCATTCTCGATCCTAAGCCCCTGATATGTAATCCAACTAACTTTTGGACATCTCTAAGGAGATGTCAAAAATGACATCATCAGATATAAACTTGTTATTTCCACCTAACCAAATTATTCCCCTCTATCCCTTCTCTTGGTGAATAGCAAGCTGTCCATCCACACACACCTCCATGAAGGAACTTGGGAGTCATCGCTAGCAGCCCACCTCCTCACTTACCACCCTCCATCAGTCCATCTATCTTGGCAATAAATTCTTTCTTCAATATCCCCAAAACCTGACTGCTCCTTCCATCTTTCTTACTGCCATCATCATCACCTCTCTCCTACACTCAATTAACTATTGGGTTATCTATTGAGAAAAAGTTCTAGGAGTTCCTGTCGTGGCTCAGTGGTTAACAAATCTGACTAGGAACCATGAGGTTGCAGGTTCGATCCCTGGCCTTGCTCAGTGGGTTAAGGATCCAGCATTGCTGTGAGCTGTGGTGTAGGTTGCAGACGTGGCTTGGATCCCGCGTTGCTGTGGCTCTGGCTCCGATTAGACCCCCAGCCTGGGAACCTCCATATGCCGAGGGAGCAGCCTTAGAAAAGACAAAAAAATAAATAAATAAATAAAAAGATCTAATCACATCACTTCCTCCCAGGACAACAGTTTCTTTAAAAATATGTAAACAAAACATGGCATACAAATACGTATGTGGCCTGGTTCTTGTTCTTTCTCTCTCCTTGTCAAAATCATCTCAGGCCTAACTGTCCTCTCAAGACATTTCCCCTGACCCCTGAATCTGGATTAAAACTGTGCTTGGGTTCCTGGAAAATGTTGTGCTTATAAAATCAGAGCAATCAGAGTATGAATTGGCATGTCCTGTGTAATTAGTGGTTTATTGACTATCCTGCCTTTTAAAAAATGGGCTCCTTGAGGGGAGGGGCTGTATCCTCATTACATTTTTTATATTTTCAGAATTTAACATAGTAACTGGCAGAGAGTAGGCAACTAAAATATTTGGTTTGGTGAACAAAGTAAATTAATATTTGGTGAAAAGATACAAATGAAATGACATTTTTCTACATAAGGAAAACAAGTCTTGGAAGGTCAAAAAAATATATAACAGGAAAAGAAACAGCCTTCTAAGATGAAAAGAGGAGGTATACTCAAGGACTAAGAAGACCTCAGCCTTCTTTTCCAGCCTACAAATGGCTTAAATTGCCACAGTGGCAACTAGTAGGAAGCCTCTCTATGCATACTCCATTTGGGTCTTGTTCCTAAATCTCTGACCGTTGATCACAGCACAGAATTCTCTTTAGATGCTGAGCTGGTGGCACAATGGATTGGGAGAAGCATGAAATCTTTTCTCCTCTCTTTCAACACTAAGAATTGTTTGCATTATGCTAAAAAAGACAAAGCCATTTTGCGCTCTACTCTTCATAAATACATGCCTTAGAGACTTGCTGAACACAGCAAAAATAAAACATCCCTTTTTCACTGCATTTCTCTAGAGGAGCAAGCAAGTAAAACTTTCAAAAGAATTTTTAATAGTTGCAGAAAGCTTTGCCTTAAAAAAAAAGTATCATAAAGTACGCATGAAATTAAATCCAGCCCAAAAGCCTAAGATTAAAAAGTTGTCAGGGTACCCTTTTCATGCGCATGCAAGTGATCAATTCTGAGTACAGGAACTTGGACCCAAGAGAACTTGATTTCAAGTCTTTGCCTTGGGGCAAGTCACTCAAACTCTCCTCTCCCTCATCTTCATATTGTAAAATGGGGATATCTGTCTACGCTACCTCACAAAATTATTTTAAGAATCAAATTCATGCATTTGAACATTTATTTTAACAATTATGTTTTCAATGTCACTGTTCTAGGCATCAATGATACAGCTGTACAGAAAACAAGTCCCAGTCCTCCTAGTGTTTACATTTCAATGAGAAAGACAGAAATCAAATAAGTAGATGGATATATACCTTCAAGGAGTAACAAGTGCTCACAAGAAAAGTAAACCAGGAGTTCCCATGGTGGCTCAGTGGTAACAAATCCAACTAGTATCCATGAGGACACAGGCTCTATCCCTGGTCACTCTCAGTGGGTTAAGGACCTAGTATTGCCATGAGCTGTGGTGTAGGTTGCAGATGCAGCTTGGATTCCACTTTGCTATGGCCATAGAGTAGGCCAGCAGCCGAAGCGCTGATTAACCCCTAGCCTGGGAACTTCCATATGTCACAGGTATGGCCCTAAAAAGCCAAAAAAAAAAAAAAAGTAAACCAGGGTAAGAGAAGAGAGAATGACAAGGCAGTCCTGTATCAGTTGGGGAAGGGAGAAAGGTTCTGCTGAGGAATTGCTTTCTGAGAAGAGGTGTGAGTGCACTGAGAAGGTAAAATGTGTCAACCTCTCTAAGAACCTTCCAGGCAGAACTGCAAGGGAAAGACCCTGAGATGGGCAAATGATTAGTTAGTACTTTTTAGGAACAGCAAGGAAGTTGGGGCTGTTGGAACCAAATTACTGAAAAAAGAGGAAGAGGAAAAGAGGCTACAGAGAGGCTGGAGCCAGATGTGATATATGTGTGAAAGTATTTTAACACTATTATTGATAGCAAAACTCTAAGGCTGAGTCACCTCAAATGGCATGGGAGACTGGCATCATTCTTATTAACATTTACATAGCTTGTATCCATCTAAAACAGTGTCACTCATTGCACTGTATGGATGACATGATCAGATGAGCTAACTTCACTCACATGAGTACATGAACACACACACACAGTTCACCTCCACTGTCTGTGTTCTGTGACTGAAGTCTTGGATTTCTTATTTTCTGTCCACAGTAACAGTAAAGCAGTGAGAGAAAAAAATAGTACCACTGAGATCTCCAAAGTCATGACTTTTGTTAATTTCAAGGCAATAACCAGGCCCTGGTGATAACTATAGCCTGACCTAGGTTTCACCATCAGAGAACATTGCTAACTTAGAGAGGGGTCGTAACAAAATGACAGACATCATCAAACAATTGGGAAAGCAAACCAAAAGAAACAAACAAGCCAGGACAGTCAAGGAAATTATAAAGGAAAACAAAGAGAAAACGCTGCACATATATTTTTATGTGTTAAATGACAGTCAAGGTTAGACCACCCCAGGCAATAACCAATACTATGACCAGATCCCTAGACTACTGGGTTTTATAGGGGTGGCAGATATCTTGAAAGTATTCAGCCTACAAGGGGCTTAAAAATAATAATAATAGGTGGCTAGACATAGTTCTCAGTGCTACACAGCAGAATCTCATTGCTAATCCATTCCAAAAGCAATAGTTTGCATTTATTAACCCCAAGCTCCCAATCCATCCCACTCCCTCCCCCTCCTCCCCCTCGGCAACCACAATACAAGTCTATTCTCCAAGTCCATGATTTTCTTTTCTGTGGAAAGGTTCATTTGTGCTGGAGAAAAAAGAATGTATACATGTATGAGTAACTGGGTCACCATGCCGTACAGTAGGAAAAAAAAAATTGTATTGGGGAAATAATAAAAAAATAAAATAAAAATTTTAAAAAAAAGAAAAGGAAAAAAACAACAGGAACTTCAACATAGGAAAATCCACAATGGCAGGCACCTAGGGGACTCTGAGAAATGCATAACTGCGGGACCCTAAATAATGAGGCTCTATCTCAGCTTTCTTAAGAGAGAAATGGAGAGCAGCTATCTCATGTCCCTCCCTCATCCAGCTTATAATTCTCCTCCTTCAAAAATTACACATTCTACAAAGAAAAATAAACATCATATGACATCACTTATATGTGGAATCTAATTTTAAAATCATTCGAGTGAACTTATTTACAGGACTCAAACAGACTCAGTTCTTTGAAAACATGTTTACAGTTACGAAAGGGGAAAGGTGGGAGAGGAGGATAAATTAGGAGTTTAAAATTAACAGGTATACACCACTATATATAAAATTGATAAATAAGGACCTATTTATAGGCAAAGAGGTCTACTTAATATTCTATAATAACTTCCATGGGCAAAGAATCTGAAAAAGAATGGATATATGTATAACGGAATCATTTTGCTACACACCTGAAACTAACATTGTAAGTCAACTATATGTCAATAAAACTTTAAAAAGAAATCACATGTCCTATTTGAGGACTATGGTCTCCCTCACCTTTGTTCCCTCCACTGGGGTCCACTGGAGAGTATTTAGGCAAGGAGAAGGGGTCTGTAGTGCTATCCAATTCTATCTATGGGTCTTGTCTTAGAACCAAACCAAGAGGATGCAAAACAGGCTCTAGTAACCTAGTAGACTTAGAGTGATAAGGCGAATGGGAGTGAAAATCTTTGACTTTGAGCTCATCAGCAGCGGAAGCTCATCCACTTCCAGGTCTATGAGGTCCTGGGGATGCCATGGGTGGGGACCCAAGTTCTGTCTCTGACTATTTAACTCCTGACCTAAAAGCCCTAGGATGCTAAAGCTACAAAAATATCCAAAGACAAACTTGCAAAGGAATTTGAACAAAATTAGAAAACAGAACCTGTATTAGTTTGCAGAGTGATCATACATCATTCATTCTAACCCAACTGAATTCTGAAAAAAAAAAAATTCATATTTGCATCATTCTTGGTCTCCAGATTTATAAATATTTGATCTTGAAGAATACATAAACGCTTTCCTTCTACAATTCAACATGTTCCCAATATGCTGCACTGACAGTTCTAGGTATAATGGAAGGTTATTTCTGCTTTGTTCTTGTTCCCTGGCTCGAGGTAAGAACTAAGAGTTAAGTATAATGGCATATTCATTTAGAATTTCATGTGCATTCTGCTGATGCCAGTAGATTAGCATTAATTATACTGGAAAAGAATATTTGATGAATCTGAAAAAAAAAATCAGTCATGTGGAACGGTACACAACCACAAGTTTTAGGTACAAATTCTGAATCTTAATTCAGAAAGCCTGATGCTCATATAACTCTCACTATGTATACTTTCTGACCTTCCTATGAAGCATCAGTAATATTTTACATTTACTCCACAAAACGCTAGATGAGAGACCAGTATACACTTGCTTCCCTGAGGCCTTCATCATTCTCCAGGGCTTTATGGGAAAATTTGTTTCCATTTTTGAGCTACGGCGTCGAAATGGTGGATAAAAGCTATGTGTCATATTTTCTTTGTCTTAGAGAAAATGTGGATGGATCATCATTTTGTGTTCAGCATATATCAAGTGGCAGGGAATGGTTTCCCTTGTATAAAACTTTCCGCAATAAACACCACCAGCAATATATTTTTTAACATCTAACACGAAAGCAACTCAGGCAGATAATTTCTTTCAAAGTTTAACAATCCATAAAGTTCAAAGTGTTCCAGGTTTTTCAGAACTGTAGTTCAAATTCACATTGTGCGAGCACATACACACACACACATCATTAAATACACTTCCAGCCACCTCACCTAGGAATTTCCTGGGTAATTTCCGAGAACCAAGAAAGACAGGTAGAAGCAGGATCAATTTGTGCTGTTAAAGGAGGAGCAAAGGAAATTCAGAAAGAATATCCTAGAACAGTCATGATTTGGGAGACAAAGAGGCTACCCAACACAAGAGGAACCAGATGAAGAGTCATGCCCCAAAAGAAGAATCTTTGCCTGGGTAGTTTAAGCAAGTTTGAGAGCGTGAACCGAAAGCTCAGGCTAAAGTTGCCTAAAGCACCAAAATATAATAGCAGGACCGCCATCCATACAAGTTTGGGTTTTGCCTGTTGGTAACAAGGGCACTCTTAGGATCGTGAAAGCTATTTCTGGACAAGGTCTTTATTACCGCAACTTAAATGTCCACTCTGAAGAAATGGTTGAGAAAACTATCATATACTCGAAAGGCCATTATGCAGTTACTAAACATGATGCTAATAAAAAGCTTCTGATGACACAAGGCAAGGCATATGCTTTAATAATTAGAAAAAATAGCAAAATAAACAGACAAAATCTAACTATGCTAAGCACACAACTCTGCATTAAGAAAAAGCTGACAGCTTCCACCAAAATTTCAATTAAGATGTTATGAATGGTAATAAAAGTTTTTTCTTTTGGCATTGTGTCTGTTTTATTGTTGTTTCGTTTTCTGCATCTGTGAATTCTTTCTCATTGTACATGAATTATTTGAACAAAAAATGTATAAGTAGGACTTATTTTATAATACCCAAGACTGTTGTCACAAAAAGAGTTCAGAAGGAGGAATCGAAAGACCTGAGCCTACGTACAAATCTGTTGCCATCTAATGGTATGGATTTAAGCAAGCCACATGACCTCTGTGATAATGATCATCAGCTATTTACCTAATGAACATACGCTCTAGATTAGGCCTTTCCCACGCACTTTGCCCATGTTATGTCATTGAATACTCCTATCTATAAAGTAGGTAAGTCTTGTTCCATCATTATACAGATGAAAAGACAGAGACTTAAAGAAATGAAAGGACTGGAATTTTCATTGTGGCCCAGCAGAAATGAATCTGACTAGGAACCAAGAGGTTGAGGGTTTGATCCCTGGCCTCACTCAGTGGGTTAAGGATCTGGCGTTGCCATGAGCTGTGATGTAGGTCACAGACGCAGCTTGGATCCCGTGCGGCTGTGGCGTAGGCCAGCAACTGTAGCTCTGATGAGACACCTAGCCCAGGAACCTCCATATGCCACAGGTGCAGCCCTAAAAAGAAAAAAAAGGAATGAAATGACTGATTACCAAGATGGCTAAGTGCTAAAACTATGAGTAGAACTCAGAACGAACATTGTGTCACATATCTTGTCATCTGTCAAATTCAGATAAACTGTACTTAAAACTTTTTTAATTATAATCAAGCAAGGACTCTTTATTCACTTTGATCACTGATAGAGCAAGCACTTAGACCAGTACTCAACACGTAATAGGTACTCAAACATTTGTTGAATAAAAGTACCAGCAGAAGACATGGAACACAAGACTGAGAGTTCTGGAAACTGCTCTGAAAAATCATCTTCCTCAAATTGAAATTTCTTTGAAATTTCTCAAATATTCACTTCAAATGCGATGTGGACTTCTATTCATCAAATATGTGGTTTAATAATTATATCACAATATGTGATCTAACCTAACGATCATTTTGGAAACTATTCAACTTTAATCCACTTTCCCTTACCAGGTTAAGTAACACTGGTGCTCACAAGATTTGACATATTCATCCTCAGTTTCTCTATGCCTTGCACACTTGCAACAGCGCGGTGAGCACACGCACCCAGGCTATGGAATACAGATCTAAGTGGCCTCTCAGGCTCTCACCAGCCCGAAAGTGCCTTTGGAACACTGCACAATCCACCAAATAAAATCAACTTGGTAAACATACAGTGGAACCTCTTTGTTCTGGACATAAAGCTTTTACGTCTTTTATCTAAGACTGCATTAAATTTTCGACAGCTGAAGTAAATTAGCTCATTTTCAGCTTGTAATGAACAAAAAGGCCCTCCATCTTTCTAATAGGAATTATTGTAAACCAGACACTCATTTTCTGCCAGCATATTTTTATTTTTTGAACCTGTGTGCAAGATTTTACATTTCCTCCTTAATAAAATTAGTAACGAGGTTTGGGTCTTCATTCCAGTCCCTTGAGAGCTTTATTGAACCCAGTTGTGTCATCTATCATAGACGCCATCTGTAGGAAATTTTTCAGATATGCCTTCCATGCCTTCATCCAAGGCATTTATAAAACACACACACACACACACACACACACACAATGCAGGGTAGAGCTTTAGGGCCTGCCACAAGACACCTTTATCTAAGTCAAAATATTCATGACTGAGAGGGAATGCTTGCCCTAGGATATTAGGACATAGAAAAATCCCTGTGTGGACTTGAGATATTTTTATATTTTTCAAAATAACAAGAATTAGCTTTAAAGGACTAGAAACATTGACCTAGGAGGCAAAGAATAATTCATCAACATGCTAAGTATACTGTTGATCAATTACCTGTGAATTTTCCCATCTGCGCTTTCATCCATTTACATCCACAGGATGGAGGAAAAAATGTTGACTGCATGAGCTTCTAAATCAAGACCTCTTATGAGCCATTCCAAAAAAATTTTTTTTTAATAAGGCTAATTCAGCATTGTTTAGTTTCATTACTTTTTCTCTGAGAGTTCAAAAACAATGGGCAATTTTTCTGGAAATTAACATCCATTTCACTGGTATAAAGATTCCAGAATTTTCCTCTTATTCACCATTTTCCTTTGGCCACACCCAAGGTATGTGGAAGTTCCTGGGCCAGGATCAAACCCACACCACAACAGTGACCAGAACTGCTGCGGTGACAATGCTGGATCCTCAACCCACGGTGCCAGAGTACTTGCATCCACCACTTTTAAGATTATTTTTATGTCCCTATAGCAGATGTTAACAGTACCCCACTCATTTACCCCTTCAGTCTTCTCTGAAGGTCACTGCACACTTCCTTCATATATGCCAAAGGGCAGTTTTTGCCAGAGGGGTCTGCTAGACCTATGAGCAGAGTAGAATTTGCCAAAGAGCTAATGGCCAGTTTATCTTAATGAGGGATGAAGCTTAGTGAGTAAAAACCCCCTATTTCCATAACAGAAACAGACTCACAGACCTTGAAAGCAAATTTATGGTTACCAAGCGGAAATGTGGTAGGGAGGGATAAATTAGGAGTTTGGGATTAATATATCCACACTGCTATATATAAAATAGATGATCAACGAGGACCTACTGTATAGCACAGGAAACTATACTCAACATTTTGTAATTACCTATAAAAGAATCTGAAAAAGTAGATATATGTATATACATGTATAACTCAGTCACTTTACTGTACTACCTGAAACTAGCACCACACTGTAAATCAACTATACTCCAATATAAAATGAAAATTTAAAAAGTAATGAATCCCCTCAATGAGACTCTCCTCAGGCATGCCCTGCAGTCTCTCAGGGTATAAGATAGGATGAGTTAACTTCCAACAAGAATAATTCACTAATCAGTTCACCTTTTCTGGCTTTCCTCCTCCCTTTGGTTCACTTTTCCACTCCCATTCTGTGATTCCTGGGATCACTTCCCAAAAACCTACTTGCACCTAGATCCTTATTTCTGGGCGTGAATAAAAACTAAGCCACTATTTCCAATCTCCCAGCACAATTCCCTCTGTGTGATTTTTTCCAAAATTACTCAGGGCTTGCCCAATCACATCAAATGTTGTTTCATTACCTATAGAAGAAATGCATTTATGTGTACAGACTGTAAATCATTGAAAACCTATGTACAGGTCCTTATTATCACTAGTCCACCTGTCTTGTACTTCAGTGTCCCTTAATCAGATTTTTCTTCTTTTTATGGCCACACCTGCAGCATATGGAAGTTCCAAGGCTAGAGGTTGAATAGGAGCTGCAGCTACAGGCCTACACCACCACCACAGCCACATCAAGCTGCATCTGTCAACTATGCTGCAGCTTGGAGCAACACCAGATAATTAACCCATTGAGTGCGGCCAAGGATCAAACCCACACCTTCACAGACACTATGTCAGGTTCTTAATCCCTTCAGCCACAACAGGAACTTCCCTTAGTCAGTTTTATTCTACATTTTACTATATAAAAGTCCTTGTTGGAGAAGAAAATAAAAGTTAAATAGTATTGTCTTTCTCAAGTTTCCTCAATGTCATATTCCAAGTCTCCACAGGGAGAACTCAAGGTTAAAAATACATACATAGTGCTAAGGCTAAGCAATATCCAAATATTCCATTGCAAAGTTGAATAACCATTTATAAGATAGTTAACATCTATCTATAAGATACTGAGAGACCACGCAATTCTCCAAGTGGGAATAGGGGTCTATTATTCTTTCAACAAACACTACTTTAGTCCCCAGTATTGTGCCAGGCAGTGTGCTAAAACATGAAGAGCTTTATCTGAGAACAAGATATGCCTCCTGCTTCTAGGAACCTATGTTGAATGGACAGGGTTGTGGGTAGTAAGGCCAGGAACAATCCACCTGACCATTTCATTTCTCTACAGCTATTCAAGCAAGATCTGGAATTCCTGCAAGTGCTATAGTCCAGTGCTATATTCCATAGGAAGTAAATTATTCTAATTCATAGCCCATAGCTTCCAAGTCCTTTGAATAAACTGGCCTAATCCTCCTCCACTTTTTTTACCCCAATGTTGAGAACACAGAATATTCCCTACAGGTCCCAGATTTCTTTGCAATGCTATATTCCTTTTACTTCTCTTACACCTCTCTTCCACTGGGAATGTTTCATTTGGCTGAAAGTGAATGGCCCCTTATTAAAGACTGACAAGATTATGCTGTAGTCAGAGGCACTGAGCAGAATATGCTGAGTCTGTGTAAAGTGATTGGTCCTGGTGGGAAGCCTGCCAGGTTAGCACATTATGCCCTAAGTGAACACCCTGTGTTCAAGAACATCAGGCTTAGGAAACAGAACCCCAAGGTCTCTTTCTCTGAAACTGCTATGAAGCAGATCTATTCTAAATATGCCTGGCACTGTATCACATTAAAAGTTGGTAAGAAACCCAGTTCCCACAACAGTCTCCTGTAGTCCTTCTGAGAACAGATTTAGAAATATATTACTTCAGATATCACTTGTCTTTATAAGAAGCCTTTTCAGGCTGAACACAAAAAAGTTGCCTATAGACATAGTACATGTGATTTTGTACTCCATTTATAATGACCTTTTTCAGGAAATGCACTGTTTACATGACTCATTCTTTTAGACAAGCATAGCAATCGCTATTAGAAAACTCAGCCCTTCAAATACCTAAGTTTAAAAGAAGCAACCCCACTTTCTATTATGTTTCTTTCATTAAAGTGAGACAGATGTATCATTGCTGTTGAAGTAGAATTGTTTAATAGATTCGTTCTGGAAGAAAAACACTTCAGGAAACACACCGAAGAAATTTCTAAGCCCTTGCTATTAAAAAAAAAAAAAAAGGAGTTCCCATCGTGGCTCAGTGATTAACAAATCTGACTAGGAACCATGGGGTTGCGGGTTCAATCCCTGGCTTGCTCAGTGGGTTAAGGATCTGGCGTTGTCATGAGCTGTGGTGTAAGTTGCAGACGTGGCTCAGATCCTGTGTTGCTGTGGCTGTGGCATAGGCTGGCAGCTACAGCTCCAATTAGACACCTAGCCTAGGAACCTCCATGTGCTGAGGGTGTGGCTCTAGAAAAGACAAAAAATAATAATAATATAAATAAAATAGAATAAAACCTCTTAGGAATGTCCCATTTCCCCTCCTCCAACTAAATAAGCCTGTGATATTCACTGTCTAATAAGATGACAAATTTTAGAGACATATGTAAGTTTTCTGCTTCTTTACTAGGTTTGTGGCCTTAAGAGAGTTATGCTCTTTCTGAGGGTTGATTTTGTTTTTTAAAATGGACCCCTTAAGGATGTAAAGGGACACTGTATTTGTAATGCCTAGCATAGAGCTGCTACTCCATAGAGTAAGCAGTTGGTGACAGTAAAAACTGCCATTAACAGCAGCTATCGCAAGAGAACTTGTGACCCAGGTCACTGTCTTGGTGCTCTTGTGGGTTGTATTCCCTGGTTCTAGGAGTCCACAGGTTTGGGAGATTTCCTATTAACTTCCCTTTCTTCATGTACCTTGGACGACTGCAGCTTTCATACACACACAGTGACTCAAGGTCAAGCACAATGCCAGCCAGCCTAACCCAGTTTGTGAGTCTATCATCCCAATGACTCCAAGCATGCCTACATGTAATTTATTATTCCTAGAGATTTTCCTCCCTTTATGATTGAGGGTTAAAGTAAGAGATCTTTGTCCATCCCAGAAAGTCCTCCTCCTCAGGGGATGAACCTGGGCAGCAAATATATTTATGTATATCAACCTCTACTTAAATTTTATTACTTATTAATTATTACCTATTTCTTATTAATGGGCAAGTTGTTTGCAACATTAAGTCATCTTATTAGGGCATTTTGTAACAGTAATAAATGCTGAAGAATAAAAACCTGTCCTATCCAAGTACAAAATGTATAATATACAGGTTAATGTCAAGATTTGTAATACTTCTAGACTAAGCACTCAGTGTTTTGTCAGATTGTTCTACTTGTCAACCGTATTACTGTATAGTAAAATATACTGTCAAAAAGCTTTTCTTTGAAAGGGCATTTCTTCCATTGGTTTGTCTGCTTTTGCTGTAAGACTAATTAGCCATGACAATTAGCATAGGTGCAAGTTCTAAAAGAAATAAGATTAACTGAAATGAAACCATGCTACAGGCAAGTCATTGTAATAAAAATGAAGCATGAGGTATTACACTGGTAAAATGCTGTACTTCCTCAGGCTCAGGGCCACCAAATACATCCTTTTTGACACCTCTCAGAATGATAAATATTTCATAGGCTGGTAGGTAGTTCTTTAAAAAAGCTTGTACTTAATGCCATTTTAATACAGAAACCATCCAAATTTATAAACTATACATTTCTAACATTCAGAGACTGAGTAACTCAGAGTCAAAAAAAACACTCATAAAATTGAGAATTTACAACAAGAAAATCAATATGGAAACCTACTTTTGGATCACGTGGGTTTTGCTGTACCACCTTGAAAGCACTTCAGAATTCTTCACTGGTAGGTTAAAAATATGAACTATAAACATGTAGCTCAAATATTTGCACATCCTGTTCCTATAATCTACTCTATGAAGAAATGCTCCACTAGATACATCAAGTACTTGTTGGAAAACATAACTACTTGTCATTTGTGGCACCTAGGAACCCTACCCCATTTATAGAATGGCAAAATAAATGGCTTTCATTGTTTCACTATGATGAGGTGTGGGCACTCATTGGGACTCAGTTCCTCAGGCTGCAGATTTCTTTCCTGATCAATTAACACATTGGATTTTTAAAAGAAAAAAATAGACAGCAAAGATGAGGCTTTGCTTGCTTTGAAGGTCACAATCACCACAGTGAGAATAAGTTTCTTCTTTTTAGTCAATGATTAGATTGAGTTTATGACCTCATGATAGAATGTCAATTCTCACAGATGGAATTAAGCCAGAGAAAGACATTTGTGCTTGAGGTAGGGCCATTTTCGCAATTTTCCACAACCCACCTTGTTATCTTATGCTGAGAATAATTGTTTTCCTTTCAGTTAAAGCAAGCCATTGTTCTGGACTCTGCAGGGTTTCTTTAAAGCCACATTTTTTTAAAAAAAGGTTAGTTTTGCTGTTTGCCCCCTGAAGCAGGACAGATGTTTAAGAGATTACAGTTAACTTCAACATATGCATATACCTTTTTCTGAAGGAAAAAAAAATGTTAATGATTTTCTTGCAACTACAAATGTCTTCTCACCTGAGAAGGCCATTCTAAGCAGAATTACTTGTTATTCAAAATGAATACCGAATTAATGCAGCACCATCTAAATTGCTTCTTAGGCATATTATTCTAATGATGGGTAAATCTGAGGAAATTTACCAAGAATTCACTCCAGGAATTTCAATGATCAGTTTTACTGAGTCATCAATGCCCTAATTACTTAATATACATACTCGCTATCCCCCTCCCCCATTTCTATTGGTAATAATCTCTGTTACTAATATAGCAACACAATTTTAATATGTTTCATTACATTAATATGTCTCAAAGATAGGAACAATTTATAGAAATCATTACACTTCATGGGTATTTGTTTCAATAGGATAAGATAGAGTTTTGAAAAAAAAATTATTTAGGGAATAGGCATGAATTTGAGGACACTAGTCCCTTGCTTTCATTATCTTCATGCTTGAAAAATCTTAGTAATATCCTCAAAGACTTATGTGGTGTTTTATTTTTTGTTTTGATGATTAGTTGAGATAGCCCAAATCCATGAAGTGAAAAAAACAATCAAATCATGCTCCTAGGTGGCAAGAAACAGGAAATGTGTAATTACTTGCATGGAGGACCTGCACCAACATTTATCCTCAGAACCTGTGTCTACCATGACAAAGTGACATGGTTAAATTAAATGATTCCTAGTATCAGAATCTGAATTTATAGCTGGTAAATATTAGGAGGACTCATAGGAAATTTCCTAACATGACAACTAATTTTTCTATGAATATTTTTAAAGATAATTAAGGTAAGAAGATAGTTACATATTTGCATGTATCCAGACACCAATCAGAAAGATACATAACAGTCCAGGGGAGGAAGAAGGTACATGGGTGTGTGTGTGTGTATAGGGAAGGGTCTTGTGCTTTATCTCTTTATATTCTCTGCCATGCTCATGGTGTAAACATTTTTCCATATTAACTTTCACCATTAAAATTACAAACAAATACACAGGAAAACTGCAGTGCAAATACTTTCATAATTACTGTTTTTGAATTTCAAATATATAATGGTATATTGATATTTTTGGGGTATGCCTGATACTTTTTTCAGAAAAGATTTAGGTTTAAAGCGGTCTTAATCCTAACTTTCTCTCCTTCTTTTGTTTGCTTATCGAGATTCAATTTAACTTCCAAGTCCAGCTCACTTGTCACCTTCTCCTCCTTTGGCTTTTCATAAGGAACTTCACCCCAGCTCTTGCACAATTATCACATTTATATGTCTCTCTCTCTCTCTAAGCTTGAGACAGAGACTTACTTTGCCTTACTCTTCTGCATTTCTTCCCAAAAATTTAGCAGAGTGCCTGGCCTGGGGAGGTAGCTCTCTGTATTTTATCACTGGAACACATTGCAACGGAATATGATACATTATTATCAAGAGATTTTTTTTATGCCATTGAAAACAAGGAGGAAGAAAAAGAAAATCCTATTGCATATTGTAAATATATGTACCATACAGAAAGCAACAATTTGAGCTAAATGTTGGTGAAAGCTTGTTAATTGAATGAGATCTAGTTCTTAGGTCCGTTTTGCTTGGGCTTACTGAGTAGACTAAAATGCATTAGTAGTGTCCAAGAAATTATATCATCCAAATTAAAAAAAAAATTCTAATCCAAAATGTTGAAATAACAGGAATGAAATTCAATGAAAGATGGTGAAATATTGGGGTGGGTGAAAATATTAAGAATTAGAATTGTGAATTGTGTTTCTCTATCGTTGCTAAAGTGAGCCATCAGCAAGCAGCCTATTCCTCAGAAGATAAAGGCAAGACCCAAAATTGAATCAAAAAGACAACTGATATGTAATGGACCATAATTTGTAATGCACCAGGAATTGGAAACATAGAATTCCTTTTTTATCACTCATTCTCTGTGGCAATTTGGCTAAGTCATTTCAGTTCTATGAGTTCTAATTTCTAACTCATAAAACATTGATATAAAACAGTATTTTATCATTTATCTATAAAAGTGTTTATCATTTCTGCCTATACGGTTATCAGAATGATTAGATGCCTTTGTGTATATAAAAACCAGCCATAAACTACTTATTGTATGTGGATATAGACTACTATTGTTTATCACAGAGATTTCTTCGGTAATTCCTCTTTCCTGGCCTCCATGGATTGCAAGTGCCACAGTAGAGTAAAAGACAAGAACACACGGGAACAACAAGACTGATCCTCCAGCCCCTATCATTTATAACTAGGTAGCTTAAGGCAATGACTTAACCTCTCTCAACTTTAGTTTCCCATTGGGAAAAAAAAATGGAAAAATGGTCATGAACCAAAGAGTTTTCAACTATAAGACAAGCATATTTGTTCCTGACAAGTGGTGATAGAAGGGTAAAGTGACTCATGTTAGGATATTCAGCTTATTATTACTTAATGGAGGAAACCAAGCTAGAAACTAGTTTCAAGTTCCTCCCACTCTATTACCTATTTGAATAAAATATTTAAATATTGTTCAGAAAAAAATACACAATATTATGCAGATAGAAGCTGTATTTTCTAAAATAAGAAAATATTTATATGCATATAGGAGTTAAAATAATATTCATACATAGAGGCATTACTGTTCAAGTAGATTATAAAACAAAACACATTTGCTTTATGTATCTGACAGTGACTCACTGACTAGCATCTACTGGTTTCCAGCTTCTTACCACTTATCAAAAATAACTTCTAAGTCTATTATTTGAGTATAGTTGCTATTTGTCCTTGCTTATACAACAAAGATTTTATTTAAAAATTGATCTCTCGGTCTTGCCCAAAAGGTTGAGAATTAACTAAGAACACCAGATAATCATCAAAAAGGCTATAAATAATAAATGATAAATAAAGTAGAGAAAAGAGAACCCTCCTACACTCTGGGTGGAATGTAAACTGGTGCAGCCACTATGGCAAACTGTATGATGGTGATTTAGAAAGCTAAAAATAGAGAAGACAAAGAGAAGGCCGCATCAAGAGGCAGGAGGGGCAATTATGTGATATAAGTAACCCCATACTATGCGGATGGGAAGCCCCACAGACTGGAAACTAACTCTATCACAGAGACTCACCTATAGGAGTGAGAGTTCTCAATCCCACATCAAGTTGCCCATGCCTATAGATCTGGCATGGAAGGCCAGTGGGGCTTGTGCACAACAACTCCATGGGACTGGGGGAAAGAGAGACCACACGTTCTTAAAAGGTGCATGCAGACTTTCGCATGCACTGGGTCCCAGGGCAAGGCAAAGTCTCCATAGGAATCTGGGTCAGATCTGACTGCAGTTCTTGGAGGATCTCCTAGGAAAACAGGGGGTGAATGTGCCTTGTTGTGGGGGAAGGGCATTGGAAGCAAAGCTCTTGGGAATATTCATCAGCATGCGTTTCTTTGGAGGTGTCCATTTTGGTAAAATCTGGCTCACCCATCAGCCCGGAGAAGCCCCAGGCCAAAAAAAACAATCCAGGTGGGGGAGTTCCTGCCATGGTGCAGTGGAAACAAATCCCACTATGAACCATGGGGTTGCAGGTTCAATCCTTGGCCTCTCTCAGTGGGTTAAGGACCCAGCATTGCAGTGAGCTGTGGTGTAGGTCACAGATGCAGCTCGAATCTGGTGTTACTGCGGCACAGGCATAGGCCAGAAGCTGTAGCTTTGATTAGGGCCCTAGCCTGGGAACCTCAATATGCCACAGGTGCAGCCCTCAAAGGACAAAAGATTAAAAAAAAAAAAAAAAACACCAATTCAGGTGGAATCACAGCCCTGCCCATCAGTAAACATGCTGCCTAAAGACCCCATGGTCACACAGCCACCCAGAGATAAAGCCCCACCCACCAGAGGAATAGGAATCAGCCCCACCTACCAGTGAGGCTCAGTCTCTCCCATCAGGAAGGCTACAGTAAGCCCCCATACCAACTTCAGCCACAAGGGGGGCAGACATCAGAAGTAAGAGGGTTACAACTATACCATCTGTAAAAAGGGCACCACACCAAAAACCTATAAAATGGACAAAAAACTATAACTCAGATAAGGGAGAAAGAAAAAACTCTGGAAAATTAGCTAAGTGATAAGGTTCTCAACCTCCAGGAAAAAGACTTTAGACTGTTGATGCTAAAGATAATGCAAAACATTGGAAATAAACTGGAGGCAAATATGGATAATTTACAGGAAACACTGAGCAAAGAAATACAAGATATAAAACTTAAGAAGAGATGCAAAATACAATCACTGAAATAAAAAATTCACTAGAAGCAGCTAATAGCAGGATACATGAGGCAGAAGAATGAATATGTGAGGTAGAGGAAAGACTAGTGGAAATCACAGAAGTGGAACAGAAAAGAGAAAAAAGGTTGAAAACAAATAAAGAGAGTCTCAGAGAAGTCTGGGACAATATTAAATGCACCAATATGAATGTTGCCAAATGCACCAATATTACAGGAATGCCAGAAGGAAAAGAGAAAGAGAGAGAAAGGGACAGAAAAAAAATTCAAAGGGATAATAGTCAAAAACTTCCCCAACATGGGAAAGGAACCACTCACTCAAATCCAGGAAGCTCAATGAGTACCATATAAAATAAACCCAAGGAGGAACACCCCAAGACACTTATTAATCAAACTGACCAAAATTAAAGACAAAGAGAAAATCTTGAAAGCAGCTAGGGAAAAGAAACAAAAACATACAAGGGAACCCTGATGCGGTAATCAGCAGATTTTTCAGCAGAAACTGCAGGCCAGAAGGGAGTGGCATGATATTGTTAATGTGATGAAAAGAAAAAACCTCCAGCCAAGATTACTTTACCCAGCAAGGCTCTCATTCAGATGTGAAGGAGAAATCAAAAGCTTCACAGATAAGCCAAAGCTAAGAGAATGCAACAACACTAAACCAGCTTTACAACAAATACTAAAGGAATTACTCCAGGCAGAAAAGAAAAGGCTACAACCAGAAACAAAAATACCACAGATGACAAGGCTCACCAGTAAAGGTATATATACAGTAAAGATATGAAATCATCCATGCACAATTATGCCACCAAAATCAGAAATCATGGGAAGAAGAGGGTACAAATGCAGGACACTGGAGATGCACTTGCAATTAAGAGATTAACAACTTAAAACAATCTCTTTTTTTTTGTCTTTTTTGTTGTTGTTGTTGTTGTTGCTATTTCTTGGGCCGCACCTGCGGCATAGGGAGGTTCCCAGGCTAGGGGTCGAATGGGAGCTATAGCCACCGGCCTACGCCAGAGCCACAGCAACGCGGGATCCGAGCCGCGTCTGCAACCTACACCACAGCTCACGGCAACGCCGGTTCCTTAACCCACTGAGCAAGGGCAGGGACCAAACCCGCAACCTCATGGTTCCTAGTCGGATTCGTTAACCACTGCGCCACAACGGGAACTCCTAAAACAATCTCTTATTATATGTATATATACTCATATCAAAACTTCAGAGTAACTGCAAACCAAAAATCTACAATTGATTCACAAATAAGAAAAATCAAATCAAATGCAACATTAAAGATAGTCATCAAACCACAAGAGGAGAGAACAAGAAAAGAAGGAAAGAAAAAAGAGCAACAAAAACAAATCCAAAGCAATTAATAAAATGGCACTAAGAACATACATACCAATAATCACCTTAAATGTTAATGGACTAAACGCCCCAACCAAAAGACATAGACTGGCTGAATGCATACAAAAATAAGACCCATATATATGCTATCTTCAAGAGACCCACTTCACTTCTAGGGGGACACACAAATTGAAAGTAAGAGGATGGAAGAAAATATTTCATGCAAACGGGGATCAAAAGAAAGCTGGAGTAGCAATACTTGCATCAGACAAAATAGACTTTAAAATAAAGAATATTTTAAGGGACAAAGAAGGACATTACATAATGATCAAAGGATCAATCCAAGAAGATGATATAACAATTTTAAATATCTACACACACAACATACGTTCACCACAATACATAAGGCAACTGCTAACAACCTTAAAAGGAGAAATTGACAATAACACAATCTGTCATCCAGACAGAAAACCAACAAGGAAACAAAGGCCCTGAATGAAGCATTAGACCAGATGGACTGAATAGATATTTATAGGACATTCCATCCAAAAGCAACAGAATACACATTCTTCTCAAGTGCACATGGAACATTCTCTAAGATTGATCACATCCTGGGCTACAAATCCAACATCGCTAAATTTAAAACTGAAATCATATCAAGCATCTTTTCCAACCACAACACTGTACGACTGGACATCAACGAGAAAAAATATGCAAAAAACACAAACACGTGGAGACTCAACAACATGCTACTCAACAACCAATGGATCACTGAAGAAATCAAAGAGGAAATTAAAAAATACCTGGCAGCAAATGACAACGAAGATACGACCCTCCAAAACCTATGGGATGCAGCAAAAGCCATTCTGAGAGGAAAGTTTATAGCAATACAAGCCCACCTCAGGAAACAAGAAAAAGCTCAAATAAACAAGCTAACTTTACATCTAAAGCAGCTCGAGAGAGAAGAACAGACAAGACCTAAAGCTAGTAGAAGGAAAGACATCATAAAGATCAGAGCAGAAATCAATGAAGTAGAAACAAAGAAAACCATAGAAAAGATCAATGAAATGAACACTTGGTTCTTTGAAAAGATGAACATTGATAAACTCTTAGCCAGACTTATCAAGTAAAAAAGAGAGAGGACTCAAATCAATAAAATTAGAAATGAAAAAGGAGAGGTAACAATAGACATCACAGAAATACAAACGATCTTAAGAGATTAAATACATGCAACTATACACCAATAAAACAGACAACCTAGAAGAAATGGGCAAATTCTTAGAAAAGTACAATCTCCCAAGACTAAACCAAGATGAAATAGAAAAGATGAATGGACCCATCACAAGAACTGAAATTGAAACTGTGATGAAAAAACTTCCAACAAACAAAAGTCCAGGACCAGATGGCTTCAGAGGTGAATTCTATCAAACATTTAGAGAAGAACACCTATCCTCTGAAACTATTCCAAAAAATTGCAGAGGAAGGGATACTCCCAAACTCATTCTATGAGGCCGTCATCACCCTGATACCAAAACCAGACAAAGACTCCACAAAAAAAAGAAACGTACAGGCCAATGTCACTGATGAACATCGATGCAAAAATCCTCAACAAAATGCTAGGAAACCACATCCAACAATACATGAAAAGGATTGTACATCATGATCAAGTGGGATTTATCCCAGGGATGCAAGGGTTCTTCAATATCCACAAATCCATCAGTGTGATACACCACATTAACAAACTGAAGAATAAAAAACATATGATCCTCTCAATAGATACAGAAAAAGCCTTTGACAAAATCCAACACCCATTTCTGATAAAAATCCTTCAGAAAGTGGGCATAATGGGAACCTACCTCAACATGATAAAGGCCATATATGACAAACCCACAGCTAACATCATTCTCAGCGGTGAAAAGCTGAAAGAATTCCTGCTGAGATCAGGAACAAGACAAGGATGTCTGCTCTTGCCACTACTCTTCAATATTGTTTTGGAAGTCCTAGCCACAGCAATCATAGAAGTAAAAGAAATAAAAGGAATCCAAATTGGAAAGGAAGAAGTCAAACTATCCCTATTTGCAGGTGACATGATACTATACCTAGAGAATCCTAAAGACTCTACCAGAAAACTGGTAGAGCTCATTCATGAATTTGGCAACATTGCAGGATACAAAATTAATGCACAGAAATCGATGGCATTTCTAATCACTAACAACGAAAGAGCAGAAAAAGAAATTAGGGACGCAATCCCATTTATCATCACATCCAAAAGAATAAAATACCTAGGAGTAAACCTACCTAAAGAGACAAAAGACGGGTACTCTGAAAACTATAAGCCACTGATGAAAGAAATCAAAGATGACACAAATAGATGGAAAGATATACCATGCTCGTGGATTGGAAGAGTTAATAATATCAAAATGACTATACTACCCAAGGCAATCTACAGATTCAATGCAATCCCTAGCAAATTACCAAGGACATTTTTCACAGAACTCAAACAAAATATTTTGAAATTTGTTTGGAAGCACAAAAGACCCGGAATAGCCAAAGATATCCTGAAAAGGAAAAATGAAGCTGGAGGTATCAGGCTCCCTGACTTCACACTATACTACAAAGCAACAATCAAAACCGCATGGTACTAGCACAAAGACAGAAGTATAGTTCAGTGGAACAGGATAGAAAGCCCAGAATTAAACCCACGCACCTACAGCCAACTAATCTATGACAAAGGAGGCAAGACTATACAATGGAGAAAAGATAGCTTGTTCAATAAGCGGTGCTGGGAAAATTGGACAGCCACATGGGAAAAGAATGAAATTAGAACACTCCAGAACACCATACACAAAATAAACTCAAGATGGATTAAAGACCTAGATATAAGACCAGACAATATAAAACTCTTAGAGGAAAGCATAAGCCAAACACTCTCTGACATAAACAACAGCAACATCTTCTCCAGATCCAACTCTTAGAGCAGTGACAGTAAAAACAAAAATAAACAAATGTGACCTAAACGAACTTAAAAGTTTCTGCACATCAAAGGGAACCCTAAACAAAACAAAAAGACAACCCACAGAATCTGAGAATATATTTGCAAATGAATCGACTGACAAGGGATTAATCTCCAAAATTTATAAACACCTCCTACCACTCAATACCAAAAAACAAACAAACAACCCCATCAAAAAATGGGCAGAAGATGTCAACAGGTAACTCTCCAAAGACATACAGATGGCCAAAAAACACATGAAAAGATGTTCAACATCACTCATTATTAGAGAAATGCAAATCAAAACCACTATCAGGTACCATCTTATAATAGTCAGCATGGCCATCAAAAAAAAGTCTACAAACAGTAAGTGCTGGAGAAGGTGTGGAGAAAAAGGAACCCTAGTACACTGTTGGTGAGATTGCAAACTGGTGCAACCACTGTGGAAAACGGTATGGACATGCCTCTGAAAACTAAAAATAGAACTACCATTTGATCCAGCAATCCCTCTCTGGGCATCTCTCCAGAGAAAACCATGACTCAAAAAGACACATGTACTCCAATGTTCATTGCAGCACTATTTACAATAGCCAAGACATTGAAACAACCTGCACGTCCATCTACAGAGGATGTGATAAAGCAGGTGTGGTACATATACACAGTGGAACATTACTTAGCCATTAAAAGGAATGAAATACCGGCATTTTTAGCAACATGGATGGACCTAGAAATTATCATGCTAATTGAAGTCAGTCAGACAATGAGACACCAACATCAAATGCTATCACTGACATGTGGAATCTGAAAAAAGAACAGAATGAACTTCTTTGCAGAATAGGTACTGACTTGCAAACTTTGAAAAACATATGGTTTCCAAAGGAGACATTTTGGGGGGTGGGGGGGATGCGCTGGGGGTTTGGGATGGAAATGCTAAAAATTGGGTTGTGATGATCATTGTACGACTACAAATGTAGTAAATTCATTGAGTAATACTAAAAAAAAAAATGCTAAAAATAAAGCTACTGTAGGATTCAGCAATCCCACTCCTGGGTATGTATCTAGAAAAGATGAAAACTAATTCGAAAAGATGCAAGAACCCCATTGTTCATAGCAACACTATTTAAAATAGCCAAGACATGAAAACAACCCAAGTGCCCATCAACAGACAACAGATTTAAGAAGATGTGGTATTTGTGTGTATATATACACACACATACACATACCACATTGAATGGAGTATTACTTGGCCATTAAAAAGAATGAAATATTGGCATTTGCAAAAACATGGATGGATTTAGAGAGTATTATACTTAGGAAAGACAGAAGGAGAAAAACAATTATGATGTAGTATCACTTACACATGGACTTTAAAAAATAACACAATTGAATCTATATACAAAACAGAAAACAGTCTCACAGATATAGAAATTAAATTTATGATTACCAAAGGGTAAAGGGGGGTAGGGAGAAGGATAAATTAGGAGTATGGGATTAATAAATACAAACTACCATACATAAAACAGGGTAAGTATCTACTGTATAACACAGGAAACTATATACAACTATCTTATAATAACCAACAATGGGAAATAATCTGAAAAAAAATATATATATATGACTGAATCACTTTGCTACACACTTGAAACAATATTGTAAATCAACTTTACTTCAATTGAAAAAAAGAAACCAGCCTGAGATTTTCGCAGAGTTTCTAAGGAACCTTATCCATTAAGATACAATGAGCTGCTGTTTATTTTTGGTTTTGATATGTTTTATTTTTAAACTACATCAACTTAATACAGAACACATTTCATGATGTTTTTGCAACTTTCTACTGAGTTCAGATTAAAGAAAGTTTTCTTTTAATGCTATGAGGGAAAGATGAGAAAATTATTTTTTTACATGTTGGTTACATTTTGTCTCTTTTGTATTTATTTTTCTCTCCAGAGATAATCTTTATACATTATCCAAATTTACTATTATGACACACAAAAATGGTTCTGAATAAGATTGCTGATATTTGTTTATACAAATGATTTGAAATATAAATTTTCATGTTAGTACAGTTTATGAAATGTCATCCTATTTTGTGATCACTTCCTGTTCTAGAATTTTGGTTAACATCTGAGAGAAGTCACCAACCTACATAAAATACTAAAAAAGTGTTCTCATTTAAAATAATTTGCCTTTTACCAGATTTGAGACAGAAACTCTGCCTTGCTCCTTTCTGTGAGATACTAACTACAATCCAATTGTGCTGTAGATATTTGTTCATATTCTTCTCCCATTGGATCATAAACCACTTAAGGCAGGGCCTATGTATAATCCACCTTTATGATCCAAAGAGCTTGGCACCAAAAGTGCATCCATCATGTTTGTAGAACTGAGTTTATATAAGTGATGTATGCTATAATTCTTTAACTTTATCCTCTGTGTTACTAACCTCCTGTGGAGACTTCAACACTCCAAAGAGCATGACATTTACCAGCCATTAACAATTAACAATTGCAGAGCCTGCCTCCTTCTGGGGACCAGGACACACCTGCTATTCCTTATCCTCACACCTGCACAGCCATGTAAAGTCACACCAGGAAGAACCAACATACTCAAGGGGCCAATAGCTACTGTGAACATATGTCCCAATTTTCCACTGACAGACCCTGTTAGCATGCATCTTCCTAGCATCGTGGTTTGCCTAGTGAATCCCTTTCACCCTTAAAATATTGCCTTTTAGATTGTAATTTACATGTTCTCTATTAATAGCTGTGCTTCAGCTGTGTCCTTTCATGCTCTACTTGGAGATAGGGCAAGATCTGGGGGGGAAAAAAAAAACAATGATAGGCAAAATTGTGCAGGGAGAAGACAGTTTAACAGAAGGTTGAATGGGACATTTTCTATTGCTCCCACATTAGCACCTAAGACTCAAAACTGATAAGAAGCACAGAGCATGCCACATTTTAAACAGAATGGCCAACATCAAGAGTCCAAAACCTCCATAAAAACTCACTAGGAAGTAGCTGAACTTTTCCCAAGTCTCCCAAGTCATCAATTCAGGGCCATCCCACGCCCCAGCCCCACCACTCCTTTTCACTAATAAACTAGAATGGAAATAAGAAATTGTGGGAGTCCTTAGTTATGGACCTAGTGGGTGGTGTAGAAACCTACATGAAATGTAGACATTCCTCCATGGAAGAGGCAGGGTCCCAGGAATTATTCAGAAAGATGGGGGCAATTTGAGAAGAGGAGACCATGATTATTACCCCCAAAAGGTGTCTGCTTGTGCAGAGAATGTAACGATCTACCCTGTGCCTACAGAACCAGGGGGAGAAAGCTAGTAAGAGAAAGCAGAAGAAAAAGAGGAACAAACCATGGAGAGCCTGAACATGCTCTTCTTGGATAGTACAAAATGTGCATTCCTTTAGGATCACAGAGAGAAGCTGGTCTTAAGCTGTCCTGATAGTACCAGGCTCAGGAAGGCTGACTGCCAGGGAAGATATAGTTGAGTCTGAAATAGAGCCAGATTTCCTCCGAAGGGCATTTGTGTAATAAGACACTACAGCCCCATACAAAGGGATCCTTCCACAAAGGTCATCCCACATACATGTGCACTTCCACAGAGCCAGCCTTTGGACACCTGTCCTATAAAGGCCATCAGTAATGATACTGGCCAGACTGGCAGTAACAATGAAGAAGCCACACAGAGGTCAATTGAAGACCAGACTCTAGTACTTTTCTTCTCTCTGTTTACCAATATGAGTATGTAAGAGGAACTAGAAAGAGAAGGACAATTACAAAGAGTCTCAGAGGGAACACAACACTTCCCACTCCAGGTGGTCACAGATCCAAGATTTAAGTCAGGAGATTAAAATGTTAAACTGAATGTTGTTTTATTGTTGGTTTTGTCTTGTTTTGTTGGTCTCTCCAGCAGCATTCAGTAGTTCCCAGGCCAACAGTTACTGGAGTCACAGCAGTGATAATGCCAGATCCTTATCTACTAGGCCACCAGGGAACTCCAATTATATTTTTTAAGCTAGAAGTAACTGGAAGATTTCAGGATCCTGTCCAACATGTCACCATGAAAAGAAAGTCAAAATCAATAGAGTTGAGGGAAATGATTATATCAAAGTAAAATCAGTTTAAATTTACTAAGTTAAGGCTAATTATCAAAATTCAAAAATCAAGCTTTAATTTCTACGTTTGATTTGTGGAAGTTAATCAAGTGTTTCAAGACAAGTGTTCAAGCTCTCATGAGCCTAGAAAGGCACCCTGGCTTAGTGTCCAGCAAGAACTGATTCTAGCCTGCATCCTATGTTGACACCCTATACATTAAATGGCTACTCAGGGATTCATGAATTCATATTGATGGTTTAATTTAATAGTGTCTTACCTTGTTAGAACCTGGTCATTGGTTAGAACCTGGCCTTAGATCTCAAGGCTTACCTGTTTCTTTTCCTAACCAGTTTCCTATGCCATGCTTTCTCTTCCAAATCTATCCCCAAGGCTTAAAAAGAAGGAGGAGGACTCAACCATAGGTCACCTCTGCCAGGTAACCTGACCCCCAGATAACAATCCTTTCTATCTTCATCTTCTGCCTATGCTTCCCTACTCTCTGGTGACAAGGTATTTGGGAAAAATAAAACCTTCCCTATAAAAACGTTAATAACCCTTCTCAGAAAAGCCAGTCTAAGGCCCATATCTACATTTTCAAAGGGTACTTTTTAAGAACATCCTGAAATACTACATTAGGTCTATAGGTTCCAGAAAGGACTCTGATAAGAAAACAAAATCCTCTTTCCTGTTCCCACTTAATTAGCACAAAGTTTCATCTTAACACTAGTAAGTCTCCAGGCTAGGCTCACTTAGGATTGGCACCCAGTAAGTCAGAGGTAGGTCAAGGCAGCTGAGCTCATTCAAAAACTGGTGAAGTATTGAAGGCTTATCTTCAATGTGGGTGCCATGGACACTTTTTGCTGTCTTCACTGTACCCTTGTCCCCATGAGCCTTGTCCTTATGAGATAGAAATCTAAGTCATGGTTGGTCAAGGGTTAAACATCTCTTGGCTTCAGGCTTTACCACAAAGTTGGTACTAACGCCAACTAGTTCTGCTTTAGGGTGTGCAATCCTCTTTCCATGCCTCTCCTTGCTTTTGAATCACCAATGTTCCATTTAGTATATACCACGGTGCCAATCTTTTTGGCCCACAGCCACACACAACTCCCAGTAATAACAAATCTAAGCACTGTTGTCTAGTTAAGATTGAGAAGGGGAAAAAAAATCACTTCCATAGATTTTTCTTTTCAATACCTCTCACACTATGCAGGTAGTGACAAACTCTTCTCATATGGGGTCCTAAGCCTTTAAGTTTAAGGAAAAAGTTGTAACCTGAACCATGCCCCAATACACATACACACACATACACACATACACACACACAGCTCATCACCACCATGACCACTACCACTACTACTGAGCCAAGTGTACAACTGGGGGGAAAAAAATACCAAATTCTGTTACTCACAAGATAGCTAAGAAACAGATTAGAAAGAAATTCATTTATCTAAATAAACCACAACAAACAAAACACATCATAAAATGTTTGAATAGGACTTTAACACCATAAAATAAACCATTATACTTAATTTTGTTTGGCGTATTTTTATTTGTCCTGTCTTAAAAAAAAAAATCTATGGGGCTTTTAAGAGGCAAGGGGAAAAGCTATAAGAATTATACTGTCCCACATACACCTTCCCCCAAACCTGCGATATTTAGAATAGAACGAAGCTTCTTGCTAGCACTCTTCTGTTTTTTCTATCAATCATTTAACCACCCACACAATTGCATTCTCAAGAGACTTTTCTTAGAAAATCATGGCATGAATTGACATGAAGGGAATCACATCAAAGACAGGTGGGTTTTGATGTCCTGAAAAAAAGCACACATTTTGTAGGGCAGGCAGACCTGGGGTTAATTCCTGGCTCCAGCTATGAAAATTTAGGCTTATTACCTCTCTAAGTCTTTGTTTATCAGGAAGATATGGAAATTTGATCCCATTCCGGAGTGTTATATTGACTCCATATAATGTATATGACAGAGCCTGTACATAACACTTTTTCAATAAATGCTGTTCCTATGAATTTGTAGCTCTTAAACTGAGCAGTTTCTGGACAACACTTTAATTATATAATACTTAATATCACTCAAATGTGTTATATAAGTGTTTTTAGTTACAGAGATCTTTTAAGATGACTAAATGAAACATTAGCTCTGCCCCCTTTTCTTGTTAATTTTCAATAATTTACCCTTTTGACTTTTGACTAGTAACTCATAGTTATTTGCCCTCTAAAACCACCTGAGGAAATAAGTGGATTTGTTTGTTCATAGTTCAAAACATATCAAGATTCTGATAATCATCTATGCTGGCAACCCCCAGAGAACATAAGAAAGGTGATGAATAAGGCATCTTTTCCCAGTTTGAGCGCATTTTCAACAAAACAGCAAAATTCAGCACTGCTTAGAAGCTTACAATTTTTAAAGTTTACATGTGTAATGGAAACAGCAAACTATTTTCAAGACCTCTATTTTTTCTCTGTTGGAACAAAGTCTATTTCCAACCAGCTACGTGTAAATAAGATATAGGCAAGCAGCAGTCAAGAAATTATAAAATAAGTGATTGAGATCATTGTTACACCGAGGGGGGTACAAGAAAAGCATTTTTCAAGTTATGAAGGTCTTCTCCTTGCACCCTGCCCCCTCCCCATTCCAGAGATGAACCTCTAATAGGCCAGTTATAAAAATACTAGACAGACACAAGCCTGGTTCAAACAAAAACCTCTAAGGTATGGTTATTATCTGCTTTTACCACCTGAATAACAATTGCAATAGAATTGCTGACTTAGAAATTAGAGTGAACTTTGATAACCCTCAAGCTAGCCACTCAAACTATACAGAAGTTTCTCCTGTAACAAACCCAAACCACTCCAATCAGGAACCATATTAACCTCCTTCCAGGAAACCCATCCTATCCTGCTACAATAAAGCTCAGGAAAACTAGTGCCTGAAAATGTTATAACTAGGCAGCTACTTTATTTCAAAGACAGGGTCTTGATATGGGCTTTCTTGAGCTCAAAGAAAAGATTTCTGGAGCTCTACCAATTCCCAACTAGGTGCCTGCTGCTAAGGCCAAACGCTGCAGCAAAACTACTGCAAAGAGATAGTGGTTCCTCTGAAGATGCTCATTCTCAGCATACAAAGATGCTGAAGGTCAAGGTGAGGACTTCCAACAGCTCTAGCCCAGTGTTTGAGCCTGAATTTCAAAGGGAAAGGGTGATCCCTGCCCCTTTTACCTTGCTTCATCTAATCAATATCCAATTACCCAGTTGGCACCGAAGTTTGTGGAGCCCAATCCTAGACCAACAGCACATATGAAACCTGAAGCAACAAAAGCCTCCCCCTGCACTTTTCCCCCTATGGTGAGAAGACCCACTCGGGTGACTTCTGTTTGACCAACAGAGGACCAACTAGGGAAACTTACACAATGGAATTGGCTTTATTGCCTGCTGGCTCAATAATTAGACAAGATGTTAACTAGATTTACTACATTGATATTTCGCAGCACATGAAAATATCGAATCATTAGGTTGTATACCTAAAATTCATTTAACATTTTAAATCAATTACACCTCAAAAAAATGGCTTTACCACAACTTCTCACATGAATTTTCTAGTAGAAATTTACCTCCAACACTGAAAACAGCAAGAAAATAGGCTTAACCAACCAGGTACAGTGCCTGTGTATTATCCACCTTTGTACCCTCAAGGCCCAGAACAGTGTCTGGCACATAGCAGGTACCTGACAAATGGCAAACATTAGGTGATCTCAGTGAAGGATGAAAATGTGTTCAAGGACTAACCTGCAAAAGTATCTCTTCATGTTGGGAATTATCAGGATCACAGGATTCTCTCGCAGTATTTCCACATCCTCAGTAAGATTTCCTTACCAAATGATTTGCAGAAGGCAGATCTGCAGAGATTCACAACCTAAAGTGTTCAAAAACAGAAGAAACACACACGAGGAAAAACAAAGCATATTACTTGGCATTATGCAAGTTCACTTGCATGTGCGATAGAACTTTCCCTATCTATATAACATTTAGGAAAATGCTCAAACAGTATTTAATAGAAGCACGATTTCCTACTGAAGCTTCACATTGTAGTTGCGGAACTGGGCTAAATTTACCTCTCATTCTGGCCTTTTCTTATGCCAGGTTTTAAGAGTATGGCTTTAATAACCAAGAAACTCTTTATGCAGGTGACTTGAAAATAAAATGTAGAAAATATAAGTAATAATAAGTTCTTAGAGATGATTTAGGCTCCCTAAGTGGGTATATCAAAAACACCTCAGAAGGGTGTGAGAGAATCAATCCTCAGAAGTTTAGGAGTAAGAAATATTTCAAAATAGAACAGATTGGAGACTTTGTTATTGCCCAGGGTATAGTCATCACCATATGAGAATTTAACAGCTACATCATTGATTGGGTGCAGGGTAAGGAGTTTTCCATGAAAATGGTTACAAATGAACTCTAATACCAATCACATATAAATTGAGTAAACATTTTCTGCAGGAGTGCTACATAATTCTTTAGGTTGATTTTGTGTTTTCCCATTATTGCTATCATATGGATGTTTCAAATGCGTCAGTTCCATCGAGGTAGATTCCAGCTTGTTTGGGGAAAAACTCTGCCTCACAGATCTTATTGATCTAAACATGATCCATTTGCAACACCTGGCACATAGCAGCTACTCAAAAAATGTATAAATATTCCCATGAAATAACATTTCTCTTCTCTAAACATACCATGGGAAGCTTTTTCCTCATTTCTTCTCAATTGTTCTCCTGTAATTTTCTCTCTGCTGTGTTTTCATCAAAATTACTTGTATTCACTTCAGTGTGCTTTTGCATATCTCAAGACTCTTGTTTTTTAGATCTCATTATCTTGAGCCATCATAAAGTATATACACTTCGGAAACAGGGAATACACCCCCTTGTTCTTTTTATAACCCATTGTTTTGGTTAAGGCTCTTTTCTTAAAAGATGATAAAGTCTGCGAGTAGGAAACTGGCAAAAGCCTCTTTCTTCAGCCTAACTATATAGTTCCTGAGGTTTTCATGTTCATAAAGGATTCCACCTGCCATGGCCGATCTAACAGTAAGCAATGAACTCCACCTGAGCCAATCAGAACATTTTTCCCTTAAGATTTTCGATTTTAAAAAGAGGAAGTTTTTTGTTTAATGCAAAACCTGAAAATATGTGAATATAAATGTTCCACATGACCAAGTTTCCAGCCACAAGGATGACTTTGTCGCCAAGAGTAAGGCCAACACACAAAGCAGCAGACAATGGAAATCCAAGGAAGATAATTCTGAGGGTATTCAAATCCATTCAGTCTATGGTCCACCTAAAACTCTGACATTCTTAGGGTTGGTTTATTTCATTAATTCAATAAATATTCAGTACATACCTACTAAAGGCCAAGCATGTTACTAGGCATTAGAGATCCAAAAGTGAGACGGATGAGGTCTCTGCCCTGGTAGGGCTTGCAAGCCATTAAACTCCCCACCTTCCACCATGACTATCACTTTTTTTTTGCTTCAGTTAGTTTAAATGACAACCAAAAGAGAGCTAGCTTCACCTACATTTTTGAATTAAACTTCTGGGGATTTGCCTGTGAAATTAATCACAATTTTCATGACAAAATCTATTCTAAACAAGTAGGTAACCCACAAATTTTGGATCTTGATTTATACCTGAATTCATTAATATTTCCCCTCAAAAACTAGAAAATCCTCCACTGACTTACCCAACAGCTAAGAAATCTCAAACTTGTCTTAATTCTTTAAAAAAAAAAATCTGTATTTAAGTATAACATGATGCAACAGGCAATTTTGCTTCAAGCAGTTTTATTTCCTACACCAACTATTCAGGAAACGAATGTATAATTTTTACTCTTTTTCCCAACCTGGGTTCAAAACAAAACACAAAGCTCTAGGGCGGTAGGTAGTGCTAGACCACATTTCCAAGGCCTTCCTCGTTCTAACATTTGAAGATGATAATAATGATAATGACATTTATTTTTAAGCAACCATAATATATGTTAGGCAAAGAAAACTAGTTCATCTTCTTCTATGTGATCTTTCCAAACACAGATATGAGGGAGTCGCTTGCCTGCTCAAGGTCCAGTGAGTGGAATGCAGAGATGAAAAACCAGCCCTTCATGAGGACACTGTGCTGGGACCCCCCCACTATTTGCCTCCACCCTTCATGACACACCACTGGAGACAGCTTCATGTTCACAAAGGAGGTGCCCACACTGAAGCCACCCTGGGATAGACAGCACCTGACAGCTACCAAGCCAACAGCCACCCAGGCTTAGATTTCATAGCCAGGGGCTGCCAGCCCTTTTCCCTGTCTCTGCAATGAGCTCTGCCCCATCCACGCAAAAAAAAAAAAAAAAAAGTATCTCACCAGATGAAATCCATCACATGTGTGCAGAGCCTAGGTAAATGCTTTCCCACATTCTTTACACTCACTTCATTTCTCTCCCTTGTAATTTCTCTTGGGCTTAATATAGGTAGAATTCCCTTCTGTGGCTTGTCCACATGGGCTATATTCACAGGGCTGCTCTCCAGGTTGAGTTGGTGCCTGCTGATTAAAGTATAAGTGGTAACTAAAAGCTTTCTCACTTTCTTTGCACCCATGGGGATTCTGCTGCTTACAAGTTCTGCATGTTTTCCTGCCAGTAAATGGTTTTCCCCAAACTTCATCAGCTTTGCAGTAGGTAGTCTCTTTGGCTTCAAGCTGAGTCTTCTGGTCTGCACAGGTGTCTTGAAGGAGTCTTCTCTCAGTCCTCAGCTCTTTCTGCTCCACCTAGATGAGCATTTGGGTTTATGGAGAATAACCCCCACTGAGCCCAGGTTCAAAAGGTTCTCCAGCATCATGTCTCTACAGAATTTTCTGAGCCAGGTTCAGCAATGCCCTTCTCATGGAGGGGTCCATTACCCCTTTGTGTAGGTCTCCAAACCCTTTGATCAAGTGGTCAGCAACCCTGGAGCCATTGCTTCCTCCTCCACATTCCCCACCTGGAGAGAGGTGTGGTCTTGAGCAGGCACAGTGATGAAAAATTGAGAAGGTCTCCTCTGAAGTCTGGAAATTGACAAGGATGACAATTGTCCCCACTTTGTGTGGTGATGGTACTGGAGGTGTCAACAAGGGCAGAAAAGCAAGAGCTGCTTGTTGGTGCCAGAGGCAGATAGTGAGGAGAATGTTGAGCCTTCACAGGAATAAATGCAGTGCTCTGGCAATGCACACTTGGATCTCGAAGCTTGGAAGGCCCCCAGGGCAGGCCTAGGAGTGCCTGAGGCTGTGGAGGGCAGCAGCCTAGTCCTTCGAGTAAGTTCTAACCTCATACTGAGGGGAGAATAGAATCCCATTGCCTACAGGATAAACTTTCAATTTCTTACCATGGCTTAAAGTCCTTTTGCCTAGCCACTGCCTTCCTTTCCTGCCATTTCTCTTCCTACCCACTAACCCCCACCCTACACTGTATACTTTGTCACTAGCCAACTTCACCTTGGCCACACTGAGCCTAATAGTTTCCACAAATTTGCCATACAAAGTCCCTCGCATCCAGGCAAATTGACAGTATTTCCCTCTGCTTGCAGTAACTTTGTTCACGCTTGAAGGCCTAGAGAATTTTTTACTCAACTGTCCCACCTATGAAAGCTCTCATGAGGCAACCCACTGGTACACCAAAATTAGTCCATCCCAATCTACCATCCCTGGATCTCATTCATAACTTATAGAAGCTGTTCTACTGTGCTATCTTTCATCTTCCCTACTTAACTGAGACTCCTTGAGGATAAGGACCATTCTTCATTAATCTTAAATTACCATCTGTTGGGCTGTACCCTGTAGGCCTGCAAGTTGCCCAGCCTCGAGACTGAAAAAAGAGCCCAGAGACGGCTGCAGTTTACTGGATGGGGGAGCTTACACAAAGGCTCCTGGAACAACACCCACCATGTGCAGCAGACAACGGACAGCGTACAGCAAGCCTTCGCTACTCACACAAGGAGGAGGAGGCTACTGTTTTATAGAGGGGAATTGACATCAGGTGGGCTCATCAGTTACCAGGGATAATTAAGCCCTACAATTAAATGATCAGATAGTCATGTGAGTAAAGCAGAGACTGGTCAATCAGAGAACATACAGAAAGCAAGAAAACAGCCATCTCGAATAGCCTAACCATACACCACAATCTAATCCTACATCAGGTACATTGTGACCCCCAAACAGGAGGAAAAATATCTGAGGAATTCCTGATGATTCAAAAAATAATATCCGGCTGACTTAAAACTATTTTTGATGAAAGAAGATAAAGTAAGATTCAACCAATCAAGGTGGAAGGTAGCCTTGGAGAGTGATAAGCTGTCTCCATAGACCTAGATGGAAATACAGCCATTACTCTGTCTGACCTAGACTCTAGCTATGAAACCTAAACAGAACCTCCATGATCCCCAAAGAGGTAGCATCTTATAGAGATATATATTCTTCAGTCAGCTTAAGCCCAAATCCTTGTTCCACTATGGAATATCACTATAACCTTGGGTAAATCATTTAGTTCTCCAAACCTCAGTTCCCTCACCTGTAATATGGGAGTAACATCAGTACCTATCCTAGGGTCTTTGGTGAAGACTAATGCAGTAACCTATGTAGCGTTTAACATATTGATGAACACTTAGCAAGTGCTTAACAGATATTAAATATCATCATTATTATCAAAATCAGCATTGCTAACATCATCATCTTCACCTAGGACAGTCTCCATTTTACAAATGAATTAAGTCTTAGAGAAGCTTTTCTTAGCATTGGTACTAATAAATTGCAATTATTTAAAACATGCAACATGAATTTTTCTTTTAATTAGACTTGATTTATAATACTGTGCCAATTTCTGTTGTACAGCAAAATGACGCAGTCGTATATGTGTATACGTTCTTTTTCTCATATTCCATCGGCATGAGTATTTTTAATAGTATTAGACTGATGTCTGAGTATTTGTACATACATAAACAACATTTTCATATGTTTCAAGCTAATGTTAGTTTTAACGTATTTACTTCAAATATATATATTTGGGCACATTGAGATTAAATCTATAATCCATAATAACATTATCCTTTCGTTCTTATATTTCTTATGCTTGTGATTCTCTAACTAGAGGCCCAGGCAATGGTATTTGAAAAGCTCTCCAGGTGCTTTGAAGGTGATTTCTCCCACTTCCCTATGTTTAAGAGAATCACTGCTTTCTGCTTTCTCACATGAGAAAAGAGAAGGCAGTCAAATAGGCCTCCAGGAAACATCAGTGACTTAACTCAGCAATTCTCATCCATGCAACTGATTAGAATTACCTGGGTAGACTTTCTCCAAGGAAGATATACAGATGGCCAATAAGCATATGAAAAAATGCTCAACATACCTGATTATTAGAGAAATACAAATCAAAACTACCACGAGATACCACCTCACACCAGTCAGAATGGCCATCATTAATAAGTCCACAAATAACAAGTGCTAGAGGGGGTGTGGAGAAAAGGGAACCCTCCTGCACTGCTGGTGGGAATGTAAGCTGGTACAGCCACTATGGAGAACTTAGAAATCTATACATAGAACTACCATGTAATCCAGCAATCCCACTCTTGGGCGTATATCTGGACAAAACTTTCCTTAAAAAAGACACATGCACCCGCATGTTCATTGCAGCTCTATTCACAATAGCCAAGACATGGAACCAACCCAAATGTCCATCGACAGATGATTGGATTAGGAAGTTGTGGTATATATATACACAATAGAATACTACTCAGCCATAAAAAAGAACGACATAATGCGATTTGCAGCAACATGGATGGAAATAGAGACTCTCATACTGAGTGAAATAAATCAGAAAGAGACAAATACCATATATCACTTATAACTGGAATCTGGTGTACAGCACAAATGAACCTTTTCACAAGAAAAGAAGAGCATAGACTTGGGGAATAGACTTGTGGTTCCCCAGGGGGAGGGGGAGGGAGTAGGAGGGATTGGGAGCTTGGGGGTCAACAGATGCAAACTATTGCTCATGGAATGGATTTACAATGACATCCTGCTGTGTAGCACTGAGAACCATGTCTAGATACTTACATCGCAACATGACAATGGGAGGAAAAATTATGTATACATGTATGTGTAACTTGGTTCCCATGCTGTACAGTGGAAAAAATAAAATAAAATAAAAATAAAAATAAAGTAGAAAATAATATGATCATTGTACAACTATAAATGTAATAAATTCATTGAGTAATAAAAGAAAAACAAAAGAGTTACCTGGGGAGGACTTGAAAGTCCAGAGGCTGAGACCATGCAAATTATACTGATAATAAGGTATTAAGTTTGTCAATTAGATCACATCTAAAACAAACAGAATGCATTATTCACAATAGCCAAGTTATGAAACAACTCTTTTCTTTTTGCCACAGTAAGATGAGGTACTATCATGCTGACTTTATAAGTTTAAATCACAATTTCTATACATCCAAAAAGATTTTTTTTAACATATCTTCAAATCTATTGTGGACAGGTGAATGGACCATGTTCAAAATAGTTGCAAGAATGCCCTTAGTCAACTACTAGGAAAAAATTTTTTCTTCTATGTACAAGTAGGGTTTATTATTAAAGAGCTATGTAACAAAAGGACCTATCTTTTAGGTATCAGGTGATAATGACTTCTGTGAAGAGGCAGAGGAAATACAACCCTATTATATTGACATGATTGTTTATGTAGGTTTTTTGTTTGGTTTGGTTTCGGTTTGGGGTTTGGGAGTTTTTGCTGTGCCCACAGCATTTGGAAGTTCCCCAGACGGGGATCAAACCTGCCACAACAGCAGCACTAGCCGCTGCAGTAACACTAGCCACTGCAGTGACAACACTGGATCCTTACCCCACTGCACTATGAGAGAACTCCCTGTCCTTTAAAATGACATTTTACCCATAAACCATTTGAGCATCTAGTTAAACGGAATGATCACTCCTGGGTCCTAGATAAACCTCATGTATTTCACTATTACTTAGAAGTTTCAAAATTTGGTATGCTTGTTCGGGTTTTTTGCTTTATGTTGGCTTGCTTAAACCGGGCTTCATTAAGGACATGGTGCATGTGTGTGAAATCATTTTTAAGGGTCTCCAGAGGCCAGCTTTATCATCATCAATGTTTACAGCTCTTGAGAGCTAACCAAGCCTTCATGAACTCTATACCAGAGCTGACTTCTGATATTGACAAGAGTGCAAACCACCCTGAGGATGAGACTCTGACAATAGGTGGTTTTCTGTTTTCTTGCTGGAAAACAATACTTTTCTCCATTTTTAAAATAGTACTAAATGTCTCAATGTAACATCAGGGGAAGGAAAATAGGGGAGGGGAAACGTAGTAGATTCTGGCCTACAGCATTTTTTAGACAGCAACAATCCATTTTCTTCAAAGCACTCATCCTACACTCTGATTCAGTTAGAATATGCTATTAGACCTGTTATTGATCCATCAAGCATTCAATTTTAACTTTGGAATGAAGAAAACAAATGTGACTTATTTTTCTGTTAGCTTCTGCGATACTTAGTAATTGTTTGAGTGAGATACATTTATTCTCAAGTCTTTAAACTCTGTGATTTTAATCATCTGACCAACATTTCTTTGGCATTAGGAGGTAATCTGTGACCTTTTTCTGCAGAGAAAACACTGTGACCAAAATAGTTCTCCACATGTCTCAGTGGGGTCAGTATGCATGCTCTATTTACTCATTCTATTTTTTTTCTTTCTTTTTAGGGCCACACCTGCAGCAAATAGAAGTTCCTGGGCTAAAGTTTGAATCAGAGCTGCAGCTGCCCACCTGTGCCACAACCACAGCAACACAGGATCCAAGCCACATCTGTAAACTACGCCACAGCTTTCAGCAATGCTAGATTCTTTTTTTTTTAATACTCAAATGAATTTATCACATCTGTAAACTACGCCACAGCTTGCAGCAACGCTAGATTCTTTTTTTTTTATTATTACTCAAATGAATTTATCACATCTGTAGTTGCATAACGATCATAACAATCCAATTTCACAGGATTTCCATCCCATAACCCAAGCACATCCCCCCACCCCCCAAACTGTCTCCTCTGGAAACCATAAGTTTTTCAATGTCTGTGAGTCAGCATCTGCTCTGCAAAGAAATTCAGTCTGTCCTTTTAACCCAGTGATCGAGGCCAGGTGTCAAATCCACGTCCTCATGGACACTATATCGGGTTCTTAACTCTGAGCTACAATGGGAATGCCTATTTATCATTATCATTTTTAAAGGTAACCAGTTTTAAAACCTTTCTTTGGCTAGAACGTTAGGAATCAATTACTATATGATTGGGAAAACATTAGTGATATAGGGATTGGAACTAAAGTGATTGCTATCAGGCAACCCAAAAATAATCAAACTTACGTCTTGGTTCTGTAATTCAAATGCAATTTTTATTCACTGCTTTATCATTAAAATGTTCCTTTGGAACTAAATTAATTTTTCTTTCTCTGCAAGATGATCAATGCCTAGGATTTTATTTGTAGTCTTCCAAAATCACCTGTTTACATACCACTGACCACCCTCCCCAATAGTGACACATTTATTGATGAAGCTCAATGTCCTATTAAGAACTAAGAGTGAAATATTATGTGTCTATAAATCGGTAAATAAAAGAAACAACTGACTTTGATGAAAGAATCTAAAACAAACAATTTTTTTTAAAGATGAAGCAGGAAGACAGAGCATCTCTTTCTGACTCTTGTTTAATGAAACCGGTTCACACTCACCAAACAGTTCAGGGAGTTCATAAAAACCCTATCGTATTTGGCTTTGTTCCCCAAATTTGGCATAATTCTTCCGAAAATTGTCTATCTACTTCAAAATGAAGATTCATACAGGTTGACTCATGTAGCTAAAATTCGTAAATTATTAGTTCTACATTTTGTTCTACTGTATGAAATCACCAACTGCCAGTTCAGTTGGACATTTGGGTTGATTAAAATTTTTGCAGAGTTCCTGTGTTGGCTCAGTGGTAATGAACCCAATTAGCATCCAAGAGGACATGGGTTTGATCTTGGCCTCACTCACTGGGTAAAGGATCTGCTGTTGCTCTGAGCTACAGTGTAGGTTGCACATGCAGCTCATAACCCACGTGGCTGTGGCTGTGGCTGTGGTATAGGCCGGCAGCTGTAACTCCTATTCCACTCCTAGCCTGGGGATTTTATATGCTGCAGCTGCAGTCCAAAAAAGACAAAAAAAAAATTGCAATTACAAACATTGCACATACAAGCATGCTTGGTTCACATGTGCAAGAGTTTCTCTTAGGCATGTAACTAGAAGCAAAAGCTCTGGGTCATAGAGTTAGCACAACTCTTTAATTTTACAAGATACTACCAAGTGATTTTTCCAAAGAGTTTTTATCAACATATACAGTCTGTCAACTGCTGAAAGATATGTGTTAATCCACAGTGATAATGGATTTGACAAATTCTACTTATAGTTCTGTTGTGTGTGTCTTTAAGTTTATAATTTTGAACTCTTAGAGCTTGCTAATGACTTAAAGCCTGTTTTTTTTCCTCCTTTTTAGGGCCGTACTCGCAGCATATGGAAGTTCCCAGGCTAGGAATTGAGTGGGAGCTACAGGCGCTGGCCTAAACCACAGCCACAGCAATGCGGAATCCAAGCTGCATCTCTGAGCTGCGTCTGAGACATACACCACAGCTCACAGCAACACCCAGATCCTTATCCCACTGAGCGAGGCCAGGGATAGAACTGGTGTCCTCATGGATGGTAGTAGGGTTCGTTAACCCCTGAGCCATGAAGGGAACTCCCAACTTGAAACTTTAAGTAGTAATTTTTTATGTCTCTTACAGTGTTTTATTTGAACCTAGGGTCAAAGTTTACTCAATGTGCTATTAACGTAGTTATCATTCTATTTGTTAGTGTTAACCTTCTATATCATTTTTTCAACTATTTACTTCCAACATTTCATGTCCTTATGTTTTAGGTTTGTATCTTGAAAACAGCCTGTATATAACCTAAAATATTTGCTTTTAAACTGGAAATTTCAATCAATGCACAATTACTATCCTTTCCTCCTTTCCGACTTCTTTCATTTACTTTTTAAAATATTTTAATATGCTATTTATTTCTGCCTTCACTCCTTTTTTTCCTCTTGCTTAGTTTCACCAAATGTTTTTCATATCTTCAATTCTTTGTTGATTATCTCTACTGTGTCTTTGTTTTCTAGTTCATTATTTTTTTTTCTTTTTAGAGCCCCATCTGTGGCATATGGAAGTTCCCAAGCTAGGGGTTGAATTGGAGCTGCAACTGCCAGCCTACACCACAGCCACAGCAACACCAGATCCAAGTAGCATCTGTGACCTATGCTGCAGGTTGCAACAATGTCTTTTAAGCCACTGTGCAAGGCCAGGGATCAAACTACTTCTGCATGGACACTATGTCAGGTTCTTAACCTATTGAGCTGCAATGGGTACTACTCTAGTTCATTTTTTTTTTTTTACTATTGTCTCCATTATTTCCTTCCGACTACTTTCTTTAGATTAATGTTATTCTTTGGTTGATATCTTAAGTTGTATGCTTAGTTCATTAATTTCCAACTTTTATTTTTCTCTAAATAAGCATTTAAGGATAAAAAATTTTTCTTAAAACATTACTTTTATTGCTTTCTGTAAGTTTTATATGAAAATTTTTTATTTTCTTTCAGTTCTTAGTATTTATCTTTAATAGTCCTTATTATTTTTCCTTGACCTATGATTAATTTAGAAATTTAATTTCTAAATATTAGGAAAAATTCTATTTATCCTTCTGTTTTTAAGCTCTGACTTAATTACATTGTGGTCCAAGGTTTTGGCCAGAATAATAACTTTGAAATTTGATGGAAATTTTCTTTGTTGCCGAGTACATAATCAATTTTTATATATGCCTCATTTATAATCGCTTGGGATGAATGTGTATTCTCTCATGTTGAATACAGAATTCCTTATAGGTACCTTAAATAAAGTTTGTACCTGTCTGTTCTAATCTTATAAAAAGTTTGCTTATTTTTTTACCTATTTCCCTATCAATAATGAGTAAAAAGCATGGAATTTCTCATTATGATAGTGATGGGTTTGTCAGTTCATATATATTTGGGGGATATTTTATTAGTTACACATTCATTTAGAATTGTATTTTCCTTATGAAATCAAACTTTTCTTATTGTGCTATGACCTTCTGTATACATCAGGCTTTTTTTTTCCTTAAAATCCATTTGTTTTCTGGTATTAATATAGCCACACCAGATTTCTTTCATTAGTGATTGCCTGATAAAACTTTCTCTGCCCTTCACTTTCAACCTTTATGTGTTCTTTTGTTATAGATTTTTATAAATAACATTTATCTGAATGATTTATCAATTTACAATCTCTGTTATTCAACTGGTGAATTGAGTCCATTTACATTTATTATAATCATTGATATACATTTTCCTAGTATATTTTCTGTTTTTTATCTCACTTGTCCCTTTCCTTTTTTCCTGTCTTCTTGCTTTTTATTTTTGTTTTGTTTTGGTTTTTTTTTTTCCTTTAATGCACTTTTTTTCTCATATATTGATTTGGAGTTTATATACTTTGTTCTTTTACCCTTAACATCTCTTTTGGCCACACTCACGGCATGGGAAGTTCCTGGGCCAGGTATCAAACCCACACCACAGCAGCAACTGGAGTCGCTGCAGTGACAATGCCAGATCCTTAACCAACTGTGCCACAAGAGAATTCTGATTATACCGTTAACCTTTTAACATGCTAAGTCTAACACTAAACTACAACTGAAAAATAAAAGAGCTTTAAAACACATTAGTATTGATCATCTCCTTTCCCAATTTTCATCCTATTAGACACTATTATCAATATTTCATTCAATGTTTGTTTGAATTCCTCAACAATTATTTTCTTTTCTGTGATTGTTTTTGCTTTTTCTTGAAAATAGTCTAGATTTCAGAGGTTTTATAAGGACAAATTTTCTGACAGTATGCATCATCTTTTTCTTAATCTTTTTTTTTGTCTTTTTTTTAGGGCTGCACCTGCAGCATATGGAGCTTCCCAGGCTAGAGGTCAAATCACAGCTGCAGCTGCCAGTCTGCACCACAGTCACAGCAACACAGGATCCGAGCCACATCCGAGCCACATCCGAGCCATGTCTCAACCTACACCATAGCTCAGGCAATGCAGGAACCTTAATCCACTGAGCAAGACCTGGGATGGAACCCGCGTCTCATGGATATTAGTCAGGTTCGTTACTGCTGAGCTACAATGGAAACTCCAAAATGTCTATTTGAGAATATATTTTACATCATTTTTAATGACATCTTTTTAAATTTCTTTCAGCAGAATATATTTTACATCATTTTTAATGACATCTTTTTAAATTTCTTTCAGCAGAAGTATTATTTGGGGTAGCTGCCAGAAATAAAAAAAAAGCAAGTCACAAAAATCTTTAAATATTCAAAAAAATAGAACCTAAAGAAATAAATTGGGAGAGAAAGGCAAGATGACGGAAGAGTAGGGGGACGTGCTCACCCTCCCCCACAAACACAACAAAAATAACACATCTACATGTTAAAGGACTGGCACAGAACAGCAATTAATCGCTGGCAGAAGAACTTAAACTCCAACATCAACAAGAATCTCATGACATAACTGGGTAAAATGAGAAAAGAGGAGAGTGAGAGAAGGGGAAACGGGGCTGGACGGGCACTCCTGAAAGGGAACTGTGGAGGAGAAAGGGACCCCACACCCTGGAAAGTCGCCTAATCGACAGAAAGATCAATGGAATCAGAGGGATCTTCAGACGCCAAGAAGAGCACAGCAATAGGTCTGAGATCTGAAAGGCAGAGTGAGAGCCGAACAGATCATCTGAACTACGGGCACAGTCACCAAAAACCGAGATGCTTGGGTGGGGGCTGGGCACCGAGACCTCAGCTCCAGAGGTTAATCCCCAGGAGTGGGCTGGGGTGGGTGGTGCAGAGACTGCCTGGGGGACTAGAAAGCAGAGCATAGGGTTGGTGGTGCTGAGACTGCCTGGGGAACTAGGAAGCAGAGCGTCGCGGGTGGAGGGTGCAATGTGCTGAGGGCTGGGGAGTGGAAAGCCACAGCAGAGGGAACCCAGGAGAAGAGCTGTATCCACAGGAGAGACAAGGCACCAGTGTTGGGATGGGGAGAGGAGGAGGGGTGGGCTGCCACAGAATTCTCCTTGCACCACAGCGAGCTCACTTGCCCACCAGCTAGCAGAAAGCAGTGCTTCCCAGTGCATCCCCCCTCCCCCTACCCCATGCATGCACCTGACCTGAGGCTGCCTGCCATCCTGGAGGGCTGGCCTCACTACTTGCCTGCCTGCCCTCTGGAGAGGCTACACCCTCATGGAGCAGTGACCAGCACTTCTGGTCCCCTGGAAAAGTCCCACAACCCAGAAAAGATAGAGCAAGCTCTGCCCGGCCGTGCAAAATCTGCTTACATTGTGGGGCAGTCCTGCCAGTCCTGGCAGGCCTGGGGAAGTGCCCCTTGGTTTCCCAGTAGCCCAGCTAGCCGCTCCCACCCTTGAGGGTGCTGCACTCCTGCGGAACAGCTTCCCAGCTCCACCAGCCCCCTGGAAGAGTCCCACAGCCCAGAAAAGCTAGAGCAAGCTCCAGCAGGCCACAGGAAATCTGCTTCCATTGCAAGATGGTCCTGCCAGTTCTGGCTGCCCAGGGGAAGTGCCCCTTTGTTTCCCAGTGGCCTGGCTAGCTGCTCATGCCCTCAGGAGGTGCTTCACTCCTGTGGAGCAGTGCCCAGCACCACCAGCCTCCTGGAAGAGCCCCATAGCCCAGAAACACCAGAGCAAGCTCTGCCTGGCCATGCGAAATCTGCTTCCATTGCAGTGAGGACCTCCCAGGCCTGCCTGCCCTCAGTAAGTCCTCCTTTCCTTCAGAGAGACCCTGCTAGCCCTGCCCACCCTCAGGAAAAGCCATGCTGCTTCAAAGAAGATTAGCCAACACTGCCAGCTCTCAGAAAACACTCCACAGCAATGCCAGGAAAAACCCTGCCCAGCCACGGGGAGTACAGCTCTACCAAGAAAAAGAAAACAACAAGCAAGATGAAGAAGCGGAGAAATCACTCCAAGTTAAACCAACAGGAGAGCTCACCTAAAGCAGTCAACAATGAAACAGACTTCTGCAGTCTGACAGACTTTGAGTTCAAAAGGGAACTAGTGAGAATACAGAAGGAATTAAGAGAAGATATGAACAGTAATGCAGACTCCCTCAGAAAGGAACTAGAAAATACAAGGAGGAGCCAATAAAAACTAGAGAATTCATTTGCAGAGATACAAACTGAGCTAAGGGCAGTAAAAACCAGAATGAATAATGCAGAAGAACGAATTAGTGATGTGGAAGATAGAATAATGGAAATCACCCAAACAGGACAGCAGACAGAAAACCAAATGAAAAAAAAAAAAAAAAAACACAAAAGCAATATAAGAGGCCTGTGGGATAATATAAAGCAGGCCAATCTACGCACAATAGGGATTCCAGAAGGAGTAGAAAGGATAAGGAGATGGAAAATATATTTGAAGAAATTATTGCTGGAAACTTCCCAAATCTAAAGGATACTGAGTTCAAGATACAGGAAGCACAGAGGTCCCCAAACAAACTGAACCCAAATAGACCCACTCCAAGACACATTATAATAAAAATGGCAAAAGTAGGTGATAAAGAGAGGATCCTAAAGGCAGCAAGAGAAAAACAGAATGTTACCTACAAGGGAACCCCCATAAGAATATCAGCTGACTTCTCTACAGAAACACTACAGGCCAGGAGGGAATGGCAAGAGATATTTAAAGTGCTAAAAGGAAAAAGTATGCAACCTAGAATACTCTATCCAGCAAGAATATCATTTAAAATAGAAGGGGAAATAAAATTTTTTTCCAACAAACAAAAGCTAAAAGAATACAGCAATACAAAACCCAGGCTAAAAGAAATATTAAAAGGGCTTCTCTAAAATAAAAGAAAAAAATAAAAGAGGAAGAACTAGGACTGAGGAAACTGCAATCAGACAGCAGTCACTCAAATAAGCTAGCACACAGATTTAATCATGAACATGTTCAAAACAAAATAAAATTTTTTAAAAAAGACATCAAAATCATAAAATGTGGGCAAGGGAAGTAAGGAAATAAATAGACTCTTTTATAAATTTTTTTTCTTATTTTTCTCTCTCTTTTTTTTCATCTTTATTTTAGTATAGTAATGAAGTATTTGAACCTACAGGACTATCAGGCTAAAACACACAATTATAGGAAAGGGTTAACATACTTAAAAAACAGGGCAACCACAAATCAAAACCAAACATTGCATTCACAAAAAATGAAAAGAAAAACACTCAAGTAGAAAATAGTTGGAAACCATCCAACGAAAAAAAGGAGGAAGAATGGAGAATCATAGAATCAACTGGAAAATGAGGTTTAAAATGGCAATAAATAATCATCTATCAATTATCACCTTAAATGTCAATGGACTGAATGCTCAAATCAAAAGACACAGAGTGTCTAAGTGGATAAAAAAGAAAAAACCTTAAATCTGCTGCCTACAAGAAACTCACCTTAGGACAAAGGACACATATAGATTGGGGGTGGGAAAAAATATTTCACGCCAATAGACATGACAGGAAAGCAGAAGTTGCAATACTCATATCAGACAAAATAGACTTTAAAACAAAAGACATAAAGAAAGACAAAGAAGGACATTATTTATTGATTAAGGGATCCATTTAAGAAGAGGACATTACTATTGTCAACATATATGCCCCAAATATAGGAGCACCCAGGTACCTCCAACAAATATTAACAGACATAAAGGGAGATATTGATGAGAATACAATCATAGTAGGAGACTTTAATACCCCACTCACATCAATGGACAGATCCTCTAGACAGAAAACCAATAAAGCAACAGAGATCCTAAAGGAAACAATAGAAAAGTTAGACAATCGACATCTTCAGGACACTACATCCAAAAAAATCAGAATACACATTCTTTTCAAATGCACATGGAACATTCTCAAGAATCAATCACATGTTGTGGCACAAAGCTAACCTCAACAAATTTAGGAGCATAGAAATTATTTCAAGTATCTTCTCTGACCACAATGGCATGAAACTAGAAATCAACCACAGGAAAAGAAATGAGAAAAAAACCTATTACATGGAAACTAAACAACATGCTACTAAAAAACCAGTGGGTCAATGAGGAAATCAAGAAAGAAATTAAAAAATACCTCCAGACAAATGATAATGAAGACACAACCGCTCAAAATCTATGGGATGCCACAAAAGCAGTGCTCAGAGGGAAATTCATAGCAATACAGGCCTTCCTCAAAAAAGAAGAAAGCTCTCAAATTGACAACTTAACCCTCCACCTAAATGAATAAAAAAAAAACAAAAAAGACCTAAAGTCACCAGAAGGAAGGAAGTAGAAAGATCAAAGAAGAAATCAATAAAATAGAGATTCAAAAAACAATAGAGAAAATTAATAAAACCAAGAGCTGGTTCTTTGAAAAGGTAAACAAAATTGACAAACCCCTGGCTAGACTCACTAAGAAGAGGAGAGAAAGAAGCCAAATAAACAAAATAAGAAATGAAAAAGGAGAAATCACAACGGATACTGCAGAAATACAAAATACCATGCAAGAATACTATGAACAATTATATGCCAACAAATATGACAATATGGAAGAAATGGACAATTTTCTAGAATCTTACAGCCTGACAAAACTGAATCAAGAAGAAAGAGACCAACTGAACAGACCGATCACTAGAAATGAAATTAAATGTCATAAAACCACTCCCTACAAATAAAAGTCCAGGACCAGATGGCTTCACAGGCAAGTTCTGCCAAACATACATAGAGGATCTGATGCCCATTCTCCTTCAACTTTTTCAAAAGGGTAAAGAAGAAGGAACACTCCCAAAGACATTCCATGATGCCACCATCACCCTAATTCCAAAACCAGACAAAAATACCACCAAAAAAGAAAGCTATAGGCCAATATCTTTGATGAATATAGATGCAAAAATTCTCAACAAAATCTTAGCCAACCGAATCCAACAACATACCAAAAAGATCGTACACCACAACCAGGTGGGATTCATCCCAGGTTCACAAGGATGGTTCAACATATGCAAATCATCATACACCACATTAACAAAAGAAAAGTCAAAAACCATATGATCGTCTCAATAGAAGCAGAAAAAGCATTTGACAAAGTCCAACATCCATTTATGATAAAAACTCTCACCAAAGTGGGTATAGAGGGAACATTCCTGAATATAATCAAAGCCATTTATGATAAACCCACAGCAAATATAATCCTCAATGGGGAAAAACTGAAAGCCTTCTCCCTCAAATCTAGAACAAGACAGGGATGCCCACTCTCACCACTGTTATTCAGCATAGTATTGGAAGTCCTAGCTGCAGCAATTAGACAAACGAAAGAAATAAAAGGCATCCATATAGGAAGAGAAGAGATCAAACTGTCACTGTATGCAGATGACATGATACTGTACATAGAAAACCCTAAGGACTCAACCCAAAACTACTTGAACTGATCAACAAATTCAGCAAAGTAGTAGGATATAAGATTAACATTCAGAAGTCAGTTGCATTTCTGTATACCCAATAATGAAATATTAGAAAAGGAATACAAAAATACAATACCTTTTAAAATTGCACCTCCCAAAATCAAATACCTCGGAATACACCTGACCAAGGAGGTAAAGGACCTATATGCTGAGAACTATAAAACTTTAATTAAAGAAATCAAAGAAGATGTAAAGAAATGGAAAGATATTCCATGTTCCTGGATTGGGAAAATCTATATTGTAAAAATGGCCATACTACCCAAAGCAATCTACAGATTCAATGCAATCTCTATCAAGTTACCCATGACATTTTTCACAGAACTAGAACAAGCAATCCAAACATTTATATGGAACCACAAAAGACCCAGAATCGCCAAAGCAATCCTGAGAAACAAAAACCAAGCAGGAGGCATAACTCTCCCAGACTTCAAGAAATACTACAAAGCCACAGTCATCAAAACAGTGTGGTACTGGTATCAAAACAGACAGACAGACCAATGGAACAGAATAGAGAATCCGGAAATAAACCCTGACACCTATCGTCAATTCATCTTTGACAAGGGAGGCAAGAACATCAAATGGGAAAAAGAAAGTCTATTCAGCAAGCATTGCTGGGAAACCTGGACAGCTGCATGCAAAGCAATGAAATGAACACACCTTCACACCATGCAAGAAAATAAACTCAAAATGGCAGAAAGACTTAAATATAAGACTAGACACCATCAAATGCCTGGAAGAGAACATAGGCAAAACACTCTCTGACATCAACATCATGAATATTTTCTCAGGTCAGTCTCCCAAGGCAACAGAAGTAAGAGCAAAAATAAACCAATGGAACCTCATCAAACTGACAAGCTTTTGCACAGCAAAGGAAACCAAAAAGAAAACAAAAAGACAACTTACAGAATGGGAGAAAACAGTTTCAAATGATGCAACCGACAAGGGCTTCATCTCTAGAATATATAAACAACTTATACAACCCAACAGCAAAAAAGCCAATCAATCAAAGGAAAAATGGGCAAAAGACCTGAATAGACCATTCTCCAAGGAAGATATACAGATGGCCAACAAACACATGAAAAAATGCTCAACATACCTGATTATTAGAGAAATGCAAATCAAAACTACCATGAGATATCACCTCACACCAGTCAGAATGGCCATCATTAATAAATCCACAAATAACAAGTGCTGGAGGGGGTGTGGAGAAAAGGGAACCCTCCTACACTGTTGGTGGGAATGTAAACTGGTACAGCCACTATGGAGAACAGTTTGGAGATACCTTAGAAATCTATACATAGAACTACCATATGACCCCGCAATCCCACTCTTGGGCATATATCTGGACAAAACTTTCCTTAAAAAAGACACATGCCCCACATGTTCATTGCAGCACTATTCACAATAGCCAAGACATGGAACCAACCCAAATGTCCATCGACAGATGATTGGATTAGGAAGGTGTGGTATATATACACAATGGAATACTACTCAGCCATAGAAAAGAATGACATAATGCCATTTTCAGCAACATGGATGGAACTAGAGACTTCCATCCTGAGTGAAGTAAGTCAGAAAGAGAAAGACAAATACCATATGATATCACTTATAACTGGAATCTAATATACAGCACAAATGAACATCTCCTTAGAAAAGAAAATCATGGACTTGGAGAAGAGACTTGTGGCTGCCTGATGGGAGGGGGAGGGAGTGGGAGGGATCGGGAGCTTGGGCTTATCAGACACAATTTAGAATAGATTTACAAGGAGATCCTGCTGAATAGCATTGAGAACTTCGTCTAGATACTCATGTTGCAACAGAAGAAAGGGTGGGGGAAAAATGTAATTGTAATGTATACATGTAAGGATAACCTGACCCCCTTGCTGTACAGTGGGAAAAAAAAAAAATGTTAAAAAATCCAGATTGGCCAGAAATTGATTCTAGGTTTGGGGAAAATGTTACTTCCCTAATCCATTGGTGATAAGGCTGGCTTCCATCTTAAACTACTCTGGTAGTTATTGAATATTAACAGAATTTAACTATAGGGAGTCTATTGCATCAGTGTGCTAGCTTACATTTTGAAGCCTGAATTTAGTTTCACAGACACTAAAAAAAAAAAAATACATTATTTTGCTGTATTATTCTTTTGAATTCTCTATTAATTATAAGGTAAGTGTCCTTGGAGTAAATTAATAATCAGAACTTCCTGGACAGAGAGGATATTTAGGGGTTAGTTTTCAGCCAGACATTTAGCTTGAGTTGATTACAATAGCATCAAGTCATTTTAGAGAACTGCACACTAGGTTTTAATATCTCCCACAAGGAGATGCCACAACTTGTTTAGACATTTGTGTCAGTGTGTATCAGCTTTTGTTATTAAAATGCATTCAACCTAAATATCTTAGGCTATGTTTCAGGATTAGATTTACTGTATAGTGGAGTAAAAGAAGAGAATAGTTTTATCTTCTGCATTATTTCCCCCAACTTTTTATTTGAAAAATTTAAGACTAAAGAAAATGGACACGTATCTTCTTCATTCAGTTGTAACTATTTATCACACTCGCTTCCTCCTGCCATCCATTCACCAATCCATCATCATCTATCTCTTTATCCATCTCTATTTCTATCTTATCCCAAGTTGCAACCATCATAGCACTTCACTCTAACTACTGCTTGTAAATCCCCAAAATAAGGACGTTTTCCTCCATAACTACAATGCCAGTTTCACACCTAAAAGTGACATTCAGTAACATTATATAGTGTGCTATGTTCAACTGGAGAAATGTCTTTTAAAGCTCATTTTAAAAATTCAAGATCCAAAGTTGTTATATTACATTTGGTTATTTTATGTCTTCAGTCTCTTAATTCAGAACACTCTGCCTGTCTTTTTATTGTTTGTTTTTAATGACATTGTCTTTTTTTTTTTTTGAAGAGCATAAATCTATTGTCTTCTAGAAGGTCCTACATTCTGAATTTCAAAAAAAGGTTTCCTTTTGATTAGTAATCTTGCACATAAAATGTTATCTGTAGGGTGCATATCTTGTTACCTCCAAACCCTTTATCCAATGATTTTGGCATTTAATGATGATCCTTGTCTAGGTCATTTATTACATTGATGATAGAAACGGTATTTTTATGCTTTAGTCCTTCTGTCTACATTTATCAGTTACATTTTTAGGTATGCATCATTCCTATAGTTAAAGATAAAAATCAGCCTTGTTCCTTTAGTGACAGTAACTCATCAGAGGGGTCAGCTTAGTCAGTTGGCACAGTTGATCAGTACGTGCTGCTAAAGAAGCCAAGGCTATGGCTTCATTGACATATGGGCCAATTATTTGGTTTCAAGGCCATGGGTATAATTTTTCTCTGCCAACTCGGGAATGTGTGCCAGTGGCCACATGGGAGACAGGGCATGTAATGGGGCTAGAGCTATACAAATCATTCTAATTCAAAACACAAATTCTAATAGTAGATCATCTTTTTATATGAAAGATGACAATTATTACTATAAAAGTATTTTTTTCCAATTTATTTTTTTGTCTTATTCAATTTTATTTATTTATTATTTATTTATTTATTTATTCTGCTGTATAGCGTGGGGACCAAGTTACACTTACATGTATACATTTTTTTCCTCCCTTTGTTCTGTTATAAGTATCTAGACATAGTTATCAATGATACACAGCAGGAACTCATTGTAAATCCATTCCAAGAGCAATAGTTTGCATCCTATAACCCCACACTCCTGATCCCTCCCACTCCCTCCCTCTCCCCCCTGGCAGCCACAAGTCTATTCTCCAAGTCCATGATTTTCTTTTCTAAGGAGATGTTCATTTGTGCTGTATATTAGATTCCAGTTATAAGTGATATCATATGGTATTTGTCTTTCTCTTTCTGACTTACTTCACTCAGGATGGATTCTCTAGTTCCATCCATGTGCGAAAATGGCATTATGTCATTCTTTTCTATGGCTGAGTAGTATTCCATTGTGTATATATACCACACCTTCCTAATCCAATCATCTGTCGATGGACATTTGGGTTGGTTCCATGTCTTGGCTATTGTGAATAGTGCTGCAATGAACATGTGGGGCATGTGTCTTTTTTAAGGAAAGTTTTGTCCAGATATATGCCCAAGAGTGGGATTGCGGGGTCATATGGTAGTTCTATGTATAGATTTCTAAGGTATCTCCAAACTGTTCTCCATAGTGGCTGTACCAGTTTACATTCCCACCAACAGTGTAGGAGGGTTCCCTTTTCTCCACACCCCCTCCACACTTTTTTATTTGTGGATTTATTAATGATGGCCATTCTGACTGGTGTGAGGTGATATCTCATGGTAGTTTTGATTTGCATTTCTCTAAATATCAGGTATGTTGAGCATTTTTTCATGTGTTTGTTGGCCATCTGTATATCTTCCTTGGAGAATGGTCTATTCAGGTCTTTTGCCCATTTTTCCTTTGATTGATTGGCTTTTTTGCTGTTGGGTTGTATAAGTTGTTTATATATTCTAGAGATGAAGCCCTTGTCGGTTGCATCATTTGAAACTGTTTTCTCCCATTCTGTAAGTTGTCTTTTTGTTTTCTTTTTGGTTTCCTTTGCTGTGCAAAAGCTTGTCAGTTTGATGAGGTTCCATTGGTTTATTTTGCTCTTACTTCTGTTGCCTTGGGAGACTGACCTGAGAAAATATTCATGATGTTGATGTCAGAGAGTGTTTTGCCTATGTTCTCTTCCAGGCATTTGATGGTGTCTAGTCTTATATTTAAGTTCTTTCTGCCATTTTGGTTTATTTTCTTGCATGGTGTGAAGGTGTGTTCATTTCATTCTTTGCATGCAGCTGTCCAGGTTTCCCAGCAATGCTTCTGAATAGACTTTCTTTTTCCATTTGATGTTCTTGCCTCCCTTGTCAAAGATGAATTGACGATAGGTGTCAGGGTTTATTTCCGAGTTCTCTATTCTGTTCCATTGGTCTGTCTGTCTGTTTTGATACCAGTACCACACTGTTTTGATGACTTGGGCTTTGTAGTATTTCTTGAAGTCTGGGAGAGTTATGCCTCCTGCTTGGTTTTTGTTTCTCAGGATTGCTTTGGCGATTCTGGGTCTTTGTGGTTCCATATAAATGTTTGGATTGCTTGTTCTAGTTCTGTGAAAAATGTCATGGTAACTTGATAGAGATTGCATTGAATCTGTAGATTGCTTTGGGTAGTATGGCCATTTTTACAATATAGATTTTCCCAATCCAGGAACATGGAATATCTTTCCATTTCTTACATCTTCTTTGATTTCTTTAATTAAAGTTTTATAGTTCTCAGCATATAGGTCCTTTACCTCCTTGGTCAGGTGTATTCCGAGGTATTTGATTTTGGAGGTGCAATTTTAAAAGGTTGTATTTTTTGTATTCCTTCTAAATTTTCATATTGGGTATACAGAAATGCAACTGACTTCTGAATGTTAATCTTATATCCTACTACTTTGCTGAATTTTGTTGATCAGTTCAAGTAGTTTTGGTTGAGTCCTTGGGTTTTCTATGTACAGTATCATGTCATCTGCATACAGTAGACAGTTTGATCTCTTCTCTTCCATATGGATGCCTTTTATTCTTTCTTTGTTGCCTAATTGCTATGGCTAGGACTTCCAAAACTCTGTTGAAGAGCGTGGTGAGGTGGGCATCCCTGTCTTGTTCCAGATTTGAGGGAGAAGCTTTCAGTTTTTCCCCATTGAGGATTATATTTGCTGTGTGTTTCATAAATAGCTTTGATTATTCAGGAATGTTCCTCTAACCCACTTTGGCGAGGGTCTTGATCATGAATGGATGTGGACTTTGTCAAATGCTTTTTTTGCGTCAGAATGATCATATGATTTCTGACTTTTTTTTTGTTAATGTGGTGTATGATGCTGATGATTTGCCTATGTTGAACCATCCTTGTGAACCTAGGAGATGAACCCTACCTGGTCATGGTGTATATTTTTTTGGTATGTTGTTGGATTCGGTTGGCTAAGATTTTGTTGAGAATTTTTGCATCTATATTCATCAAAGATATTGGCCTATAGCTTTCTTTTTTGGTGGTATCTCTGTCTGGTTTTGGAATGAGGGTGATGGTGGCATCATAGAATGTCTTTGGGAGTATTCCTTCTTCTTCACCTTTTGAAAAGTTTAAGGAGGATGGGCACCAATTCCTCTTTATATGTTTGATAAAATTCACCTGTGAGCCATCTGGTCCTGACTTTTATTTGAGGGAGTGATTTTATGACCTCTTCAATTTCATTTCTAGTGATCGGTCTGTTCAGTTGGTCTGTTTCTACTGATTCAGTTTTGGCAGGCTGTAAGATTTAGAAAATTGTCCATTTCTTCCAATTGTCAAACTTTGTTGCCATATAGTTTGTTCATAGTATTCTCTTATGGTTTTTTGTATTCTGCAGTATCCGTTGTGATTTCTCTCTTTTCATTTCTAATTTTGGTTTTTGGGTTCTTTCTCTCCTCTTTTTAGTGATCTGGCCAGGGGTTTGTCAATTTTGTTCACCTTTTCAAAGAACCATCTCTGGTTTTATTAAGTTTCTCTATTGTTTTTTGAGTCTCTATTTTATTGATTTCTTCTTTGATCTTTATAATTTCCTCCTTCTGCTGACTTTAGGCCTTTTTTGTTCTTCTCTTTATTCACTTAGTGAGGGTTAAGTTGTCCATTTGGGATCTTTCTTCTTTTTTGAGAAAGGCTTGTATTGCTATGAATTTCCCTCTGAGCACTGCTTTCGCAGCATCCCATAGATTTTGAGCGGTTGTGTCTCATTATCATTTGTCTGGAGGTATTTTTTAATTTCTTTCTGATTTCCTCATTGACCCATTGGTTTTTTTAGAGCATGTTGTTTAGTCTCCATGCAGTAGGTTTTTTCTCTTTCCTTTCCCATGGTTATTTCTATATTTCAGGCATTGTGGTCAGAAGATACTTGAGATAATTTCTATGCTCCTAAATTTATTGAGATTAGCTTTGTGTCTCAATATGTGGTCGATTCTTGAGAATTTTCCATGAGCATTTGAGAAGAATGTGTATCTGCTTTTTTTTTGGATGTAGGGTCCTGAAGATATCAATGAAGTCTAACTTTTCTATTGTTTCCTTTAGGATCTCTGTTGCTTTATTGGTTTTCTGTCTAGAGGATCTGTCCATTGATGTGAGGGGGATATTAGGTCTCCTACTATTATTGTATTCCATCAATATCTCCTTTATTGTCGTTTATATTTGTTGTATGTATCTGGGTGCTCCTGTATTTGGGGCATATATTTTGACGATAGTAATCATCCTCTCCTTGGATGGATCCCTTAATCATTAAGTAGTGTCCTTCTTTGTCTTTCTTTATGTCTTTTGTTTTAAAGTCTATTTTGTCTGATATGAGCGTGCGACTCCTGCTTTGCTGTCATGGCTATTGGCGTAAATATTTTTCCCCACCCTTTCACTTCTCATCTATGTATTTTTGTCCTAGGTGAGTTTCTTGTAGGCAGCATATTGAAGGTTTTTGCCTTTTTATCCACTCAGCCACTGTGTTTCTTTTGATTGGGGCATTCAGTCCATTGACATTTAAGGTGATAATTGATGATGATTATTTATTGCCATTTGAACCTCGTGTTCCAGTTGATTCTATGGTTCTCCATTCTTCCTTTCTTCTTTCTTTTTTTTTTTTTTTTTTTGGTTGGATGTTCTCCTGTTATTATCTCCTTGAGTGTATTTTTTTTCATTTTTTGCAAATGCCATATTTGGTTTTGGCTTGTGGTTGCCCTGTTTTTTAAGTATGCTAACCCCTTCCCATAATGTGTGTTTTAGCCTGATGGCCTGTAAGTTCAACACTTCATTACATATTAAAATTAAGAAGAGAAACATACAAACAAACAAAAGGGTTATTTACTTCCTAACATCCCTTGCCCACATTTTATGGTTTTGATGACTCTTTTTTATTTTTTTTTTCTTTTATTTTATTTTGTTTGAGGCCTGTTCATGATTAAATCTGTATGCTGGCTTATTTGAGTGACTGCTCTCTGATTGCAGTTTCCTCAGTCCTATTTTCTTCCTCTTCTTCTTTTTTTTTTCTTTTCTTTTTTCTTCTTCCTTTCCTTCTTCTTTTGGTTTAGAGAAGCCCTTTCAATATTTCCTTTAACCTGGTTTTGTGTGCAGTATTTCTTTAAGTTTTTGTTTGTTGGAAAAAATTTTTATTTCCCCTTCTATTTGAAATGATATTCTGCTGGATAGAGTATCTAGGTTGCATACTTTTTCCTTTTAGCACTTTAAATATCTCTTGCCATTCCCTCCTGGCCTGTATGTTTCTGTAGAGAAGTCAGCTGATATTCTTATGGGGGTTCCCTTGTAGGTAACATTCTGTTTTTCTCTTGCTGCCTTTAGGATCCTCTCTTTATCACCTACTTTTGCCATTTTTATTATGATGTGTCTTGGAGTGGGTCTGTTTGAGTTCAGTTTGTTTGGGGCCCTCTGTGCTTCTTGTATCTTGAACCCAGTATCCTTTAGATTTGGGAAGTTTCCAGCGATAATTTCTTCAAATATAGTTTCCATCCCCTTATCTTTTTCTACTCCTTCTGGAATCCCTATTGTGCGTAGATTGGCCTGCTTTATATTATCCCATAGGTCTCTTACATTGCTTTCCAGTTTTTGGATTCGGTTTTCTGTCTGTTGACCGGATTGAGTGATTTCCATTATTCTATCTTCCATATCACTGATTCGTTCTTCTGCATTATTCATTCTGGTTTTTACTGCCCTTAGTTCGTTTGCATCTCTGCCAATGAATGTTCTAGTTTTTCTTGGCTCCTCCTATATTTTCTAGTTCCTTTCTGATGGATCTGCATTACTGTCATATCTTCTCTTAATTCCTTCAGTATCTTCACTATTTCTCTTTTGAACTCCAGGTCTGTCAGACTGCAGAGATCTGTTTCATTGTTGACTGTTTTAGGTGAGTTCTCCTGTTGGTTTGACTGGGGGTGGTTTCTCAGCTTCTTCATCTTGCTTGTTGTTTTCTTTCTCCTGAGGGAGTTGTACTCTCCGTTATCGGGCATGTTTGCCTTGTCACTGCCGTGGAATATTTCCTGAGGGCTGGCGTTTTTGGCCAGTCTTTTGAGCAGTGTGGCTTTTCTGGAGTGTTGATGGGGCTAACAGTGTTTCTTTGAAGCAAAGGAGGGCTTCCTGAGGGCAGACAGGACTGGGAGGTCCACACCACATGGTAGCAGATTTCACTTGGTCATGCAGAGCTTGCTCTGGTGTTTTTAGCTGTGGGTTCTTGCAGGGGGTGGCGGTGTTGGGCAGCTTTTCCTCAGGAGTGCAGCACCCCTGTGGGCTGGACAGCTATCTGGGTCACTGAGAACCTAAGAGGCTCTTCCCTAGGCAGCCCAACTCAGAAGGATGGCCTGAGAATGTAGGCAGATCTTTTCACAGTCTGGCCAAGCTTGTTGCAGCTTTTCTGGGCTGCAGGGGCTCTTCCAGGGGGCTGGTGGTGCTGAGCAGCTATTCTGTGGGAGTGGGGCACCCCCTAGGGGCTTGGGCGGGTAGCAGGGCCACTGGAAAGCCAAGAGGCTCCTCCCCAGGGCAGCCCGACTCAGAAAGACCATCTGAGATCTTTTCCTGACTCGGCCAGGCTTGTTGCAGCTTTTCTGGGCTGCAGGGGGTCCTGCCTGGACTGGCAGTCCTATGCAGCTAACCACTAGGGCACCCCCTGGGGGCTAGGGCGGGTAGCAGGGCCGTTGAAACCGAAGAGCTCCTCCCCGGGGCAGCCCGACTCAGAAAAACCGTCCAGAATTAGGCAGATCTATGCACTGCCTGGCTAGGCTTGTTCTAACTTTCTGGGCTGCAGGCTTTTCTCGGGGGCGTGTGGTGTTTGGTGCTACTCTGCGGAAGTGTAGCCCCCCCAAGGGCAAGCAGCCTGTGCAGGGACAGCCCCTCAGTGGTAGGCTTCAGGCAATTGTTGAGGCCAGCCCTCCTGGATGGGCAGGCAGCCCCAGGGTTCGGTGAGAGTATAGGGGGTGGCGGGGGTGGGGGGAGGGGATGCACTGGGAAGCTCAGCTTTCAGCCTAGCTATCGGGCCTGTACTTGCTGTGGCATGGGGGTATTTATATGTCTTGGGGACCCACCCCTTCTTCTCTCCCCTCCCCAGCACGGGCGTAGACCAGGCTCTTTTCCCAGGTTCCCTCTGATGAGGCTTTCCACTTCCCCGCCCCTAGAGTATTGCTCCCTTCCTCTGCGACAGCTTTGTTTTCTAGTCTCCCAGGCAGTCTCTGCCCCGTCAAATGGTTTCTAGACCTCCCAAGCAGTTTCCGCTCCACCCCGCCCCCCCAGCCCGGGGACTAACCTCTGGAGCCTAGGTCTCGGTGCCCAGCCCCCACCCAGGCATCCCCTGGCCCTTTCTCAGGGACCAACCTTTGGAGGCGAGGTCTCGGTGCCCAGCCCCCACCCAGGCGTCTCAATTTTTGGTGACTGTGCCCGTAGTTCAGATGGTCCATTCGGTTCTTGATCGGCTTTTCCATACTCCAACTTACTGCTACACTCTTCTCTGCATCTGGAGATTCCTCCGGTTTGTTTGATCTTTCCCCTGTGTAGGTGACTTTCCAGGGTGCGGGATCCCTTTCTCCTCCGCAGTTCCCTTTCAGGAGCGCCCATCCCGCTTGGATTCACCTTCTCTCACTCTCCTCTTTTCTCCCGTTCTGCCCCATAATGTCACGAACTTCTTGCCGTTATTGGAGTTTAGGTTCTTCTGCCAGCGATTGGTTGCTGTTCTGTGCGAGTCATTTATTCTGTAGATGTGCTTTTTTTTGTTGTGTTTGTGGGAGAGGGCGAGCGTGTCCCCCTACTCCTCTGCCATCTTGTCCTCTCCAGCCTGGATTTTTTAACATTTTATATTAAAGACATTGTTAGCTAAGAAAGTCTGTATTACTATATACTTTATGCCTTCTTGGAGACCTTGAGAATTTTAAGATTAATTACAAGGTTAATGTTTACCCTAAATATTGGCAATATGTTAGGTTTCATAAAAGCTATCAGGGCAAATAAATATTTTACGAACATACAATACTGTGATTATTAGGTCGTTACAAGGCAGGAACTTTTTTTAATGGTGTGGCCATTAAAAAAAATGGATGATGTTTTAAATCATCTATCGAAAAAATGTACCATTAGGATACACAACTTAAACAAGTAATCTTGCCTAAATATTGAATTATTTACATAATAAATAAAAACAGTTATTTCGCCAAGTGATAATTTATCTGTGACACTTCTTAAATGGTCTATGGAGATCTTTACCCAAGCCTCAAAAAGAACATTTTATCCAGCAAATGCCTAATCATCTAGGGAACTTTTGACTTTGTTTCTAAAGATTTAAAGGGATGAAAATTTGTCTTGATAATGAACACTTTTATCACATAAGCCACTTCCTTCTCTTTACACAAGTTATCCCTTGTTACATTTAATAAGATTTTTCTTGTTTAGGAGTTCTTGTCGTGGCTCAGTGGTTAACGAATCCAACTGGGAACCATGAGGTTGCAGGTTCGATCCCTGGCCTCGCTCAGTGGGCTAAGGTTCCAGAGTTGCCGTGAGCTGTGGTGTAGATCACAGATGCAGCTCGGATCCCCCATTGCTGTGGGTGTAATGTAGGCCGGTGACTACAGCTGCGATTATACCCCTAGCCTGGAAACCTCCATGTGCTGAGGGTGCAGCCCTAGAAAAGACAAAAAAAAAAAAAGATATTTCTTGTTTAAACTGAGCAGGTTGATGTATGTACTGGATATAGTACAGCCATACAAATAAAATTTATTTCAACTTGCTCAAAAGGACTCATTTTGCATTCTGTTTTCTTGCTTATCTATGTCTCTCTTACATTGGAATGACTGTTAGAGCTGGAAAGATCCTTCAGATTATATAGTTCAGTGTTTTTCAATATGGGCTCTGAGAAGAAGTCTTCATGATTTTCACAGATATTTCTTCTCAATTTCCCCACCAGCAACCCAGAAAGCTTCTCAGAAGCTTTTATGAAAAAACTTTTCCAAAAAGCTTCTGTAAAAACTCGAGGTCTACATTTGAGGCTCATATACTTGCTTCTTCCTTTATGTAATGCTTAATATTTTCAATATTTTTTCCTCTGTGGACCATTAACACCATAGTTTCAGAAAAAGTCATCAAAATTATAGACTATAAAATTGGACATATGGGTAGTCCCCCCCAAATTTACTGTTTTCTAGTGAAGTGCCAACCAAAAGTAATTACAGTAAAATTTTTTGTAATTTATGTCCCAGATGTTGCATTTGGTTATTAAAGTGCTTTGAGTAAAAAGAACAAGACTAAAGAGTATCAAAAAGAAGAAAATTATGGCTACGTTGCCTACAAGAACAATGTCACAAGTGAAAATTCATTTTTAAAACATAAATATTTCTAATTGTTTTTTGAACAAACAATGTAATCATAACATTCAAAAATCAGAAAAGTATGAAAAGTCCACAGTGATAGCTGCTCTCCCAGCCTGGCTCTTTGCCTATCCGGTCCCTCCTACAACTTCAAACAGGGTAACTGCCATTATTCTTTATGTGTGTCCTTCCAAAAAAAAAATTATACACACAAAAGTCAAACACTAATATATGCTTATCTATCCCTCCTCCATTTTTCACATATGTAAATATTCTATACATGCTGCTCAGACATTTGTTGGTTATTTTGTTTTTTGTTTTGCCTCGGAATGTTTATTGAACCTGTCACTTGGTATGTGCCTGGCACCATTACAAGAAACAATAAGCAAAATACACAAATATTCTACCTCTCATTTTCATCACAGTATTCTTCCAGAAGCTATCATAACTAAGTCATCATTGACTGGACCACAGTTCTCCATGTGAACAACACTGTAATTGGGGGCTTGCATCCCTGACCAAGGGCCAACGTCAAATAAATTATAGTTACGTACAAACTCTATTATTAAGTCAAAGATAGAAAAGGAACTGTTAAATTAGTGTTAGTTAATGTTTCCCACAAATCATAAACTATACACATATAAATGTAAATTTCCAAATGATTATATAAACCTCAATGCATGTAAACAGCTACCAAAAAAAAATGTAAACAACTACCTATCTAAAAATATGCTCATGACAAAAACATTCTTCTTATCTTCTTAGAAGTTTTAAGAGTAGTGGTTTTTTTGGGGGGGTGCATGATTTTGCAATTATCCTTTTCACAAAATCACATGCTTTTTCCCCCCTTGGTAAATGTCTTATAAAAAACAGAAGAATTCAAAATCATTTCACTGATATCATTCTTTTCAAAAATAATCACTGACACATATACACATTTGAAGTCTTTTCAATGAGGACTTTAGTATAAAGTTTATAGAAAGCTCCCTTATACTCTTTTTGTTCTTATTTTCCTCTGTCTTTTTATCCCCTAAATAATATTAATGAGAGCTTTAAAGAGAACATAGAGTCCCATGAGAGTCTTCTGGGCAAAGGATGTGAATGAGGTGGGGCCAGGTGCATGATCATCCCCTTTGGCCAAGAGCAGAGGAAGGGGAATGAGTGACTGCGGGGCCTTGTGATTTCCACTGTGGAAGACATCTTTCACTCCATTTTTTAAAAACTGAATCACTGTGTAGGATATCAACCTCGAAGGAAAACTTCAAATAAATGGGCAAATAGGGATGAATCATAAATAAAACTTTGGCAAACGGAATCAATGAAGTTGTAATTAGCAACTACTGCCTATTTAAAATCTGATTCTTAGCCACAAGTTTCTTATGGTTCTTAATTATTTTTTGTTATTTCTGTTAAAAACTTTGTCTCTTATCTAAAGGCATGGCAACATGAATTTTCACTCAAGAATAGCCTTTTTCTTTCTATGGAAAGGTAAAGAATGTATATATGTGTGTGTGACTGGGTCATTTTGCTGTACAGTAGAAAACTGACAGAACACTGTAAACCAGCTATAATGGAAAAAATAAAAATCATTTTTAAAAAAAGAAGAATAGCCTTTTTTATTCATGTATAGTTGTTTACAATGTTGTGTTAGTTTCTAGTGTACAGCAAAGTGACTCCATTATATACATATATATACACACATGTACATATATATAATATACATATATACATATTATATATATTCTTTTCATATTCTTTTCCATTATGTTTTATTAACGGATATTGATATAGTTCCCTGGGCTATATACTAGGACCTTGTTGTTTATCTGTTTTAATCTGCTAACCCTAAACTCCTTATTTATCCCCCTCCCGCTGCATTTCCCCTTTGGTAACTATAAATTTGTTTTATATTTCTGTGAGTCTGTTTCTGTTTCATAAATAAGTTCATTTGTGTCATATTTTAGAGTCCACATATAAGCAATATCATATGGTAGGTCTTTCTCTTTCTGACTTATTTCACTCAGTATGGCAATCCCTAGGTCCATCCATGTTGCAGCAAATGGCGTTATTTCAAGAATAGCCATTCTGATTGTATGATTTTAAAAGCAGCAAAAGGTGAATGTTAGTGCTATGTAGATGTTTTCCATAAGAAGGGTCTTAAGAACTTTTTTCTTTTGATGTACTCCCATCTCTTTCATTTCCTTGTACCGATCAGCTTGCAAACCCTGCTCTACAAAAGTCTCAGTATCTTCACACTGCTCTGGCCCTCCCCAGTTTTATCTAGGACCACCCTCCTTTGAAAGTTAAGAGGCTTCAAAACAGCCAGTCTATTTCCCAATATCCAATCATAACCCCCTATCTCCTGGACCTAGAAATCATCATGCTAAGCGAAGTCAGCCATACAATGAGACACCCACATCAATTGCTTTCACTGACATGTGGAACCTGAAAAAGGACAGACTGAACTTCTTGCAGAATAGATGCTGACTCACAGACATTGAAAAACTTATGGTCTCCGGGGGAGACAGTTTGGGGGGTGGGGGGATGTGCTTGGATTGTGGGATGGAAAGCCTGTGAAATTGGATTGTGATGATCATTACACAACTACAGATGTGATAAATTCATTGAGTAATTAAAAAATAAATAAATAAATAAATAAAAATAAACAACCCTCATCCCCTGGGAAAGCTCGCAATTTGAGAGTGATGAGTATTAACTAGAGGACTCAGAGCTGTCAGGTATGTAGAAGGTGGAGCAAGTAGATGAGTCCAAAAGGAAGAATGTCAACAGGATTTACACTTGTATTATTTCTACAATTAAATGCTACCAGCGATTGTAAAACATACCAATGAATTTGGTGGCAAGTTGAGTTCCTGACACAAAAGTTGAATGGGTGCTGATTCTATAAGAGTGGCAGTAAACTTGAGTTCCGGGCACTTTATCCTCTTTGGGCAAGCAGCAGAAAAGTACTCTTTCACTGTGCCAGTTCTGCAGAAAAGTGCCAGGTGTTGTCCTGAGATACATAACCTTGCATCTGATTATCAGACCTCTCAAAGATTCTCTCTAATACTACATCTGTGGTTTGGGAGGCCATCCAAAATGAATTCTCCAGTTTGCATCAAAAATGTGTGAGTAATAAATTCTACTTCGAGGTTGGGAAACTCAAATGAGATAAACAGATGATTAATTAATATTGGTTGGTATAACGATAAACCTTTTAACTTGCGTTCAAAAGAAAGGATAATATTTAGTTGCATTAAGCACAGTTGACTCTATAACTTACTTTGTTTTATTGGATAGTGTCTCTGAACATCACCTTTTATAAGTTATGGGCATTTGAGAATAGCAAAGAGTAGCTGCTAGATATGTACTACATTATTGATTTTACTACAAAGATTCTGACCTAAAAAGTATTTAATACCCTCACTAAAGCAAATTTCTGATCAAAGTACTTTTCATCCTGGATTTATTAGTACTCAGCAATCTTTGCAATGTTACCCATCCAAGTCTCTGAGACACGAGACCGTGACGACCTTCAGGGCAGACACCATGTATCATTTATTATTTTACAAGTACAGGGCCTGAGAGAGAGTAGATATTCAATAGATGTTCATTCAAATAGACTAAATTATAACCAGAAGGCCAGTAAGTAACCTGAACATTGTATCAATTTAATTCACTTTAAGTGGCAGCATTCCATGAGAAAAAGCTTCCACTGGTCCTTTGGTGTCTCACTTTCCTTGTGAACATTTTTAAAATTCCAAATTAATGAGTAACCTCTCTAATTATATGTAATAATACAATATAATATACAAACCCTAGAAACAAAACACTTCTTTTAAGCCAAACAATACCCAAATGTATAAAGTCTTTATGTGTAGAGCACCATCATTTGCTTCTCCTGGATATACCATCAATCATTACTAAGAAATCAAATTTAGTTCTGTTGAGTTGTTGCAGAATGATTCAAGTCACAAAGCTAACAAACTAAAAGGAGAGGAAGGAATTCTGACTCATTGGTGAAACAATCATGCCTTACATAATAAATCTTATTCCAAGGACCCTTTTGTGCAAATTTTACATAAGTATATTTGGATAAAACTATGACTAGATACACCTCGCTGATCTCAACCATGACAAGCCACCAAGTCATTGAGTTGGGATATATTATGATTCTCTCTTTCCTGATGCTCTCATTTAGTCACAGAAACATCCAAAAGTAATGGGCTATCCTACACAGATTTTGGTTAAATAAGTTATTTTAAAGATTATTTTATCTGATCATGAAGAAGAAAAAAAAGCTTAACTTTATCTCAAACTCTTACCTTTAGAATTTTTTCCAAGAGAGTCACAGTTCTTAGCAGTTATCTAGCATAGGAAAACACTCGCTATCTTTAACATCTCAAGCAGGAAGCTTGTGGTATTTACTTTCACTAAGTATCCAAGAGGATGCAGAATAGTTCCGACTAAACTCATCCAAAAAAATGGGATACTTTTTATATAAGAACAGATTAAATATTTGGAATTTTCTCTTGGAGAAGATAAAGTCTAAAAGGAGAGGGTTTTTTTAATAAACTAAATCACGTAAGTGAACATATCAGGTCTCCAAATGAGACATTACCAACTGCTAGAGACTGAAAGTGTCCTCTTAAAGTTCACATGTTGAAATCTAATTTTCAATGTGATGGTATCTGGAAGTGGGGTCTTTGGGAGGTGATTAGATCATTAAGGCAGGGCCCTCACAGATGGGATTAGTGCTCCTATGGAAGAGATGCCAGAGAGTTCCCTTGCTCCTTCCTTCTGCCACGTAAGGACACAAGAAGAAGATGGTCATCTGTGAAGCAGGGAGTGGGTCCTTATCAGACACCAACTCTACCAGCACCTTAAGGTTGAACTTCCAGGTTCCAGAACCAGTAGAAATAGATTTTTCTTGTTTATAAGTTTCCCAGTCTGGAGTTTCCTTAGTGGCACAGTGGGTTAAGAATCTGACTACGGAGGCTTGGGTCACTGTGAAGGCTCGGGTTTGATCCACAACCTGGCACAGTGGGTTAAAGGATCTGGCATTGCAACAGCTACAGCATAGTTCAGAGCTACAGCCCAGATTTCACCCCTGGCCTGGGAACATCCATATGCCACAGGTGCAGCCATTAAAAACAAACAAACAAAAATTAAATAAGCTGCCTGGTCTATTCTAGCATATTCTAGTATTCTGTTATAGGAGCCCAAACTGACTAAAACTCAGGTTTTTTTGGACAAATAAAGGGATGTACTTTAACAAGTTAAGAGATGAATTAAAGGCTCAGGTGAGAACTCTTTCCTTAACAGTCACCCCATTACATATTGAGTTGGCAGGCTTCTTTTAAAACAAGAACCATTCCCAGGGAAGGGTCAAAACTGGTAAACATTCACAGTACAGTACAAACAACTGTATTTCTTTTATTCTAAGAAGCCAATATTTTTTCTTATATTGAACTTTTAAAATCATGGCATATTTATAATTTATATGTACTTTTGATAAGTAGTGTTTTTTCTCCCACAGCAATGCTTCAACTGCCTCCTCACCAGCTAAATAGAGTACCAAACTCTTTCTTCTCATTGCTCATAACTGAAATGTAGTCACCTTGGTGCATTTGACTGGTGAAGCCCAGGTATATTCTAGGTATGAGCAAGACTGCCGGGAATTTTAGTTCTGACTTCTGTAATAGTGAGATTACTATTTCCTTGGGAATTTTCCCAAACACATAAAGACTAAACCAAATATGATGGATGAACACAAATATGACAAAATGTCTAATAAATAGTGATAGTGCAGGACTCACTGTACTCATTATTCAGCGAGATTAGGTCAAATAACCAAGATCACAACCAGGGTATGGCAGACTTCCTAGGACATTCTTTTCTCAATGGAATGTCAAAACATCCCAAATTAATACTCCTAAAGTGAATGTCCACATACTCAATACCCATATTTTACCACTTATAAGCAAAACTGATTTCAGATCGAGTACTAACTGATAACTGAAAGGCGGAGAAAACTATCAATGTCAGGATATACAATTACCTGTGATACCACTGCAACATCTCAGCCTCTACCAAAACCTCCAAAACAGGGGTCTAAGGAGTTGGATTAAAGGAAGGATTTTCAACTGCAGTTCACGGGATGTTTTTGGTAGCTTGCAGCATATTTGATAACTGTGGACAATCAGAACCTTGACATTCATGTGTATGGGAATTTTATGCGCTCTACTTAAAATGCAAATTGCCACTGGGCAGGAATCTGATGTTCACACCATTCCAGCAGGCATGGGCTGGAATTTGTCCTTGGCAGAGAGAAAAAAAAAAAAGGCACCCCTCAGCTGTCACTCATTCAACATTCCGTCCCCTTTTCCTTGTGTCCCAGTTTGCAGGTCTGTTTTTGCAGAACCATTTTTAAAACTGACAATAACTACAACAAAGCATCTGCCAATGACTGACGTGCTGAGAGAGGATTTCCATACTGCTGCAGGCTTTCTTGATGCCCTGACACATATAGGACAGGCATCTTTGGGGCACGAGCATTGAATCATAAGATCTCAGAGGCAGAAGACCCCTCAAAATAACAGAACTCAGCTATGTCCTGTCAGATAAGTAGATCTGGGGTCTCTTCTGTTCATCAAATGAGGCTAGCATTGTTCTCGAAAAGACTTGAATGGCAAAAGCATTTTTCATCCACACTGGGGGCCTGGAATATAAAATACAAATTAAATATTTTAAGAAATCTCTAATAAATATTGCTAAAACTATAAACGGTACTTTGGATCATGTAGTAATTAAGGCGCTACAGTGACTAAAGGGCTTTGATGCTGACGTTCTAAATGCAGACATATGGGCATCTAAGTCAAATCCCTCTTAATATCATAATAAAGAGGATTGGTCCACATTTTGCAGAATAGCTCTTTTGTTCATCTCTACTGGCTCTGCCACAATGTAGTACAATTATAACAAAACTAATTATTTCTGGAGTGTAGAAATAATTGTTCAGATAACTATCTGTGACTATCAATGTAAACTCCCCTACAAAATTACTCCTTGTTGTACCAGCAGGTGCATCTAAAAGTATAAAAATTGTGGCAAGCAAGGACTAAGGATCCTAAAAAAGAAAGGCTTTCAATTATCTATGATTTAACTGGCTAAATGTTACTTAACAGTTTTCTGAAACTATTAGTTTTATTTTTCTCAATCTAACAGATTGAAAAGACACAAAACTAATAGAATTCAAAATGTTTGATGTAAATTTAAAAAATAAACCGAGTGGCATCAAGGCATAAAATGTGGCCTCTTTATTCTGACTCCATGAAAAATAGTTCTAGATTAAACTTGAATATTAAAAATTGCCACCAAAAAGTTATTTTTCTTAGCTATCACTCTATATTTTATCTTGAAGTCTATTTCCTTTGTGCCCTCCATTTCTGTCATTTTTTACTCTACCCTAGATTTTTTATTTCATTATAGGCACCCCACTCGGAAAAATAACAGTGGCAATGATTTATTGAAAAATTTATGAAGCTTAAAAACTGGAGTAAAATAGGCAAGAAGGGAAAATATTATCCCTATTCTACCTATAGGTAATTTGATTTAACTTCTGTTTTGTCTTGTGGTTTTTTCCAACATAAATGATACCAAGATGCCTTTGAAATCTATGAGCAGAATTCATCTGTAATTTATGCAGCCTTTCCTTGAGTCCTAAACTTGGAGTCAACACAAACTGATCGCTTTTTTTTTTTAACTTTATGGCCACATTCACAGCATATGGAAGTTCCCTGGCCAGGGACTGAATCTTAGCCATAGCTGCAACTTACTCCGCAGCTGCTGCAATGCCAGACTCTTTTTTTTTTAATTTAATTTAATTCAATTTTTATTAGTTGATTTACAGTGTTGTGTCAGTTTGACTCACAGACATAGAGAGCAGTCTTGTGGCTGCCAAGGGGCAGGAGGGAGGAAGTGGGATGATTGGAGAGTTTAGGGTTGCTAGATACAAACTATTATAATTAGAATGGATAAGCAATGAGTACAGCATAGGGAACTATATCAAATCTCTTGGGATAGAACATGATGGAAGATAGTATGAGAATACTGGAAACTTTAACCCACTGTACTGGGCCAGGGATCGAACCCATACCTATGCAGAAACCCAAGCTGTTGCATTCAGATTCTTAACCTGCTGTGCCATGGTAGGAACTCCCACAAGCTGATCTTTTGCTATTACCACCTACTTTAAATTCACTGGTGAAGGCACGAATTATAAATGCCTTGAGGTTAGGAAAATCTTTTCAATATCTTTTTTTTTTTTAATTTCAGTTAAAAAAAAATCCACACTTCACAAAGAATTTAGGATAGGGACTTGGGCTGGAGAAAGAACATAGATGATGTCCATTATCACTGGCTTATTAAAATGGAATAACATTGAGAGCTAAGTCAAAGAAACAAAGAACTCCCAACTACCACTGATTTTCTTTTTTCCTACAGAGTTTCTAATGTTCTTACATTTCATTTCTGTGTCCTTATTTTACCTTTCGGTCATTAAAAATATTGGTCTAAATCCCACTGGTAAACCACAGTCTAGGCTTTGTGCCACTCAAAGCTTTAATAGGAAGAAAATATCTTACTCATACTAAAAAGAAAATAGCCTTTACCCTTATTTATTCTATGGAAATATTTTTAGTAAGTTTTAAAGATATTATAACCAATTGCACTAGATGAAATTCAGAAAACAAACAGTGAAAGAATATACAACAAAGGAGTTAACAGTAGCTATCTCTGTATAAAAAGAATATATTTTTTTACTTTTCATAATAGAAATTTCTAATTTTTCAACAAAAGGCTCATATTGCTTATTAAAAAGAATAAACAATAAAAGTCATGTTGAATTTCAAAAACACAACAGAATTGTGGATATCCCTTTTTTTTTACTTAATCCTATGGTCTTACAGGATGATCAGGTTTTAGGGGAAATTTCACAAATATAAAAAGATCATCTGCCTAACAACAAAAGATCTGAAAGAGAAATTAAGGGAGTTCCTGTCATGGCTCATTGGTAGCGAATGCAACTAGTATCCATGAGGACATGGGCTTGATCCCTGGCTCTGCTCAGTGGGTTAAGGATCTGGCATTGCCATGAGCTGTGGTATAGGTTGTAGATATGGTTCAGATCTAGCATTGTTGTAGCTGTAATGTAGGTCTACAGCTACAGCTGTGATTGGACTCCTAGCCTAGGGCCTTCCATATGCCATGGATGCAGCCCTAAAAAGACAATAAAAAAAGAAAGAGAAAAAGAAATTAAGGAAACAATCTTGTTCACCATCACATCAAAAAGAATAAAATACCTAGTAATAAATCTACCTAAGGAGGCAAAAGACCTGTACTCTGAAAACTGTAAGATATTGTTGAAAGAGGACACAAACAGATGGAAAGATATACAATGTTCTTGGATTGGAAGAATCAATATTGTCAAAATACTATACTACCCAAAGCAATCTACATATTCAATGCAATCCCCATCAAATTACTAATAGTATTTTTCACAGAACTAGAACAAAATATTTTTAAAATTGTATGGAAACACTAAAGAGCCCCAAATAGTCAAAGTACTTCTGAGAAAGAAAAATGGAGCTGGAGGAATCAGGCTCCCTGACTTCAGACTATACTACAAAGCTACAATAATCTCAAAACAGTATGGTACTGGCACAAAAACAGAAATAGAGACCAAGAGAATAGGATAGAAAGCCCAGAAATAAACTTACACACCTATGGTCAACTAATCTACAACAGAGGAGGCAAGGATAAACAATGGAAAAGACAGTCTCTTCAATAGGTGGTGCTAGGAAAACTGGACAGCTACATTTAAAAGAATGAAATTAGAACAATAATACTATACACAAAAATAAACTCAAAATGAATTAAAGACCTAAACATAAGACCAGGGAGTTCCCATTGTGGCACAGCAGAAACTTATCTGACTAGTAACCATGAGGTTGTAGGTTTGATCTCTGGCATCACTCAGTGGGTTAAGGATCCAGTGTTGCTGTGAGCTGTGGTGTAGGTCACAGGCACAGTTTGGATCCTGCCTTGCTATGGCAGAGGCCAACAGCTGTAGCTCTGATTTGACCCCTAGTTCAGGAACCTCCATATGCCATAGGTGTGGCCCGAAAAAGACAAAAGACAAAAAAAGGAGTTCCCATCGTGGCGCAGTGGTTAACGAATCCGACTAGGAACCATGAGGTTGTGGGTTCGATCCCTGCCCTTGCTCAGTGGGTTAACGATCCGGCGTTGCCGTGAGCTGTGGTGTAGGTTGCAGACGCGGCTCGGATCCCACATTGCTGTGGCTCTGGCGTAGGCCGGTGGCTACAGCTCCGATTGGACCCCTAGCCTGGGAATCTCCATATGCCGCGGGAGCGGCCCAAGAAATAGCAAAAAGACCAAAAAAAAAAAGACAAAAAAAATTAAAAAACAAACATAAGACCGGATACTATAACACTCTTAGAGGAAAACATAGGCAGAACACTCATTGACATAAATTGCAGCAATATCTTTTAGATCCACCTCCTATAGTAATGAAAATAAAAACAAACAAATGGGACCTATTTAAGCTTAAGCTTTTAGTAGTTTCCTTGGGGCTCAGTGGTAATGAACCTGACTAGGATCCATAAGGATGTGGGTTAAATCCCTGGCCTCGTTCAGTGGGTTAAGGATCTGGAGTTGCTGTAAACTGTGGTGTAGATCACAGACATGGCTTGGATCCTGCGTTACTATGGCTGTGGTGTAGGCCAGCAGCTGTAGCTCTGAGTTAACCCCTAGCCTAGAAACATGCCATGGGTGCAGCCCTAAAAAAATCAAAAAACAAAAACACTTAAGCTTTTATACAGCAAAGGAAACCACTAAAAAAAAACCAAAAAACAAAAAGACAACCCACATAATGAGAGAAAATCTTTGCAAACGAAATGACTAACAAGGGTTTAATCTCCAAAATACACAAAAGCATACAGCTCAATGTCAAAAAAATAAATAACCCAATCGAAAAATGGGCAGAAGACCTAAACAGACATTTCTCCAAAGAAGATAGACAGATGGCCAAAAAACACATGAAAAGTGCTCAACATCACTAATTATTTGAGAAATGCAAATCAAAACTACAATGAGGTATCACCTCACACCAGTCAGAATGGCCATCATCAAACAATAAATGCTAGAGGGGATGCAGAGAAAAGGGAACCTTCCTACAATGTTGATGGGAGTATAAATTGGTACAACCACTATGGAAAACAGTATGGAGGTTGCTCAAAAAACTAAATATAGAACTACAATATGATCTAGCCATCCCAATCTTGGGCATATACCCAGAGAAAGCCATAATTTGAAAAGTTACATGCACCCCAATATTTGCTGCAGCACTATTTACAATAGCCAAGACATGGAAACAAACTATATGTCCATTGACAAAGGAATGGATAAGATGTGGTACATATACATACAATGGAATATTACTCAGCCATTAAAAAGAATGAAATAATGCCATTACGGCAACATGGATGGAACTAAAGATGATCATAATAAGTGAAGTAAGTCAGACAAAGACAAACATCATATGGCATCACTTATAGGTGGAATCTTAAAAAAGGATACAAATGAACTTATTTATAAAACAGAAACAAACTCACAAATTTCAAAAACAAACTTAGGAGTTCCCGTGGTGGCGCAGTGGTTAACGAATCTGACTAGGAACCATGAGGTTGCGGGTTCGATCCCTGCCCTTGCTCAGTGGGTTAAAGATCCAGCGTTGCCATGAGCTGTGGTGTAGGTTGCAGACGCGGCTCGGATCCCGCCTTGCTGTGGCTCTGGCGTAGGCCGGCGGCTACAGCTCTGATTCGCCCTCTAGCCTGGGAACCTCCATATGCCTCGGGAGCGGCCCAAGAAATGGCAAAAAAAAAAAAAAACAAAAAAGCAAATTTACCTTAAAGAAGAAAAACATTTTCACCAAAAAGTGCTTTACAGAAAATAGCAGCTTTACTCATAGTATCAAAAAATTGGAAATGGCCAGCTAACCATCAGTGAGAGAATTAGTGAGTTCCGTTGTATTCATACCATGGAATATCGCTCAGTGACAAAAAGTAATTAACTACTAAAAAAAACCAAAAAACAAAAAACAAAACAAAAAAAAAACAAACTTATGGTTACCAAAGGAGACTGGTCGGGGGATGTGGGAGGAGATTGATCAAGAGTTTGGGATCAGCATGTGCACACTATTGGATATGGAATGGATGGTCAGTGGGGACCTGCTGTATAGCACAGGGTACTCTACCCAATTTTCTGTGATAACCTATGTGGAAAAGAATTTGGAAAAAAATGGATATGTGTGTATGTATAACTGAAACATTTTGTTGTACAGCAGAAATTATCAAAACATTGTAAACTGACTATACTTCAATAAAACTTTAAAAAATGGAGAAATAAAATAAAAATGCTTTAAAAAGATCAGCTGGAAGAAAATACAGTGCAGTGGTTAAAGGCATGGGTTCTGAGATCAGACAGATTATTTTGGAACTGTAGCCTTGCCTCTTCCTCTGTATGTTTGGTTTCTTAAACTGTCTCAACCATAGTCTCCTCCACTGTAAAATGGAAATAATGATACCTACCTACCAAGTTCAAGGTTGCTGTGAGGATTAAATGAGGATATATAGAACAAGAACTACAACATAATATAGATTTAATACATAATGAAACTAATAACGTAATAATAACAGTGACAACAACCACAACATTATCTAAAATGTATAGTCCATACTGTGTGTCAGGTCCTATTCTAAGTGCATTCACAATCTACCTCATGGAATTATAAGAACTCTATATGAAGTAAGCCATGCTATCTTCCCATTTTATACTTGAGGGAACTGAAATATAGAGAAACCCAATTACACAAAGTCCCAAGTTCATACCACCATGTTGGATGTTATCACTTAAAAGTATCTTTTTTTGGAAGTGGATAATGATAATTTATATTTATTGATTTGTTCATAGGAATCATTTTGGATAACATGCAGAGTATTCAGGAAGCTCAGAAGGTTAGAAGTCTTCTAGCTCTAAATTTTGTGTTCATTGAAACATACCTCAAAGGCTATCAATGAGGAGTAATAAAAAGGGAAGTTACTTGGAAAGTCTGAAGTTGTGATTGATTCCCTAGAGCATAGATTGGCTTTTCTTCTGAGAGAGTTTGGGAGCAGGGTTTGTCCAAACTAAGGAAACTAAGCCTCTCAGGAGCTATTCCATGGCCCCTCCACATGGCATGACAGTGAGGGACCAGCATTGTTTTAGCCTTAATCCTTTAAACATTTTTTTTTTCTCTTCAGAGTCCCAGAATGCTTCAACAAACCTAATAGCAGTTCTTCTTATAAAAGACATAGTGAGAAAGATGGATAATATGTCTTCCAGAAAAAAAAACTTTTTCTTGAAGATAAATGACAATTGTCTGTTTTCTTTAGAATTTTCACTTCCCCTTTTCTAAGAATAAATAGCCCCTCACATAATATTCTAAACCATGACCCTTGAGGTTTCTCATTCAAAGGCTTGTGAAACATTAAAGAAAACAACCCTATCCCATATGGAGAACTTAAGTGAGATATTTTTACTGTGACTACACGGAGCTGGTTTATTTTTCTTGGACTGTATAAGGACTACAGTCATCCTTCCTGTCAAGTGGGTGCTTCTCCCTGTGACGCAGAACCTAATTTCAGGTTTTCTGGAAATACATATAATTTATTTTCAAGGGCCTCAAGACAAATTGTATCCACATCAGAGAGCAGGATAATAATGATGATCACTTATGGCAAAATGTTCTTTTATAAATTACGAAATACTAATGCTTTGTTTTAATTGACTCTCTTCTCTTGGAATCTAGATGGCGATTGAATTCATAAGCCAGTCTATCCTCTGGGCAAGCTTCATGCTGATTTATAAGGCGTGGAACTTTTAGTCAGTTTTGTTCTTTAGGATATTATTCATCAAAATCTATAAGGAGATGGCTTAGACTGAGGCCAAAAACTCCTATGCTCTAGTTGTAACTCTGCCACTTATCAAGGTTATTAGGCTTGGATGAATTTACATTTCTGGGACTCAGGTTTTGCAACTGCAAAATAATAAACAGACATGTTTTTCCATGGGCCATTTCCAGTTCTAAAATTCTATGGTTTTTAAGAGATGTTTAGTTTTATGTATTTTAAACTAAAATGGGAAAATTGGAAAGCCATCCTGCCTCATCAAAGGCAAGTAAACATTAAATTTTAACTGTTCAGAACACAATAGCCACACATTATCAATAATGATTATTTGTTTTTATGCATATTTCCCCAGGCATATTGCCTAGAAAATATTGATTCTCTATATTACCGCTTGAGGGCAATATGTTATTCAGATGGGCACACAGCAAAAATTCTATTTATGGTGCATAAATTGTAAAAAGAAACCATTTCTTAGCCTCTGCTTTCACAAATCTCTTATTTTTAATTAATCAGTTGGTAATTCATTCAGTAAACATGCAATAAGCATTTATGTCATGTGACTTAGATATTTTTCTATTTCTTCTTTTTTTTTTAATGGTCACACCCATGGCATATGGAAATTCCTAGGCCAGGGGTTGAATCCAAACAACAGCTATAACCTATCCCACAGCTGTAGTAATGCTGGATCCCTTAACCCACTGCTAGGCTGGGGATTGAACCCACACCTCCACAGTGACCCGAGCTGCACCACAGTAGCAACTCCTAGATATTTTTCTATTTACACTATCCATTTTATTTTCTCAGAAATTCTGAGCAGTAGAAAACTGAATATGAGAAAAGTTAAGTCTGGTTCATAAATGAAGAGTTGATAAGTGGTGGGGCCAGAATTTGACCCCCAGATTTGTTGGACTTGTGCCAAATATTTTTGTTGCCCTCCATACCCATCCTCTGTTTTTTTCCCACCCTGGCCCCATCCAGGAGGCTGACCAACATGAATACATCAATGTGCCAACAGGGGAGCCCAAAAAGACATCCTAGGGAAAGAGAGTGAGGACGGATGATGTCTTTATGTCCTTAACTCCTTCTCTTCAGGACACTTGGGACTAGCTGTGTCTTCACCCTAGCTCAGTGTCCACTCAAGTGGACTTTCTCCACCCAGCTCTTCCTTCCAGAGTTTGATCATACTCCTTACCCTAGTGGGTCTAGTCCAGGTAACATGTCTAAGGTATTGCACTTCACTACTGATTTCCTATGTTCTTCCTTTGCCAGGGAAATAGCTCCTTTTTAAAGCCCTTCTCATATTATCCCAACTTGAATGTACCATCTCTTTTTCGCTCAGATGCTTACTAGTACCGTCTCCAAATCCTTTTTTACCTTGCCATTTCATAAGGTAGGACAGAAAAACATATGATTTAATCAAGTGTTTAAGACCAGATATCCTCCAAGAGTGGCAATAAGAGCTAGGATTTGAAAGACACTGCTATTATTCTGTTTCTGTAATTCTCTTATCAATTAAAACTCAAAATGAAATCAGCAAAGATACAGGACTCCAGGATGATCAAAATTCTGTTTTGCCTCAATATGTTGTGCATCAGAACGAGTCTAACAAATAAATCTAATCCACAACAGGACTGAATAACCAACTCACTATCAGCTCCAGCCATTAGAGGAAAATATTCTTGGCATGCTATCCTTTCAACTGCCTGCACTTCAAGACAGGGTCTAGGATTACATGTTAAAGAGAATTATAATACAGGAGGGATTAGGTGACATCACAAAAAAGTACACTGACTCTTAATTTACATTGCCAGGATGTTGACATTAACTCTATTTTTTTTGTTGTTGATTGTTTGTTTGTCTGTTTGTCTGAGAATCTCCTCAAAAAAAAAAAAAAAAAAAAGCAGCAGGAATATTTTCTGCTGATTTTACCAAACAGGCAGAATTCAAGGACTATTGGTGTTTTTACATCCTAGCAGAGGAAAATACCTACACACCAACCTCCTTCTTTAAGCCACAGGGTACTAGAATTTCTTGGTCTGAAGCAAACAGGGCTGATTAATCTAACTGTTGGAGCAGAAATGGAAAGGACACGAATAAGCATTGAAAATCACAGATTGTGGACCCCTAGCTTGTGATCTGTAGAACTGGGACTCTTTGGAAACATTGAAATGTTTGAAAAAGCTTTTGACTTGAGAGACTCCGTGGCATTAGTAAGAACCTCAAAGAGGCCTGAAAACCAAAGTTAATAGGGGGAAATAGCCCATATGTCTGTTTCATTTGCTAGATCAAGGATTATAGTATTACCAGACAGGATTACTGAGATATTCTCATTCCATAAACTCATCAGGCAACCTTCTAATTTTTGCTTTAATTTCCCACATAGAGATTTGGAAATACACATATCTTAACATTAATTATTGCCTTAGCTAAAAAACAGTTTCACAAATCCGAAGTGGATCTTTTATGTCCTTTTACTCAAGGCTTGAATTTCCCTGAATAAATTATTGACTGAATTTCCAGACCCACTGAACTGGAGGACTGAACCAGGAATAATAAAACTAACAAAACGAACCTCGGATGCCTTTGAGATCTTTTCTGACCACCAACCATAACCTTATAACCATGTGGCCTCTCACCACCACAGGCTGAACCCTGAACCTGGAGTTTGAATATGCCAATTTGAATATCAAAGCATATTCCTGTACTTTTTTCTTTATATGTTTATTACCATTTTCTTACCAGGGAACCAGCAATGAGTGATTCTGTAACTATAAAATAATTTTTTTTTCATTTGAAAAATAGAGGTCCTGAGGATAAACTAGAGAATAGCATTTGTTTAGAGCAAACAAGGTAATAACTCCTTCTTTCTATCCAGTTCAGTAGACTTCATTTTTTGTGCTATGTGTTAGAATGTAATGGTATATTTGGTCAGTTTTGTTCCAAAATAGTTATTGATGTGATTTTTAAGGAGTTGTATTTTTCTATTATTATGTTAACATAAAAGAATGCTCTTTAAGGGAAATATTCTAGAAAGAAATCCATAGTGATATTGCAATGAATGTCCATCACCCAAGGTAGAAGAGAGAGTAAGGCTATGAATTCTCCTATTCATGCTGGGAGAGATTCTATATCTCTAGTTCCTATCACAAGATGCTCAGGAGAGCTGCCTTTTAGCACCATTAATACCCCACAAGGGGCAGTCCCTTCTATAGCCCCCAAGTTTCTTTCAATCTCTGAAAATCATCACCCACACCCCAAGGCGCTATTAACTTGAGGTTTATCATCCTTGAGCTGCCTCTATCACTCAACACTATTCACTCCCTTCTCCAAACACTCCATCTCCTTGGTCACCATTTAAGTGCTGAGATTATCCTGTCTTGGTCTCCTCACACCTCTCTGTTCATTCTCCTTCATCTCTATCACTGACCATTCAGTGCCTCAGCTCTCCTTTTAAATGTGTTCTCCTAAGTCCCACCCTAGATGATTTTCTCACCAAGAAATCTCATTCACCACTTCCATGTGGCAACACCCACATCGGTATATTCATGTCAGGCCACTCAGCTGAATATCTAAATCCAGTGCATCTAAAAATCAACCAGTCATCCCTATACGGTTCCTTCAGACCTACTTGTCCAAGATGGCATACATTACCCTCCTCCCCTCCCCCTAGCCAAACTCATTCTTTCTGCTGTAATCCTTTTGTTTGTTTGTTTGTTTGTTTGTTTAATAGTGTCGCCATCCACATAGACATTCAGGTCAAAGGCAAATGTTTCTGAGATCTTTATATAAGTAATAATATTTGAGCATCATCCATGAACTAATAGAAATGTACCAGTTTGCAAAGAGTGTGAAACAGCAGTCCAAGAATGGAACAAAATTTTCAAAAGTCATTGAGTTGGGCATTTTTCTTTATGTGTTCTTTAATAAAGTTCATTTTTAAAAAATAATAAAGGACAAAGATGGGGGAAAGTCACCAAGTCATGAAACAGCATGATGTGTTTAGAGACTGATAAGAAACTATATTTGGCTGGATTACAGAGAATACAATGGAAGTCGGCAGGATGAAAGCAAACTATGGTCAAATTGTAAAGGATCTTGTCTATCAAACTAAGGCTTTGTACTCTATTCTATAACCAGTAAGAGGTCTCTGATGATCCTCAGAGAACTGTGTTTTTTAGCAACACCTTGTAACTTTCACATGGCCTTTCATGTTGTCTCTGATGGCTTCCAAATTCTCCTCAGTTCTTTCCTAAGCCATTCCTGGGACACATAACTCTCAAAGAGTCATTCATTCAGTATTTGTTGCTCAAGGGTCATGGGAGCTAGAATAGCATAGTAACCACTCTTATAATCATCTTAATCTTCTTGATTAGAACACTGTAATGAACATTCATTGTGTTATATAGCCACCATTCACTTCCCCATCTTTTGGAAACAGAAACTCAATTTTCCTTTGAGGCTCACCTCTCTTCCACTAAAGTCTCTATGCTTCAAGTAGAGTTGAGTCTTTGTCCAGATCGTGCACCCTTTCTCCCACCAGCTGGATCACTTCATCACTCTGGCCACAGCAATTCTTCAAAGATACAAATGACTCAACTATAGCAAATGATAGCCCTGATATTTTGTTTGAGCTATTTAGGGAGACACTATCTTTTCTACTGAATTTGAGCTTGGGAAGACGTTAAGAGTGGAATAACTGGAAATTAGTTTATCCCTATCAAGAACCTGAGGATGAAGTCAACATAAAATAAAACAAAAGGAAGATATTTCCAAAGCTGTATGTTGTATGTATGCTGTGGGAGATACAGTAAATGCATGACCCCTACCTTCAATAAGCTTAAAATATATCCAAGAAAACAATAATAACAATAATACTCAAGTGAAAGAAGGAAACTGGCAAACTACTCTTTCCTATTTATACCATAACAAGTCAAGAAAGTAAGACAAGAGTATTTTGGTTTTTTTCTACTGAGACAAGCAGGAATGCTGCCAAACTCCTCAAACTTGAGAAAGGGGAGTCTGAAAGAGTATAAATTAGACACTTAGGCTTTCATTTGTCTCTCAGTTTTTTTTTTTCACTTTCTCCCCATCCGCTCACATCTTAAATTTTAATGGGTAAAGATATTCTTACCTCTCACCTTGCCTTAGCTTTATTATGAGCTGTCTTACAACCAAGTTTTTCTGTAGAAAAGGAGAAATGTTGGCATACTAATTTTAAAACAGGTTGACAGGCAACATAAAGTTAGACTGAGAAATGCTCACATGATCAGAGTGCAATCCAGGGACAGTGATAGAAGGAAGATGCTTAAGAAAACTGACACATCAGGAGACAGGTTGGTGGGGTGAGACTGAAGAGGAGAGATAGCCATTAAGGGAATTTGAACAGACTAGAGTGAAAAACACCAGTAAGTAAAATTATCCAGTCATACAGAAAACACCTAGAGGAGAGATATTATTTATTTATTTTTTTGAGTGCTGAGTGGAGTCTAAACAAGGGGGGTAAATATAAAATGGAAGTTCCCAAGAGAATTGTTTTGAACTGAACCTAAGGAGTAGACCTGAGACCAAAGTACAGAATTGAAGATCAGGAGACCATAACTGTATCATCTTATAAAAACCCCAGCCCTGTTTCTATCTGGCTCAGGCTGGATCTAGTAATGAGGCCATCTGCTTGCAAGGCTTGCTCTGTGTGTGGCTTATGCCCAGAAATCTACACGCCTTCCAGCAAAGTCATTTTTACACTGTACTTGACAGACAGAGCATGTGTTTGTGTTAAAAAACACTGCAGGAAAGGGGTGCTAGGAGGATTCAGAAAAGCCTTGACCTTGGAAGAAGACAGCTATAAACTCTAAGGAGGTAGTATTAAAAAGTCAGGAGCAGTAGAGTGTGGAAGAACCTACTAGAAGCAATTCCTTAGACCCATGTCACGCCACGGTAGGCAAGAACATCTGTTTGGAGTTGCTTTGGGGGAAGACAAAGCATGATGGCCTCATTCTTTGTTTTTTAAATAACTTTATTTTCTTCATTGTTTAGCTAAAAGAAGTATAGTTAAAAACGACTTAGAAAATCTTAGTGGGGATGCCATTGCCAACTGGATAAAGCCGAAATTACACATCATAATCCTTTACAACCTGATCCCAACTTTCTTTGCCACCAATCCTATCTCAGGGTTTTTACCACACACACTCAAATTTTTAACTATCCATAAATATGACCCATCCTTTCATGCCTCCACACCATTGGAAGTGTAGTTTGCACCACCAGAATATAATTTTTACTCTTTCCAAAATGAATCAAGGAAAAGTGAATTTGCCCAGGGACAGACAAATGCTGAGTGTACTACATGATAGAGAGACATGAGCAATTTTTTTAAAAAAATCACCAAAAGGAATGGTCATAAGTTTGAATGGAGATGCTTAGGCAAGAGATAATATGCGGTGGTCCCCTCATCCCCCATGTTTTTTGTATAGAGAGAACCGAACTTGGCATGATGATATCTACCTATATGAAGGGATATTCTAGGAAATAGCCCAATGGAATGAGTATCCCATTATGTTTCATCAGCCATCTTACAAAGAACACAATCTATTACGTTATTCAAGGTTCCACTGATAAGGATCCTTCACCAAAAGTTCTTTCTGGTTGTCAGCATCAGAACTGTTCTTCCCTTTGGAAACTGAATGTATTTTGCTCCACAGACACTGGAGCCCTCATGAGTGGCGAAAGTTAGATCTCTGCATTAGCACTAGAAAGGTGAGAGGGAAATTTGGGGACTATCCTTGGTGAGTGCAGGGAACTCCATGGTGGGAATTGGCCAACTGTTCATAAAGGGCCAGATAGTAAATGTTTTAATCTCTGCAGGCCATACTGACTCTGTCGTAACTAGCCAACTCTTCCACTGTTGTGTGAAATCAGCCACAGACAATGAACAAACAACAAGGTGTGACTTTGCTCCAATAAAACTTTATTTACAAAAACAGGCATTGGGCTGAGCTTAGCTTCCTTGCTATAGTTTGCTGACCCAGCTCTATGGCATGCTTTTGTAAGAAAGCCTTTTTTTTTTTTTTTTTTTTAGTACTGCACCTGTGGCATATGGAAGTTCCTAGGCTAGGGGTTGAAATGGAGCTGCAGCTGCTGACCTACACCACAGCTACAGCTATGCCAGTTCCAAGGAACATCTATGACCTACACCACAGCTTGTGGCAAAGCCAGATCGTTAACCCACTGAGCAAGACCAGGGATCAAACCCACATCCCCACAGACACTATGTCGGGTTCTTAACCTCCTGAGCCACAATAGGAACTCCTGTAACAAAGTCTTAATCATGATTCTGTTTAATTCCTTTAACTTACTTTTCTCCTTGTTCTTTCTTACTCTTTTATATTTATGTTGTATGGCTATGGCTTTATGTAATTGTGCTACCTTTCTGGTATTTTCTGAAACCAAGTAAGTAATAAACACTTAGACAAAAATTAGAAAATGAACTGGTTATAGGCTTGCTTTGTGGTTACATTCAAGTAAGAAAGGACTTTTGCCAAAGTTAATAGGGAAATGGAACATGTCAGATTGAATGGGTTATATTAAGAAATCAAAAAATTAGAAAGTAAGATTTTATTTTTCAATCTTTCCTCTGGGTATACCCCTAAGGAAAAAGGCAGAGAAGTAAAGAATGAGGTCAAAAGAGAAGTCGTGACTAGGTAAGAAAGAAGGGAGGCCCTGGAGAGTGACAGTAACTATTTTTCTTCTGAGTCCTTATTTTAAGATAGTGATATTTATAGCTTTCTTTTACCAGTGAATTTTTACATTTCATGAACTCTACTTGTAAATAGTGCTGTGTTCCACGTATTTATTTCCACTGTGTTGTTTATATATCTCTGTCCTAAACCTCTTAAAATTAATTCACTTAATACGTATTAAATATTAACAAACAGCAATATTCTTATATATCAGGTGCCATTCCTGAACCACGTGCATAAGAAAAAGAGACAATATCCCTAGCCTTATGGCATTTGTTTCCCAATAGAGAGAAACAAGGAAGAAATGAACAAATAAATAAGTCTGGTGGGGAACGGGGGTATTGAGTGGCAAAAGCAGAGCAAAAGAATAGGGGGTGGTGGAACAGCTATTTTACACTGGAGTAGATAACTGAGTGACGCATCAGAGTAAGCTATGTAGGTACCTGAGGGAAGAGAATTCTAAGAGAGGGAACAAAAAGTGCAGGTACCTGAGGGAAGAGAATCCTGAAAGAGGGAACAGAAAGTTTAAAGGCTCAGCGGTAGAAGGAAACCAGAATAGCTGGAGTAGAGTGATCAAGGAGCAGACTAGAAGGCAATGAAGTCAGAGAGGAAATAGAGTATTAGATCTCATAGGGGCTCAAAAGCTCCTGTAAGGACTGGAGGGTTTATTCTGTGGGACATGGAAAACTAATAGAACGTTTTGACCAGAGGAGTAACATGATCGGATTTATATTTCAGAAAGATTTCCATGATTGCTATGGAGAGAATATATAGTAGGACAAAAGGTGAAATCAGACCGATCAAGAAAACTGAAATTATCCAGACAAAAGAGGATGGTGCCTAAACCAGTGATAGCAGAAGAGATCGTTTGTATTTCTCTGAAATAAATGCTCTGACAGAGCTTGCTGACTCACCGGAGGTGGGTGCATGACAAAAATAAAGGAGGAGGTCCCACCATGGCACAGGGGTTAAGAATACCACTGCAGCAGCTCCACTTGCAGTGGAGGCACAGGTTCGATCCTTGACCTAGCACAGGAAGTTATAGGATCCAGCATTGGATTCAATCCCTGGCCCAGGAACTTCCACATGCCCTGAGTGCAGCCATAAAAAGACAGAGAAAGAAAGAGAAAAGAAAAAAAGAAAGACGTCAAAAACAATTCCAAGTTTTCTGATCAGGGAAAATAGAGGGATGAATTTTCCACTTATCAAGATTCAGAATATAAGGCAATAACAGAGTTGGGAAGAAAAATCAGGTGTTTATTTTAAAAGTATTAAATTTGACAAGGCTAATCAGACATCCAGGTAGAGATGTTGACTACATAGTTGGTTATGTGAGTCCAGGGTTCAGAGCAGAGGTATACACTAGAAATATAAATTTGCCATGCTCAACATATACATGACATTTAAAACCACAAACTAGAGGATATTATCATGGGAGTGAGTCTGAAAACTAAACTTTGTGGTTCTCCAAATTTAGGAGGTTTGAGGTGAAAATGAGGAATTTAATAAGAGAGTAAAAGAAAGCAGCCAGGGAAATAAGAAGAAAATGAGGAACGAGTAGCCTGGAAATTAAATGTAGAAAATGTTCCAAAAATGAAGGCATGATCACCTGTATCAAGCAAAGCTTATAAGTCAAGGAAAATAAGAACTGAGAGGTGACCTTTGATTTTGGCAACATGGAGACCATGGATCTATTTCATTAGAGTGGAGAGGAATAAAACCCTGTCTGAAGTCGATTTAAGAATGGGAAAAGATAAACTGGAGAAAATGGGCATGGAAACTTTTTTTTTGAAGTTCTGCTTCTCAAAAGGGGAGCAGAAAAATGGCAGTAGCTAGAAGGGGGGGGAAGCCATAGAATTTAATATAAAGACAGGTCTAGAGAGTAAACATGACAGCAGATCATGTGAGAAAAACTGCCATCCTGTGTGCTCAACCTCCTCTTGTTTCATTCTTCTCCCTCTCTCTTTCTTTCCATGATAAGAATCCTACCCTCCTCCAAGCCTGCCTTGATATCCAGGGTCCCGAATGTCCTCCTTATGTTCTGTTATATCAAAGCTCCCAGGAATAGAAAGATGAACCCATTCCATCGAGTGGCTAATGAGACTACATGGGTTGGCTCTGGAAGATGCTTTGTATTTCTGACACTGGTCAGTAATCCTCAACCAAAATGATGGAATCAAAATAGATGCTATCTAAATTCTATCACAGCTTTGCCACCACCTCTACCTTCCCCTTCATCCCTGCTATAGTATGCAACAATACAATAAAAGAAATCACTAATTTGGTAACCAGACAAAACAAAAAGTTATTCTAGATCCCAGATAGTCTTTTCTCATGCTATTGTTAACAGCTAGGGTTGTATCATGAAAAGTGTGTGAATATTGGAAGCAACAAGATGGCACTCAGTGAATGGATAAATAAGCAGTGGGACATCCAGACAGTAGAATATTACTTAGCACTCAAAGAAAGGAGCTTTTAAGTCATGCAAAGACCCAGGGGAACTTTAAATGCATATTATTAAGGGAAACAAGCCAATCTGAAAAGGCCATATGCTGTATGATTCCAACAATATGACATTCTGGAAAAGGCAAAACTTTGTACAAAATCTTTGTACCCACCTCTCAATTTTGTTGTAAACCTAAAAGAGTTATTTTTTTAAAAGTCTTAAAAAATAAAAGTACATCAATAATGACACAAGAGAACTGAGTTGACTTTAACTTTTTAACTTGATGAGTATTTATTTACTAAGTATTTCTGGCACCTTCTCTATGTAGCCATCCTGCTAAGTGCTGTGGGGGGAATGGAGGAGAAAACAAAGAGTGAATGGGAGAAGGCCATCTAAACTCAAAAAAAAAGGTTATTTTACTCTCCTTTATCTCTGATGATAGTTAATTTTAGATATTCCTAAATCATAATTGTTTATATCAACTAAGTATTCTTTTTTTTTTGTCTTTTGTCTTTTGTTGTTGTTGTTGTTGTTGCTATTTCTTGGGCCGCTCCCGCGGCACATGGAGGTTCCCAGGCTAGGGGTTGAATCGGAGCTGTAGCCACCAGCCTACGCCAGAGCCACAAGCAACGCGGGATCCCAGCCGCGCCCGCAACCTACACCACAGCTCACGGCAACGCCGGATCGTCAACCCACTGAGCAAGGGCAGGGACGGAACCCTCAACCTCATGGTTCCCAGTCGGATTCGTCAACCACTGCGCCACGACGGGAACTCCTATATCAACTAAGTATTCTTAATGCAAAGCATTTTACTAATCTTCCGAATTTGGAAAAACCAAGGGAAATTCTCCACAGCTGTTTTGGTATCAGTACCAGACATGATAGCAAAGAATGGATGTTTGGAGGTAAAGCTGAAATATATTTTTTTACCTCTGCCTTTTGTGGTAATATTTGAATTTGTATAGCGGTGTTTAAAGATCAATGCTAATAAAAACTAATAATTCAGAGGAAAACAAAGTGGACTACACCTCAGCAATAGCTGTTGTAGGACAACAGGCAGGTTCTCCAAAGGTCTGAGTTGCATCTGAAGATTAAGCAAAATGACGAAAGTACAGTACACTACACTGATATCGAAACATGACACTGCTTATATTTTTAAGTGACAAGCTTTCTCTAAAACAAAAAGTCCAAGAGAGTAATTTGCCTATTTTAATGTGAGCTTCTATTACCTTCTGCTCTTGCCCTCCTTGACTGTCTTGGGTGGGGGATGCTGAGCAGTGGCGATGGGGGGAGATATGCAGGTGTGAATGAGAAATAAGAAACAATCACCCCATTGTACCTGACAGAGAACAAGATTCAGATCCTTAACCAATGACTGGCAAAGGAGAATGGGAAGACCAGAACATGTAGACTTAGAAGGGATAAAGCCTGTTAATGTGTCCTCTCCAAGCTCACATTAGGGAAGGAGCCCATAAAGTTACCCTGTTTTCAGTGAAGAACCATTGCCCCTCCCACTGCCTTCCCTGTAGACTCCTAGTTCCCTACCACTGCATGTGATGCCCAGAGCTCACCACCTCCAGGAAACTCCCCAACTCCACCCAGAGGTTCCACTATGTCCCTTGAACTTAAATCTTTGTCAGCTATATCAAGGTACACATGTCTGTCTCCACAATGAGACGCCAGGCAATCAGAGAGCGATGATTATTCTATGTAAAATTTTCCCATCTGTTCCGACATACAGGAACACATGGTACTTCAAGAATGCCTGCTGAATGTATGAGTTAGAGGCATTTTAACCCCCAGCACCCAGGTTATAATTGTTAGGAAGTGAAATGCACAGATAATAGCTATTTACTCTACCTCTTTTGCTAAGATGTGTTTCTTTTCTTGCATCATAACATCACTGGTGTTTTATAAAGCTGAATGAAATAGCCCTTTGTTGTGCCACTCCTTAATGCATATCAAGCAAAGAACATTCATCACTTTCCCTGACCAGCAGTATTAAATACTGGGGTTGAACAATTCATATTTTGTGAGTAACTGCTTCTTCGCTATTTGTCCAGGTTCATCATGGCAACAATAATTAATGATGTGAGAAAGTTCTTTACTAAGCACTTTGAAAGAGAAAAACTCTTTCCTGAACTTACATATTGTACATGTCCTGATTTTATATGCATCCTAAGATATTCAGAGCACATTCAAATATAGCTTTCAAGGAATTTGTCCTCCATGACATTTTAATGTATTAATTCCAGATCAACAAGAACTGGGTGATTTTATTGGTAGTAAAAGAATGGGTTGAATTGTGATTTTATTTGGGAATCTCATTTTTCATGCTCACCTTATGTCTATGTCTCCCAAGTTCCTAAAATTATCCATTCTACAATGGATATGTAAAATGCTGTACAGACAGACACTCCCTTGTCCCTTTGAAGCCAGACACCACGGTGTCCTCCAAGGGGGAAAAAAAAAATTAACTTAGGTTATGATACTTTATGCCATCCAGAAATAAAGGAATGTTAAATTCAAAATATCCTACGGTGCATATTTTTTATTAGGTCAGGTACATGTTTTTACCTATAAATCATCCTAAAGTAATGAGCTTTTACTGTACAGTTAAATGTCACGTCAGTTTAAGTTTTTTGGTTTTGGGGTTTCTATTTTACTTTCAATAGGTGCATTATTTCCAGTGCCTTTTTCAAAATCCAGTTTTTTGCTACCAGCAATGGAGTCTCTAATTCCTTTAGAAATTTTCTAATTGTCTGCTTTTCAATGCATTGTTTATGTAGAAATAAGAAGACTTTAGTTTTTCCTCCCATCTTCACCTCATGTAGCCAGAATCTCATTCTATAAAACAAAATAAAGTGATGGTGATGGCCATTTTGCCTTTGCTTTCTTTTTCCATTTGAAACCCCCCAAAAAAGATGAATTTTAATTTTTATGTTTTTTCCTAATCTGTACAAGTTCAAAAAGCATCATTTTTCCCCATTATTTTTATTACATGGTACTGCCATCTATGGGTGCTACTCATAGAATAATTTTGGTTCCAGATTTTTTGAAGTTAGGATTTGGAACCTAAAAGACCATCTAGTCTTCATCTTTCATTTATAGCTAAGAAATTCAAGATTCTAGTGGTAAATACCCACAAAACAGGCATATTGGCTAGATGCTAATAGGGGCTAAATTATCACCTACGCTTAATATTTTATTAATATTAAGTGATTTTAAATTTATATTGTTTTTGTCTCTTATGCAACTTGAACATGCAAAAATATGTTTCATTTCTAACATTTAACAGTATTGTTTTTATAAGTGAGGTAAAGATGAGCTATTTTAAATATATAAACATCTAATCACCTAAACATCATTATTGTAGTTAATTTGAATATATGTTTGGGGGATTTTTTTTTTAAGAACAAGGCAAAATCTCTGTATTTAAGGAAGTTTTAAAACTCATTGTGTTAAGAAGATGTTTGCATACACAATTTAGGTGTTATTTTGAAGTTGAAGGAATAAAATTCAATGTCATTTTAAATTTCTTCACAGTAATGGCCAAAGACAAGGGGATTGAAGGAATAAAAATAAAAGCAAGATTTTATTTCTGACAGTAACTGCAAAAATATTTTGAAAGTTTAATAGCAAGAAATTCCAATGGGAAATTTAAAAATTTTATGTTTCTTCCAGAAAAGTTCAAATTTAATAAAACACATTGGAGTATAATGATTTTTTAATCTTTTTTTGTGTGTTCAATTTAACATGCCAACATTTTATTAATAATTTTTGCAACAATACACATAAATGACATTGGTCTCTGGTTTCCTTTTTATTCAGGTTTGGAAGGTTTTGGAGTCAAGGTTATGCTTACTTAAAATGAATTGGGAAACTTTTATCTTCTTCTACACTGCACAACAGTTTAAATTGGAAGCGCATGTAATGTTATTCCAAAGCTTGCCCTCATTTTAGGCCGTCATGCTGTTTTTCCTTCACCAGCTTTTCCGAGATCTCTGGAAATTCTTACTATACCCTGAATATGTTTCAGGTTTTATGCAAAAAAGTTTTTGTTGTTTTGTTTTACAGCTTTATTGATGTGTAACTGATATACAAAAGCTACACATATTTAATATATAAAATTTGATGAGTTTGGACATATGCATATACCTATGATATCACCATTACCAAGGTAATAAAATATCTACCACTTCCAAACTTTTACTGGTATCCCTTTGGGATTTTTTGGATTTGGTTTCATTTTTTGTGGGGTTTTTTTCCCCCTGTGGTAAGAACACTTAGCATGAGATCCAATTTTACCAAATTTTTAAGTGAACATTCACTTCCTTTCCTGACATCAATACCATTTTAGTATTTCCCAACTGTGTTAACTTAGTGTGATGACTCTGAGAAATTAGCATTCCAAAAATGATATCATTTAATCACTATTTAGTAACAATTACTAGAAGTTAAAGCCTATCTCTTAAAATTTGAAATTGATAGTGGATCAGCCCACACTCTCCCAACCTAACTTCTGATTCTCCTTGACCTATTTTTGAATAACTCTCTCAGTTCTCTGTGAAGCAAGGCAATTACATGGTTGGTAACTATTTATTCAGAAAGAATATTACCTGAGGTAAGTTGAACTGTTGAGCAAGTCATAGGAAAAAAATTCATTATTTCTCTTTGTATTTATCTTGTAAGGAGATTCACAATCATTTAATGATCTTTTGCAGGATGCAGGGATAATTTAGCTCAAGAAATTTCTTTGCTGTGTAATCTAAGTAAAAACACACAAAAGAAATTAACTTCATGCAAAGAAGGGTTTTACCTACCTCCAAAAAAAAAAAAAGATTACAATGAATGTCCGTTGTAATTAGGAAAACAAATCATTTCTCAATTATCCATGTATAAAAAAATTTTTATACAAAAAAAATCCCAGTATAAAATGTGCTTGTTCTCATTTACTAATTACTTTGTAAACAAGGTAGGAGATAATATAAAACTGTTTCAAGTATAACCACATTCTATGAGCACTTAATGAAGATTTAATAATAAGAATAATTATAATTAACATCAACAGTGCCAGAGTCTATCTGAATCCTGAGTTAAGTTCTTAAATTATTTTTATTAATTTATTAATATTATAAATTTATTACATACAGAGTTCTCTAGGTGCTACAGAAATTACGAATGTGGGTACTATCCACTTGTGGTCTCTCCTAAAAACTAGTCTCGTTGAAGGAATAACTTTATAAATCACTGGAACATAAAGCAAAATTATGCACTAGAGAGATGCAAACCAAGTGCTGCTAGAAAAAGTTCTTAGAAGAGATTTTTTCATTGATATTGGAATTTAAAAGCACAGGTATCATCTGAACAAAAATTGGGGCCAAAATAAACACTGGAAAGAAAAAAAAACAGCAGATAAAAGACAAATAAGTGGCAAACATTGGTTGTGTTCAAGTAATAGCAAGTAGCCTATTTTGGCACAAGCTTCAATTAATTTTAACATTTAGAAGGTAACCTCAAAAAGTCAAGTTAGAAACATAATGTGAAAATTCTTGTACATCAGAGTAAATGTGTGACTGATTTAGACACAAAGAGTAACTAGAAAATTCAATGAGCTCTGATCTGGAAAACCTGGTGACAAAATAAGAAGCTAAAGGGGATAGAAAAAAGGAGAAGAGACTATTATTTTAAAGTGGTTGGGCTGGAATGAAGAATGACAGTAGTAGGAAAAAAATAAGTGGATGGTTACGAAATATCCTATGACTTAGCATTCATTAATTGGATGTTGGAAGGAGGGAGGAGTCAAATACAACTCAGAGGTGTGAGTCAGAATGACCTGGAAAATGGTGCTGCCATTGGAAATAGGGAAGTCAGGAAGGAAACATCTAGATGGAAAGATGACTAGTTTCTAATGACAATACTGAATTTGAAGTGTCAAAAACCATTCAAACAGAGATCCCAGAAGGCAGGTGGCAGTACAAATCTGGAAGTCAAGGCTGAATACAGTCATTTGAGATATTTCCACATGGAAAAGATCATTGAAATCACAGGAGTTGTTTGAGTTGGAACTGCTTAGCAATAAAAGGGCCAGTGAAAAGTCAGGTGGGAGAGCCTTATTTCTAGAACCACCATTAGAAAGATAATTAACAAAGGCAGAGAGAAGTCTTCAGAGAGGTAAGAAGAGAACCAGGAAAAATACTATAGAACCAAAAAGAGGAAAACATTTCAAGGAGGAAATTATCCAATGCTTCAGGCAAGGGGAAGAACTAAAGATTTAGAATAAATTGTAGATTATATTGCAGGAGATTATCAATGATCTTTGAAGAAGATTTTTTTATTATAAAAACCTCCCCAAAATATTAATTTTTATCAACAGTGCCTTTTACCAACAACTTTAGATTGTATTATTTATTCTCAATGACTCATTTCCTCCCCACTTTTACTATTCTTTACTGTAGGATGGATGTACTTCTAACCCCACTGATGTTGGACTTGGCCTTGACTTATTTTGGCAAAAAGATTATGAGCAGACTTACGCCACCTTCTGTAAGAGATACAGACTATGCTCATTTGGTTGGACTCTGTCTCTCTTGTGTTCTGCCTTCTCCCATGAGAAGAGTATGACCCAGGAGTTCCCACTGTGGCTCAATAGCTTAAAGACACAATACACTCTCTGTGAAGATGTGGGTTCAATACCTGGACTTGCTCAGTGGGTTAAGAATCTGGTGTTGCCACAAGCTGCAGTGTAGATCACAGATGCAGCTCCAATCCACTGTTGCCATGGTTGTGGTGTATGGCTCAGCTGCAGCTCCAGTTTGAACCCTAGCCCAGAAACTTTCATAAGCCTCTCAGGTGCAGCCATAAACAAACAAAGCAAAAGAATATTATGTCCCAGATGGGGACTGCTCCTTCAGCCTGGGTCCTGGAGTGGGAAGATGGATGGAGCTAATCCCAGTGCAGCCCAGCCAAGACAATTCAGCCAACTTACAGCCCTCTTGCAATATAAATTAGAAATAAATGTTTTTTCTTGTAAGCCATTGAGCTATTGGGGTTGTTTCTTACCACAACAAAAGCTGACTAATACACTACCTTTAGGAAACTGATAAATGGTTAAAATTGTTAGAATCTTTGGAAATGTTGCTGTGTGAAGTTCATTGAGGCATATAAATTAAAAATAATTTAGCTTATCCATTGTCATAAACCTAAATAAAAGTTTGAAGTAAAAATCATGCCTACTAGCCCTTGGTCATTCATTTAAGTAATTTGTGAATATCTGTGAATCTTTGTGAGGTACCTCTAATAATGTAATGTACCAGATATAAAGCATGTTTTCTTTTAAGTTTCTTCATGGGTTCTTTAACAGCTATACAGCCATACTCTTCCATACTTAGATTTACCATGGAAAGTATTTTTCCTCTCTATTATTGTTGGCAAAAACTACATCTTTCTGGTCTGTTCAGAACTCAACAATCTGTACTGCCAATTGTGCAATTACAATGTCTCTTAAGATTTCCTTTGCTGTTCCTTTATTCATGGTAACTCCTTTGTGATTTATGAGATGTTTTATGGCATTGTAATGTGTCTCTTGACATATAGTGGTAACACACTAAATTACCCTGATTTAAATAAACAACTTACCATGTGAATATATTCAGGCTTTTCAAAATGTGGTATTTTTCCCCTTGATTTAGCCTGAAAAATCAATGGCATAAGAATTAAAGCACAGTGCCTTAGCTTATAATGTGCATGATTTTTCCTTTGCCATCCTGTTTGTGATATTACTAAAAACTAAAATTGTGTGTTTTTGGAGTTCCCAGCATGGCTCAGTGAAAATGAAACTGACTAGTATCCATGAGGACGCAGATTCAATTCCTGGCCTCACTCAGTGGGTGAAGGATCCGGCATTGCTGTGAGCTGTGGAATAGGCCAACAGTTATAGCTCTGATTAGACCCCTAGCCTGGGAACCTACATATGCCATGGGTGCAGTCCTGAAAAAAATAGACTAAAAACATAAAAATAAATAAAATTGTGTGTTTTTGAAGGAAGATTGTTTATCGCCTTAGAACCTAAGGGTTTCTTTCATTTATCATCAAAATATTTCCAGAATCATATGGATGCTTAGCTATATTGATAATCCAATTTTTAAATTTTTAATAAAGATGTAAAAGATATGTAAGTAACGAACAACTGTCACTGTTTTATTTTCAAATATTATTGGGGTAGTGTTGCATGGTCAGAAGTATGTGGCTGATCGAAATGTCACATTCGAAAAAGAATGAGATTGAAGACAGGCCCCCAAATGTGCTATTATCTTTTTTTTTGTCTTTTTGTCATTTTAGGGCTGCACTAGTGGCATAGGGAGGTTCCCAGGCTAGGGGTCTAATTGGAGCTGTAGCCGCCGGCCTACACCAGAGCCACAGCAACACCAGTTCCAAGCCGCGTCTGCGACCTTCACCACAGCTCATGGCAACGCCAGACCCTTAACCCACTGAGTGAGGCCAGGGATCGAACCCACAACCTCATGGTTCCTAGTCAGATTCGTTTCTGCTGAGCCACCACAGGAACTCTGAAATGTGCTATTACCTTGAATGCAGAAGTCATGTCTGTTTCCATTGTTGACTCAAGTAGGAGGCAGCAGATGGTACAATGAGACAGCTGTAAAGTACAAGAAGATACAAAGAAGCTGGCATAGAAAACATTAGTAAAAATATGAGAGGGATTAACAAAAAGAAAACTCAACAGCTTCTAAGACAAGGCAAACTGAGGATGGAAAGCTCTCAAAGAGAAATACATCAGGAAATTCACGTTGAGAAGTATTTTTAATAAAAGGAAATTTGGATTCTTAGAAAACAGTACCTATCCAAAACCTCTTTTCCCTGTTTTTATTACTTAAAAATTTTAGTTCTAATTATTCATTAAATAAAGTACTACATGCCTAAATATGTTCTCAAGAGTATATTTAATTATAGTTTCTACATTTGGTGACTTGGTCATTAAAGCAATATACTATGACATCATGTTTCTACTGGAGCACATTCAAAAAGCATAATGTATGCAGTCTTTGGTGTTTTCCTTTTTTTCCCCTTAGAATGTTCCCTTCAGATACATCTAGGAAAATATAGCATTTCAATTGCACTGCAATTTCTTTCTTTAGCAATAATGCATCCGTGAGTTTGCCCTTAACTAGGAGACTACTTACTCCCTTTGAGCCTTCTAATAGGTAGCCCTGAATCCCATGTGATTAAGTGGAAGTGGTGCTTCTTAAGTCTCTATCTACAAATTCAGTTCTTAGTTCCACTGTGGAAACTGAGGACCACAGGAGGATTTGACCTTACAAGTTCATTTTCTCAAATATTTCCACCTATCATTAAAGCCGATGCTTTATTTTTAGCAGTTTTTTTCCTCCACAGAAACTTATCATCTAGATATTATAAGAAATCAAAAATTAACTTTCTTAATAGAAACTATCAAGGGGAAGAATGCAGTTTATTTTCCAGTATGTTTCTCCAATAAAATTTTGGAAACCGCTACTAAAAATAACACCAAAAATACTCATATGATGAGATTACCTATGGACCTACTTCAAGAAGTAGTAAGGTAAAGAGGAGATCAAGTTAAAGATGCCAGACTATTTCATGGGGTTACATAAAATTTTATTCATTAATTTCAACACATCATCCTTAGTGAAAATGTTCACTAAAAGATATAATATGTATTTTCCCCTCTTAATGAGTTCAGATATTTAAGTTCAAACATTAAACAGATCGATATTTAAATGATCAAATTATCAGTACATAAAAATAAATTGAAAATGTTTTATTTCTTTGTCAGAAATAGAGCAGCTTATATAACATACATTCTTACATTCTTATATATTTACTACTCTTTCTATTATTTCCTGATAATAGAAGTTTATCCTGTAGCAGGCCTTCCTCAAAAAGAAGAAAAATCTCAAATCAACAACCTAACTTACCACTTAAAAGAATTAGAAAAAGAAGAACAAACAAACCTAAAGTCGGTATAAGAGAAGAAACCATAAAAATCAGAGAGGAAATCAATAAAATAGAGATTAAAAAACAATAAAAAAAAAATCAATGAACCAAGAGTGGGTTTTTTGAAAGGGTAAACAAAATTGACAAATCTCTGGCCAGATTCACCAAGAAGAAGAGAGAGAGAACCCAAATAAAATAAGACATGAAAAAGGCAAAATCTCAACAGATACTGCAGAAATAAAAAAACCTTAAGAAAATACTATGAGCAATTATATGCCAACAAATGTGACAACCTAGAAGAAATGGACAACTTTCTAGAGATATACAACCCACCAAAACAGAATAAAAGGAAATAGATAATTTGAACAGACTGCTCACTAGAAATGAAATTGAATATGTAATAATAACAGTCCCCACTAAAAAAGTTCAGGACCAAATGGCTTCACAGGAGAATTCTACCAAACATACAAAGAAGAACATATAACTATCCTTCTTAAACTTTTCCAAAAGATTGAAGATATTCCTAAAGACATTCTATGAAGCCACCATCACCCTAACACCAAAACCAGATGATACAACCAAAAAATAAAATTATAGGCCAATATCTTTGATGAATATAGACACATAATTCTAAACAAAATGTTAGCCAACCAAATCCAACAACACATAAAAAAGATCATATACCATGATCAAGTAGGATTCATCCCAAGTTCACAAGGATGGTTCAGCATATGCAAATCAATTAACATACACCATATTAATAAAAGAAAAGTCAAAAAAAGTACATGCTCTTCTCAATAGATACAGAAAAAAATATTTAACAAAAATCCAACATCCATTCATGATAAAAAAAAATTTACTAAAGTGACTAGGGAGGGACTATAACTTAACATCATAAAATCCATTTATGACAAACCCAAAGCCAATATAATACTCAAAGGAAAAGAGCTGAAAGCTTTCCTGCTAAAATCTGGAATAAGACAAGGATTCCCACTCTTACCATTTTTATTCAACATAGTATTGGAAGTCCTAGCCACAGCAATCATACGAACATAAGAAATAAAAGGTAGCCAAATTGGAAGAGAAGAGGTAAAATTGTCATTCTATACAGACGACATGATACTATACATAAAAAACCCTATGGGCTCCACACAAAAACTACTTGAACTGATCGATGAATTCAGCAAAGCAGTAAGACACAAGATTAGCATTCAGAAATAGGTTGTATTTCCATACACCAACAATGAAATATTAGAAAAGGAATATAAAAAAATAACTTTTAAACTTGCACACAAAAAAATTAAATACCTAGGAATAAACCTGACCAAGGAGGTGAAAGACTTGTATGCTGAGAACTATAAAACATTAATCAAGGAAATTAAAGAGGATTCAAATAAATGGAAAGATATCCCATGCTCCTAGATCAGAAGAACTAACATCATTAAAATGGTAATATTACTCAAAGCAAGCTACAGATTTAAGGCGATCCGTATCAAATAATCTATGGCATTTTTCACAGAACTAAAACAAACAATCCAAAAAAGTACATGGAACTACAAAAGACCCAGAATTGCCAAAACAATCCTGAAGGGAAAAAAAAAAAGCAGGAGACATAACTCTCCCAGAATTCAGACAACACTACAAAGCTACCCAATCAAGATAGTGTGCTAGGTACAAAAACAGGCATACAGACCAATGGAACATAAAACAGAGCCCAGAAATAAACCCAGACACCTATGGTCAACTAAGCTTCAACAAAGGAAGCAAGAATATAAGATGGGAAATAGACAGTCCCTTCAGCAAGTTGTGTTGAGAAAACTGGACAGCTGCATGTAAATCAATGAAACTAGAACACACACTTCACCATGCACAAAAATAAACTCAAAATGACTTAAAGACTTAAACATAAGACAAGACATCATAATATCAACTGTACAAATGTTTTCTTATGTTAGTTTCCCAAGGCAACAGAAATAAAAACAAAAATAAACCACTGGGACCAAATGAAACTTACAAGCTTTTGCACAGGAAAGGAAACCATTAAAAAAAGTGACAAGCTACATATGGGAGAAAATATTTGCAAATGATACAATGGACAAGGATATAATCTCCAAAATATACAAACAATACATACAACTCAATAGAAAAAAACAAACAACAATTGAAAAATGAGCAAAAGACCTAAATAGACTTTCTCCAAAGAAGACATAAGGATGGCCAACAGGCATATGAAAAAATGCTCAACATCATTAATTGTCAAAGAAATGCAAATTAAAACTACAATGAGGTACCACCTCATACAGGTCAGAATGGCTATCATTAATAAGTCTACAAATAACAAATGCTGGAGAGGGTATGGAATAGAGGGGACCCTCCTAAACTGTTGGTGGGAATGTAAATTGGTACAACTGCTATGGAAAATAGTATGGAGGTTCCTCAGAAAACTAAATATAGAACTACTATATGACCCAACAATCCCACTCTTGAAAAAACTTTCCTTGAAAATGACACATGTATCCCATGCTCATTGCAGCACTATTTACAATAGCCAAGACATGCAAACAACCTAAATGTCCATCAACAGATGAACGGATTAAGAAGATGTGGTATATATATAAAATGGAATATTACTCAGCCATAAAAAAAACAAAATAATGGCATTTGAAGCAACATGGAGCAACTAGAAATTCTCATAGTAAGTGAAGTAAGTCAGAAAGACAAATACCATACGATATCACTTCTATGTGAAATCTAAAATATGGCACAGATGAACCTACCTACAGAAGAGAAACAGACTCACAGACATGGAGAACAGACTCATGGTTGCCAAGGGGAAGGGGGTAGAGGAGGGAATGGGATGGGCCAGGAGTTTAGGGTTAGTAGCTGCAAACTATTACATTTCAAATGGCTAAGCAATGAGATTTTAGTGTATAGCACAGGGAACTATATCCAATCAAAAATTGTGATATAACATGATAGAAGATAATATGAGAAAAAGAATATATACATATGTATGAGTAGGGCACTTTGCTGTACAGCAGAAAATGACACAACATTGCAAATCAATTATATATTTTTTTAAAGTTTCACAGAAGTTTATCCTGTAGGGTACATCAGAATAATACATTGCCTAAAAATGGATGTATTTTGAAGATATACAAGGTTTCTATGTCAATCTGGACTTCCGATCTCACCTATGTTAACTTTGTCCAGGCTAAAATTATCTCAGTCATACATTATGTTATTGAAACTTTGAGTTCTAAATTGTTAGTTAGTGTGTATTCTAGACTAAGTCCCCAAAGAATCTGTTTAAAGATTCTTAGTACTGACTCCAAATTATAATATAATTATAATTTTGTTTTATATTGTCTTATAAACAATAAGGAATTTCTTTTACTCTCAGCTTGGCTAAATTATTAAACATATGGTTCCATATTTAACTGGCAATATAGACCAGCCATACTCCAAGAATTGGCCAGTAACTATAAACTCAAATTATCCATACACAGTATTTTAGCTCAGCTGAGAGAAACCAAGTTTTTGGATGACTGACTAAAGTATATGCAGTCCATTTACTCCTCTAAATACTCTAAAACTTGTTTCTCAAGTGTGGTTCATAGACATCTTATATAAACACAGACTTCCAGAGTGATTATCTGAAATTCAAATTCTGAGAATCCACTTCCAAACTCCTGAGGGGATGAGAGAGATTATGAGTCTACACTTACAGGAATCACCCATAACTTTTGTTGGATCATCAAAGAATGATCAAATTTGAACCTTAGAGAACAGGTTCTACTGAGTTACATTCATTTATTTAATTTTTTTTTTGCCTTTATGTCTTTTTTAGGGTCACATATGCAGCATATGGAAGTTGCAGGCTAGTGGTCAAATCGCAGCTGTAGCTGCTGGCCTACACCACAGCCACAGCAACATGGGATCCAAGTGGCATTTGCAACCTATACCACAGCTCACAGCAAAGCCAGCTCCTTAACCCACTGAGAGAGGCCAGGGATCAAACCCGCATCCTCATGGATACTAGCTGGGTTCATTAACTGCTGAGCCACAACAGGAACTCCTGTGAGTTATATTCTATCAGTGCTATTTTCCTATTTTGATGAACTTGATGAGAAATCAATCTATGAGGCTCAATATTGTGTATATTTATAAAAATTGGTGAGTGCTTAATCCTAATATTGTACCATATCTTTTCCCTAAGGATTTATAGGAAAATTTTCTCACTGATCTTAGTAAGTATAATTCCCAAATGAATGGCTTGATTCTCCGTTTTGTGGCCATTATAGATCTTATGATCAATCCTTTTTCTCTCTCCAATTAATCACCAGAAAGATAAATCCAAATCTGAGGCCCATCTCTAGCGAATACATATACCTTCACAGCTTGAACCCAACATGCTATTATCATCCTTGCCTTCATTTTACTATTTCCTTTGCCTCATTTTTTTTCTAAAATAATTTTAATTTTATTGATCTTTTTATATTTTATGCTTCATTGTAAGTTTACTTAAAGAAACTGGAACAATAGATGATTTAAGACATGAGCATTTTGAAAGAATGAATAAGGAAAGCATATATAGAATGATTTTTTTAAATTAATTTTCTCAACTCATTACTCAATTCAAAACTCATTATTCTATTGTTTTATTATTTTATTTTTCTAAATCCCTGAGCCCAACATCCAAGTTACTTACTTATACTCAACTTTTCTTGGGAAATTTTAGCTTGGAAGAACATTCACCATGGGTGTTCTCCTCTATAAGATTTCTCTTTTATTTGTACTTATTTTCTTATAAAATCAATTTTGCCTAATTATAGATGATAGATAAAATCACTCAAGAGTCTATCACCTGGAGTTCCCGTCGTGGCGCAGTGGTTAACGAATCCGACTAGGAACCATGAGGTTGCGGGTTCGGTCCCTGCCCTTGCTCAGTGGGTTAATGATCCGGCATTGCCGTGAGCTGTGCTGTAGGTTGCAGACGCGGCTCGGATCCCGCGTTGCTGTGGCCCTGGCGTAGGCTGGTGGCTACAGCTCCGATTCGACCCCCAGCCTGGGAACCTCCATATGCCGCAGGAGCGGCCCAAGAAATAGCAAAAAGACAAAAAAAAAAAAAAAGTCTATCACCTGATTACATGTATTATTTTTATTGTGGTGTAGATCCCTCTATCATAGTCTATCAATCTATAGCACTTTTCAGTTTTTTCAGACAACATTTTCTGAGTGCGGACTATGTGTTGATTGATCTGTGATGCCCTGGGATGCAAAGATAAATATTTATTGCCTTCAGGTAGCATTAAGTCTAGCAAATGATTTCAATATGTAAAGAAATAAAGCAGCTTCCTCATATATGATAAGTATATAGAGATCTGTAAACATCCGTGAGTAGGTAACCCTTGAGCTGGAACCTGAAAGATAAAGAGGAGTTCTGTTGGTAAACACTGGAAGGAAGGTATCCCACTCTACCACAGTGTGATGGTGTGAGTGGGGCAATCATGGGAAATGATGCCATAAGGGTGGGCAGAGATCAGCATTGTGAAGGGTACTACAGGCTATGAAAAGGAATTTGGACTTTAATTCTAGAGACAATGCAAAACCCAGAAAGAGTTCCAAGTGGAAGAGTAACATAATCAGATTGAATTTCAAAAATCATGTTGGTTGCTTTAGGAAAGTCAGTTTGGGGGAGAGGCAGCCTTGTAAGACAGATAAGCCATTTGGGAAGCCATGGCAATGACGGCAAAAGACAGGTTCCAACTGGGCCATAGCAGTAAAAATAAAGAGTTGAGGGGCAAAACTGAGGTATGTTTAGAGGTAATCAACTTGACTCAGTGATTATACAATAGTGACTATACAGCAGGGAGGCAGGTAGGAGGGTAAGTGGGAGCCAGGAAGAAGGCTGAATCTAGAGTGACTTCAAAGTTTCTGATTTAGGATGCTGGAATGGCAAAGCTGCCATTAGTTGAGATAGATAAATCTGCTAAAAAGAGTGGAAACAGGATGGTGGTGGGTGGAGGAGAGAGTGGAGACCAACAAGGGAATAAGAGCTTGGTTTGGCATGTTGTTTTTGTAAAAGGGCTGGTGGGGCTCAGAAAGACAGTCTTTTTCGCTCTTAAAAACATAGAATTGGCAGAGATCTAGAGATGTAGATTTAGGACTATTTCCTAAAGAGCTGCTAGTTAAAATCATGTGAGTAGACATTTGTGAGGGCTAATTTAATGCATGTTGGGAGAATGGGAGGGAAGCAGTGAAAACCTGGTGGAAATGGATGCAAAAGTTCATAGAGGACAAGAAAACAGAGAACTAGCACAGACATGCCAAGATTTGGCCGGAACCAGGAGACACAATAGAGCCAAGGGCAGACTTCGTTACTTCAAGATGAGAGACTTGAGTATGCTTTTATTCCCCATAATACGCTCTTACAAAGCAGACCAAAAAAATGAGAAAAAGAGAGGAATTAATCAATAACATAAGGACTTGAAAGAAAACAAAAAGATAAGATCAAAAGACAAATATAGAAATTAACCTGGAACCAGGGGACAAGACTTCTCCTAAGAAAAGAAGGGAGAAAGAGAAGATAGGCAGTGATAGAATAATAGTATGGGTGTGGAATGGAGATTTAAGAACCGTTATGTCTGTTAACTCCTGGTGTTCAGGAGATGATGTCAACTACTGCTCATAGAAAGGGCAGGCAAGGCTCTCAGAAGAATCAGAAATGTGAGTGGACCTGCCAGGAGGAACAGAAGATAGCATTCCCCAATGGCAAGGAAAAGCTGGGCCCAGAACCATCGAGGCTGTGAATTTATAACAGTAATAAATTGGTTTATGATTTGCTTCCAGCTGCAATTGGCCAACTGAGTAAAGAAGGACAGAATCCATACTTTGTCTTTTTAGGGCCACACCCACAGCATATGGAGGTTCCCAGGCTAGGGGGTCACAGGCGCCACAGCAATATGGGATACAGTGCTGCATCTGAGACCTACAACACAGCTCATGGCAACGCCAGATCCTTAACCCACTGAGCAAGGCCAGGGATCGAACCCATGTCCTCATGGATGCTACTCAGACTTGTTTCCACTGAGCCATGACCGGAACTCCCATAAACCATATTTAAAGACTGAGCCAGAGCTGGGAAATGTTTTTCAGTTCTTTAGTAGGAGAAGGGGCAGCACATAATAGCCTTTAATGAGAAAGGCTAGTTTGCAAGATGACTGAAATTTAGGCAATGCTAAACTATGTGAGCCCCACCTCTCCTTCACTTCAAGGTGGAGCAGAGCAGAATATGTGCTCTCTGCAGGAAGGCAGAGTTCAGAGGGAACTGAGTGTACTCGTTCAAGCAGTCAAATCCCAAAGAGGATCTATAAGGAGCTGAATAAATTATGCTTAGATCCTCATCCAAATTCACCAGTAAGATAAGCCATTCTTCCTCTCCTGAAAGGAGCAAGTGCAGGAACAGAAGCCAAGAATTTTATTCAGCTAAAGGTCTAACCACAAGGAGGAGAAGTGGGGAAAGTGATCCTTCTGCCTTAATAGACAGGAGTAAAACAGAAGGGATAGAAACTTAATGTGCTAGCGAGAAAGTGATTCTGGCAATTATCCAGGCTACAAAAGGAAATGTGGGCAGGAGAGGCTAATGGACATAAAGAAAAGAACCAGCAAAAGGTGAGGATATCTAAGAATAGGTTGGATCGGAGTGCAGTGGGTTTGGTGGAAAAGAAGGGGTTTGGCAGTCCTATTTTTATCAGAGAGCAACAGAGCTTAAAGCTTTGGAAAACAAGCAGTTGCAATGTCATCATTGAAATAGGCTGTGGGTTACACTGCAAAGACAGCAAACACTAATAGTCTAGGTACTGGCTAGGCTGACCTCATAGGCACTCAAGTAACTCCCAATGTTGGTCAGACTAAGTGTGAGGAGGAAAACAGTGAGTCAAATGACGGAGTCCTTAAAGTATGTGAAGCAATGTGCTAGTCAGGTGAGTAGATGATATTAGCTGCTAGGATGTCCCTAGCAGCAAGGGGGGTGTGGGGTTGGTAACATTAAGGATGGATGAATACTGGAGAAGGTTTTGTTTTTTTTTTGTCTTTTTCTGCCTTTTCTTGAGCCACTACCACGACATATGGAGGTTTCCAGGCTAGGGGTCCAATCAGAGCTGTAGCCACCGGCCTATGCCACAGCCACAGCAATGTATGATCGGAGCCACGTCTGCGACCCTCACCACAGCTCATGGCAATGCCAGATCCTTAACCCATTGAGCAAGGCCATGGAACGAACCCTCAACCTCATGGTTCCTAGTCAGATTCATCAACCACTGCGCCACGACGGGACCTCCAAGATTTTGTTTCTGAGTGAAAAAAAAAATGCCCTTCCTCAGAAAACTAAATATAGAACTATCCTATGATCCAGCAATCCTACTCTTGGGCATATACCCAGACAAAACTTTCATTCAAAGAGATACATGCACCCCTGTGTTCATAGCAGCACTCTTAGCAATAGCCAAGACATCAAAACAACCTAAATGTCCATTGACAGATGAATGGATTAAGAGGATGTGGTACATATACATAATGGAATACCACTCAGCCATAAAAAAGAATGCTATTTGCAGCAACATGGATGGAACTATAGATTCTCATACTAGGTGAAGAAAGTCAGAAAGAGAAAGACATATATCATGTGATGTTATTTATATGTAGAATCTAAAATATAGCACAGATGGGGGTTCTCGTGGCTCAGCAGTTAGCGAAATTAACTAGCATCCATGAGGATGCAGGTTCGATCCCTGGCCTCACTCAGTGGGTTAAGGATCCAGCATTGGTGTGGCTGTGGCATAGGCCAGAGGCTTAAGCTCTAATTGGACCCCTAGCCTGGGAACCTCCATATGCCAGGGGTGTGGCTCTAAAAAAAATACAAAAAGACCAAAATAAATAAATAAATAAATAAATATGGCACAGATGAACCTATCTATAGAACAGAAACAGACTTACAGACAGAGAACAGACTTGTGGTTGCCAAGGGGAAGTGGGAGGGAGTAGGATGGACTGGGAGTTTGGGGTTAATAGATGCAAACTATTACATTTAGAATGGATAAACAATGAGGTCCTACTGTACAGCACAGGAAACTATATCCAATCTCTTGGGGGGATAGAACATGGTGGCAGATAGTATGAGAAAAAAATATATATGTGTGTGTGTGTGTGTGTGTGTGTGTGTATATATATATGAATGACTGGGTCACTATGCTGTACAGCAGAAATTGGCACAACACTGTATATCAACTATATTTTAATATAAATAAATAAGTAAATAAATAAAAAAGAAAAAACACCTTAGCATTAGCAAGAGAGAGTTAAAGAGACTGCATTCATTACCTCCCTTCTACATTATTACTGGAACACAAAAGAATGAACAGCCTTAACTCAGGGCCTAGGGCAGTGAAACCTCCACTCTTCCCTCCTTCATGAATTTTCAGAATCAAACAGAATGATGCTGAAGTGGTAAAAGACCCTGAGGTCTTCCCAAGTCATGTTCCTCTGAGAAAGTCTCAATGCCCACGGAAAATGACCTGCAATTCAGAAATCTGTTCACTTGCATTAATAAATGGTTTCATAATGATTGTACTAAAGAGTTTTTCAAAGTTGTTAGTGAATTAGGAATAAGGTCCTGGTCTTCTGATGATGAGTCCAGGGTCTTTCCAAGCATCCATCAGAGTTTTACATGTGCTCCCTGGGAGAGGATGTTGATATGATGCTTCAGAGGCTGTCAGATAAGGAAAAAGGAGAGACTGGGTAGGTGGAACTTCAGTTATATCCCACTATTTCAATCAAAACAGCTTTGCTTTTATGTTTTATATATTGGTGTTCCATTCAGGAATTGAATTTTTTAATATTTTAACATAGTCTACTAGGCAAATGCAAAAGTTTAAAGACAGAACATGGTATTATGGTATAGCTAGTAGTTGGGGGACGTTGTTTGGATTTAAAAAATCTAATCACCTAAATAAATTGTAGGCCCTTTGAAAGGCTTGTCTCAAACTTCTTTGACTATCTTGCCTCCTACCAGGTCCCCATAAAAATTTTGTGGACAACAGGTTTGACCCCTGCCCACTTTATTACTCAGCGGCTTCTCCCTAAATCTCTATGAACATAGAAGCAGAGAAAAGTCTGTACTAACCAAGAAGCATCATTTCCTCTAAGGTGTCAGTGCAAGCTGGAGCCCTGGAGAAGAGAGAAAGTCTTGTTTATCGACCAGTGTGTCTGACACTTGAACAAAATAGGAAGCACAAAATGGGAACCATGGTTGAAAGTCAGAGCTCAGCATTTTCTGTAACCTAGAAACTAGACCCAGTGAATGAAACAGAGACAAAGTAGGTCAGAGTAGCTAAGGAATTTCTCATTTATTTATATGAGAATCAATAATGTGTGATGGAGGGAGCACATGCTTAGGAATGAGATAGACATAGATATAAACCCTGTTCCATGACTTAACAGCTAGGTGACTTTGATTAAGTTGCTTAAACTCTCTGATCCTGTTTTCTCATCTGTAAAATGGGGGAAACACGACATGCCCCCACAAAGATGTTGAAGATTAAATGATGTAATATGTTTAACATGTGCTGCATTGTGCCTTACATGTAATAAATAACCACTCAATAAGTAGCAAGAGTTATTATGTAGGAAACAGCACAGGGTAGAATAAAAAAGGCTAGATTTTGGAGTTAGAAAAAATACTGAATTTAATCTCTGTCTTGGGCTGGGAAACACTGATGAGTCATTTAACATCTCTGGGGCCAGTTTTCTTTACATTTATAACAAGGTGATGATATCCAATACCTTCATCAAGTGGCAGCTGCTTCAGAAGGACTGGAGTTTCAGGACCTTTTATTGTATTTTGTTTATTCTTCTCATAATGACATGACACTCCTAAATCCACAACCTACATGGTCCATGTCATAAATGATGTGGCATTTAACAATTCCAAAAACAAATTTCAACCTTGATTTTCATCTTTCAAAGCATTTACCAAAGTCACCTATTATCTCATATTTTCTGACTTGCCATACTTGGGAGCCGCATGTTCTCTCCCTGTGAACATTTGCTGTCTCAGGACTGTCAGGTCCTGGCACCCCGTCCCCTCTATCGCGTCTCCCCCTGTCTTCGCAACCCAATCCATCCTCTATTGCCCACAGTCCTCCATATGGATGGTTATGTCCTTTGGGTCTCCTCAAAGCTTGGAAGGAAGAAACCAAGTGGTGACATCTGTGTTCTCTGCTTTGTCATGTGAAGTATGGGAAAGACAATTATCCCCACCAGGTAATAATTTTTGTACCATCACCTAGAGGTGATACTAACTTGTCTTCTCTATCTCAGTGACTAGGAATTTGTGGTTGTGTGACTGCAAATTCAGAGCTCAACCACACTTCGCCAAGGAGCCCACACTCTGCTCCCCAACAACATGTCATGGCACACACTGAGAAACAAACACCTTACTACTTCCACATATTGGGGGATTTTTTTGTAATTCTCAGAGGCACTGCTTGTGTTAGGAATACCTCATGCATTACTGAAGAGTTAATTCTAGGGAACTGGTCCTAAAACTTTGATTCACATTAACAGTATCCAGGAACCTTTAAAAACCTTGAATACCAGGAGTTCCCTTCGTGCCTCAGCAGTTAACAAACCTGACTAGGATCTGTGAGGATGCGGGTTTGATCCCTTGGCCTCGCTCAGTGGGTTAAGGATCTGGCATTGCCATGAGCTGTGGTGTAGGTTGCAGACGCAGCTCTGATCTGGCATTGCTGTGGCTGTGGTGTAGGCTGGCAACTGTAGCTCCGATTCAACCCCTAGCCTGGGAATGTCCATATGCCACAGGTGCAGCCCTAAAAACCAAAAAAAAAAAAAAAAAAACCTTGAATAGCACTTACCAATCAAATCAGTATCTCTGGACATGAGACACAGACATTAGCATTTTTTTAATTTAAAAAAATTGTTGTGTGATTATATTTTACACCCAATTCTAAAAAACAGTGTTCTAGGGCAGTGTGTCTTAAAACTTGAACTACTAAGAAGCCTCTGAGGTGGTTTTTTAAAAATTCTGTTTCCCTGGCCCTCTGCTGACTAATCACATCATACTCTGCGAGGGTGAGTTTCAAGAAATCACTATCTTCAGAGCAGCTCCTCAGAGCTAAGAAACTGTCTCCCATGCTATAGTCCTCATTTTGACCCCAATAAAACTTCACTCACAACTCTCATTTTGTGCATTTTTTTCAGTCAAAAACTCATAACTCGACAATAAGAACTAAAAATTGCACCAAAGATTTGAACAGACACCTCACCAAAGAAGATGTACAGATGGTAAACAAGTATATGAAAAGATGCTCCACATCACATGTCATTTAGGGAATTTCAAATAAACAATGAGATAACACTACACACCACGAGAATGGTGAAAATCTGAAACAGAGGCAACACCAAATGCTGGTGAGGATGTGAAAGAACCGGAATTCCATCATTGCTGATGGGAATACACTTTGGAAGATAGTTCAGCAGTTTCTTACAAAGTTAAACACAGTGTCACCATATAATCTAGCAGTCATACATCTTGATCATACTTCTTGATAATTACCCAAATGAGTTGAAAACTTATATACACATAAATGTTTGTAGAAGCTTCATTCATAATTATCAAAACTTGAAAGGAATCAAGAAGTCCTTCAGCAGGTGAATGGCTAAATCAACTGTGGCACATACATCTCCACAATGGAATATTATTGCCACTAAAAAGAAGTGAGCTTGATTAGGTGTCATTTGTTTATTTTTGTGGGCTATGGGATGGAAATCCTGTGAAATTGGATTGTTGTGATCATTATACAACTACAGATGTAATAAATTCATTTGAGTAATTTAAAAAATAATACAAAATAAATAAATAAAAATAAAAAGAAGTGAGCTATCAAGCCCTGAAAAGACAGAGGAAATTTAAATGCATATTAATAAACAAAAGAAACCAATCTAAAAAGCTACATGCTGTATGAGTCCAACAATATGAGACTAGAAAAGGCAAACTAAATAAATAGAGTAAAGATTAGTGGTTCCCAGGGATTAAGGAAGAGATAGGGATAAATAGCTGGAATACAGAGAATCTTTAGGGTAGTGAAATTATTATGCATGAAATTACAATGGTGGATATATATCATGATATATTTATCAAAACACATAGAATGAACAACACCAAGAGTGAATCCTCATGTAAATTATGGACTTGGGGTGATAATGTGTCATGTAGGTTCATCGGTTGTAACAGATACACTCCTCTGGTGGGGCATTTTGATAATGGTAAGCTATGTATGGGGAGGGGGTGGTTATGGGAAATCTCTGTACTCTCTGCTCAATTTTGCTGTTAACTCAAAACTACTTTAAAAAATAGGAGTTCCCGTCGTGGCGCAGTGGTTGACGAATTCGACTAGGAACCATGAGGTTGCGGGTTCGGTCCCTGCCCTTGCTCAGTGGGTTAACGATCCGGCGTTGCCATGAGCTGTGGTGTAGGTTGCAGACGCGGCTCGGATCCCGCGTTGCTGTGGCTCTGGCGTAGGCTGGTGGCTACAGCTCTGATTAGACCCCTAGCCTGGGAACCTCCATATGCCAGGGGAGCGGCCCAAGAAATAGCAACAACAACAAAAAAAAAAAAGAGAGAGAGAGAGAAAAAAAAGACAAAAAAAAATATATTAAAAACGAAAAAAGAAGAAGCATTGTTTTTGACTTTCACTATTCATTACTCATATGGCCATTGTAAGCATCATCCGGAGCTTCCTGTTGAAAATTTATGGGACCCACTGAGCCAGAATTTCTGGAATCTGTGTTTTAACAAGCATCCCACCCTGTAGGTGATTCTAATGCTCACAAACTTTTGAGAGGTGCTGTCCTAGTACTTCACAAACTTTAATGTGTAAGAATGCCTAGGTATCTTGTTAAAAAATGAAGATTCTGAATCAGTAAGTCTGGACTAGGGCCAGAGATTCCATATTTTGGGCAAGTTCCAAGGTGATGCCTGGATGCTGCAGGTCCAAAGACCATTGTCTAAGTAGCAAGGCTAGAGCAAAGCAATGGAATTAAGCCTTCTTGTCCTGCTCCATTTTCTCTCCTCTTGCCCCCTACTCCCAAATACATATACCCTATAATAATATCTCAAGTGCAATGTACTATAGGAAGAGGAAAGAAAATTGCCCATCCTGGGTACAGGCAGTAAGGGTATATCTGTAAGGAATTTTAAAACAATCAGAAACCTGACTAAAATTGGTTTCCTTTCTTTTTTTGTTTTGTCTTTTGTCTTTTTAAGGCCGTACCTGCAGCATATGGAGGTTTCCAGGCTAGGGGTCAAATCACAGCTGTAACTGCCAGCCTGTACCTCAGCCACAGCAACCCAGGATCCGAGCCCTGTCTGCCACCTACACCACAGTTCAAATCAATGCCGGATCCTTAATCCACTGAACAAGGCCAGGGATTGAACCCGTGTCCTCATGGATACTAGTCAGGTTCATTAATCACTGAGCCACAACGGAAACTCCTGAAGTTGGATTCTTAACCCACTGCACCCAGCGGAATCTTCAGTTTCCTTTATTAAAAATTACCTGTATACATGTATGTGTAATTGGGTCACCATACTGTACAGTAGAAAACTGATAGAATACTGTAAACCAGCTATAATGGAAAAAAAAATAAAAATCATTATATAAAAAAACCTAAAAAAAATCACCTTGTGTCAATAATTTTAAACATTATCAGGAATGAAATATTCCTCCCACCAGGAGTCTGTGTCTCACTGCACTACTCAATCCACTTCTCCTCCCTTCTGTAACGGCCATACACATTGGAGAAATAAATACACACAAGTCAGAAAGCTAGATTAGGACTCAAAAATTTCTAATCCCAGAGAAGTGAGATCTCTCCTTGTAGCAGAGTAAATATCTTACTTTTCCCTTCCCCATTTTCTCAACAACACATCAAAGAAACATTGAGGAAATTGCTAACATTGTGCTTTTGCTTAGGGTAAATCAAGAAACCTCAGTTCTAACCAGAGCTCTATCCACCTCTGAAACCAGAAATTATTTAAACTCTGTGGAGCTGGAGGAGGAGAGGAGCAAGGTGGGAAGACAGAAAACAAGGAGAAAAATGCCTCTAAAGAATTCAGTTGAAGCATTCATTCAGATGAAGCACACTTAAAGGATCAAGCAACCAATCCCCTTTCCAAGAAAAGATGGTCCAGCATTTCTCAAAATGTGGGTCCTCACACCTGTGTCACATGCAGATTCCTGGGCTCCATCTACACTTGCTGAATCATCAATGAACACGAGGTACAGAACTCTGCCTTATTACCAAGGATCCCAGAAGATTGACTTGCCCCAAGTATGTCAGCAAAACTAATTGAAAGGAAAGCCTGAGTTCCAGGAAGTCACAAGATGCTAGGTCATAGCTCTCTTCTCAACCACCTGGAAAAGCACCGCTTGGGTCCCTGATGGCTGAATGAGAAGGAAGTTCCAGCTGCCCTGCCTGGGACTCAACATACCACTGTCCTTCCCAGGTCTGAAGGAGAAGGTTTCTTATCATTCAAGAACTTTTACTAAACTACATCCAGGCGAGACTCTCAGTTTCCATGAGAAACAGTGCTAAAAATGTGTTACCCTGTCTCCTGCTGAGAAGTCTCAGAAGATGCTGCTGATTTAGACAGTGTGTGCTCTTGATAAGACTCTCAGAGGACATTTCTTTCTTGTGATGTAAATAGTGGTCCATCTTCTGAACAACCAGATGATTTCTATCTTTGGAATAACCGAATTGCTTAGCTAATGGGAGTTCTATATACTGACCAGGAGAACACTTAAGAGTCTAATCTGAGGCTTATGCCCCACCAAACCCTAGGATTTAATAGTGTGTATTTCTCAGTTAGTTTCAGCTCTAACCACTCTTTTTATGATCCTGCTCTTTTTTTCCCCAATTGCCTTTTTCACCTACATCCAAAATGTTATCTTTCTATATTTTATGTATCCTTATAAACCACTTTAAAACACTTTTTGGAACAAAGCATGTTCTAGGCGAATAGATGGGTACATAGAAAGATAAATCCTTATGGGCCTCATTTTCCTTGGTTATAAAATAAGGGATTCAGATAACTAATGTATCATCCAGGTACAAAGCCCAAAATTCTATCATAAGTTTTGGTACAACAGTGAACTCTCCACTTAAATACAACATATTTCTGATGTGTTATTGCAACATTTTTCTAACCAAAAGCTTAGTCATAAAAGTGCAGAAATATAAATTTCAAAAGCATTTTATATCTACAAAATGTAATTGATTTTCACTTCATCTGATTTTAGGATAGTGTTTTATGACATTACAAAACCGATAGAAAAAAAATAAAGCAAATCAAAAAACTTCATCTAAATTTTTAATCAACTGTATTTCTCAATCTTCCACCCCTTGTTTTTAATCTTGCCGTCCCATCTTTTCCTTCTATCAATAGATGGAAATACAAAATTTTGATTTGGAGGCAATTAATTACAACGTTTTAATTTTCATAAGGTAGCAACATCAAACATTGTAAATGTATTCACACTGAATTGTACACTTACATGGTTAAAATGGTACACATTATGTTATAAATATTTTACCACAATTTTTTAAAGAACATAGGTTAATATCAATCCTGAGAGGTTGCTACCTTTAATCCTGATGTTAGGCATTAATGCTTTTGTACTATTCTTTTCTTTTTTACATATATATATTGCATTGTGTATATTCAGAAAACTGTAAAATGCCAGAGTTAAAACTTCCATCTTCTTGCAATAATGCTGCTATTTAAAGAAACATAAATAGCAGTTCACAGAATGCAGCTGCCTCCGAATTATCACAAAGATAATGTTTTCGCTAAAGAATTTATAGTTTCCTTCATCTTATATCATTAACTGATTTGGATAGTGGTTTAGAGTGTTTCCTAGGATACATTTTCACCCCCAAATACTTTTGTGATACTTCCAGTAGAGTATCATCTCTGCCTAAATAACATCTCCAGTAGAGTATCATCTCTGCCTAAATAACATCCCCTTGGTCCAAATGCAACATCTAATCCCATTTCCTAAAGAAAAGTCTTCTTTGTTTACCTTAAAGAAAACCTTTAAGTCATATATATAGAGAGTCATATATATGTAGCTTGTGATACAGATACAGACATAAATTACTGCCAGATTGAAAATCTGCATTTAGTATGGACAGGAAACATTGAAAATTCAAAAAGGGCAGAAAAAGTAGAAGAAAAATTAACCTGATATTTATCAAAACATTTGGGTTTTGCAAGGTGTTTGAAATGGAAGGTCTCATTGAATTCTGATCCTCCAGCCTCAAAAAATTACTTGTGTTGGAGTTCCCACTATGGCACAGTGGGTTAAGGATCTGGCATTGCTGCAGCTGTGGTGTAGGTTGCAACTTCAGCTCAGATTTGATCCATGGCCCAAGAATATCCATATGCCACAGGGGGTGGCCAAAGGAAAAAAACAAAACAAACAAAAAACTTGTGTTTGAGAAAAAGACTGGCACATCTCTGTGCCACCTTCTTCTTACCTCCTTTAATATCATCACCCTAGCTCTTACCCCTGTCTTCATGATGTCACTTCAAAATATGACATTTGAACCTTCCCTGTAATGCAGTTAAAGAGAAACCAGCCCAACACCTCCTCATTACCTGCCTCCTGCTGACATCCAAAAGGGCAAATGCACCCTTAGGTCCACACGCTATGCCTGTCTCTGAGGTTGACTTGATTTTTCATGTGTATATGTTGACAGAAAGCACCACCCTGGCTAAGACAACAGCCTCTCCTAATGACAGCACTTTCTTGCACCCACAACAAACCCAAGACTAAGGGACTAGTTTGGAAACCATAGAACTTGGAGTAGCAGTCACTAGTCTCCTAGTGTACAACACAGTAAATTCAAAGATAATATGTCACTCTGCAGACTTGACCTTGGTCCAGCCCAAAACAGATGTATGAAAGGGCATGAAGAGGACAGGCACTCCCCCAGGGGTTCAACCACTCAAGAAGACCTTAACACATGCCAACTCTTCCCTTGGCCTTCTGCCTCTTGTAGATGGATCCTCATGCTTTTTACCATTGATCAGAAATCCCCACACCTCATTTTATTCCTGGGTTCTCTCACTATCCCAGATTCAAGATGGAAAGAAGATGATCACTTTTTCATAGTCTCAATCTACACTTTGAATAAATGAAACTGGCTGTCAAAATGTAATCAGTTTTCATTGTTAGAGCCTTCATTTCCTATAACTCATGGTTACTAACAAGATCTTATATTAAAGCAAAAAGAAAGGACAGTAATGACAGATATTAAATACGTAGAATAGAGTCTGTCAGAACACCCTCTTTTAAAGTCCTTTTGAAATCTTATGAAAATAATCTTTAATCAATACAGTTTAAATCACTAGCATGGTGGCAATTAAAAGTTGTGACAAATAGGAAAAATGGAGTAAGCCACATTGTTACAAATATTTTTTGTTGCCCTTTAAAGATTTGTGAAATACAAGGCTGAACACAGTAATTTAATGCCTTTTAAACTGTCACTTAAATATCATGTTCCTTTTAAAATTGCAACCTCTTTTAGTCTTAATGAGTCATAAATTCATTACTGTTAAACTCATGACTCTCGTTCCAGGTTAAAGAGCACCATATAGTTGGTTTACATTTTATTATGGCCCATTAAATTGATTTGGCTATGTTCTTTCAGATTTTTAAAGTGTCTTTCACTTATTGTATAGCAATTTTATGGTTAGAAAAATGAGGCAATTTTTTAAAAACAAAAACCTTAAGTTTTATTTCAAAATGTGCAGACTTTATCCTATTCATCTTTAAAAGACTGATGCCTCCCATAATGGTTGGCATATGGCTGGCATCTAATAAATATTGACTGAATTAGGAGAAATAATTTTTTCACACAATCAATTCCTCCATGTATCAGAGCTAAAGTATTGTGGTTGTGACACCATTCGCTAGACTCGCCTGTGCAGGACTGGAAATTTCTAAGATGACTATTTGTTTTTACTCATGAGATTTCTTCTGGCTTCTTTATATTTTTAAGATGACCTATTTCTTCAGTTTTAAAGCTCCATGGATAATAAAGGAAACAGTTTAAAAATAGCTTTACCGCAGAAAAGAAGAAAAAGAAAACTACCAGAGTGGATGTATACATCAATTTTATGAAGCATCCCAATCTTATATATGTTAAAATATAAAAATTTAATGTCTTAGAACCAAGTAGACAGAGTATAATGGTAGTGACTTGTTATGATGATCTGTTTCAGTTGCATTTTCTACCCCATCAAATGAACTTAGGATAGGAGATGTACTTTGAGGAATGTATTCACAATGCTCTGGGTTAAGCCTATAGGCAGGTGTCATGTCTTCCCAAGGTATTTTGTTCAGTGTCTATTGTGCCCTGAATTCCTAACAGAGAGGGTAATAGCAAGCATTTTATGTCCCAAGGGAAAGAGTAATAATTTTTACCAGGCATAGGCACCAAGAGTACCTTGAAAAAAAGAACTCTACAACATGTGCATTGAAAATTATGTAATGGAAGTGTTTTCATCTAAGTAAGTCATTATGAGGGAATTATTTAAAGTTTAAATTCTTTAGTTTTCTCCTTTCCTGCAATCTATTCTAAATGACTCTATTTTAAAAACTTGAAAAGGTCAAGCAATTAGCAGGTTTACAAAGGCAGGCAAAGATAGCCTGCAAGAATAATAAAAGAAGAAGAAAAGAAAAGAGAATCAAAGGAGAAATACAGGCAAAAAAAAAGAAGAAGAAAAGAAAAGAAAAGCAAAGAAAAGAGTTCTTGGCAACTCTGGTGTGTTCTAATCCAAATCACCAATTGTCACCAGTCCAATGCAAAATGCCTGCCCTGAATTTGTTTCAGGAATTATTAAAGCCCTGAAATTAACATCTTAACGAGGTGCACAAAACAAAGCACAAAAATTCTGTCACTGAGTTTCCTAAACAAGATGATTGATTATACCCAGATGATTTCTAACTCAACTTGCTTTTTAGTTCTTCCCTGTGGTTTCGCATGCTTCTGAGTTTTTTCTCCCTAAGAAGAGTTTTCATGGATCCAGGAAATGGAAGCTAACCTTAATTCTAAGAAAATTGAGGGAGATAAGCAGAATCCTGCAAACAAAATAACTGGATGTACTCCAATTGTCATCTAAATAATATAAGGTTGTCACTATTCTTATTCGTGAATGTGAACAAGCAAAAGTTCATTATACAGCAGTTGAAAAGAACAGATTTTTTTAAAAACTCCTACCACCTATTTATTTAGGGTCATTCTTTATATTTCAAAGTAATCAATTAGAATGATTTTGTTTGTAGTTAAAATAACAAATGCTCTATCTTCTCTAAATAGAGAGCAGCTAGGTTTGAACAATAATGTCTTGTTAGAACAATTCCTAATTTTGTTATTCCAATTAGTGATTATTGCAATACAAAGGTGATAGTTTTTATGAACAGTGCTCTGATTTAGAAAAATAAATACTCACTGCACCAATGGAGAAATTATACATTCATGTTAGTATAAACTATCTGAAGATAATTTAATTCATTTCTCAGGTTTCTATGTAAATGATATAAAACAAATTATAGTTAGTGCTATTTGTAAAATTACCCAGTAGAGATTCTACTTGCTTTCTTGAGCAATAATTAGTTCTACTTTCTGAAAATTCTTTAAGTAATTCCTACCCCTGGCTAATCGAAATCCCTTCTGAAATGTTAATCATGTTTCCTCTCCAGTGTCCAGAAAAGACCAACTGGTAAAACTTTTTGAAAATGTCTTTATCTTCTTCAATATGCACTAAAATAGATTTTGATATAAGTGAGAAAGGTAGTATTTTTTTTCTTAGCATCTAAGTCATCTAAAATATGGTGTGTAATTGTATCTTCTCTAATTCCGCTGTGATCCTAGGAGTATGGAGATATGCATATGTGTATACAATGCTTATATCCCGATTTTTTGCATGGATGCTTCACTTGGAAAATACTTTTCTGAGAGCTTGAATGTTGTTGAGTAAACTGGAAAAGGGCTACTAAAATTACACTCGGTTTTTATTCTTCAAATAAGTCACAAAAGAGTTAGGCAGCTTTAGAGTGAAACATTCTCAGAATTTCTGTTCCACCAGAATTATTCTCAGAATTTTTTAAAATTACATCTATAAGTGGAAAAAGTTGGATCATGAAGGTATTTTAGAGACTATATCACAATTTCTTCAAAAATGGTAAGGCAGATAAGATAAAGAAAACAAAAACAAAAAAACAAACAAAAACAACATCCAGAACTGAGTACTGAAAGAAAAACCACCTGGATTTGAGGCTAATTTAAGATTAGTAAAGTGTAAAGGAGAAAATTAAGTTTTTAAAGTATACAGTAGGAAGAAAGGATAAGAAAAAAGAACACCAAATACAACATGAGAAAGAATATCTGTATATATTATATATTAGAAATTTTGTCTTTTTTTTTTTTGTCTTGACAGGTTGCTTTAAAATGCTTTAAACTTTGGGTATTTATTAAATAGTTACTTAAGTTTTAGCAATTTTAAGAAAGTTGGCATAATATTTGTTGTTGCAAATCATTTGTGGTTAATTTTGATTTCAAATTTGCTCCAGTGAGAATGAGCAACTAGGATAGTGGCCACCACCATGATACTAAACATGCACCACAGTAATAACCTCAACAAAGGGAATGTTAAATACTAAAATATAGAAACTGCAAAATAACTCATAACTTAGAGATAGCCCTTCATAACTATACCACTTAGGATTCTTTCACCTATTTCTATAAAAAATGTCATTGAGATTTTTATTTTGTTTTGTTTTATGCTCTCTACAACAGACTCACTTTATTTTTTTCACTTTTAAAAAATATTTACTTTATAATTGTAAAATACACATAACATAAAACTTTAGCATCTTAACCATTTTAAATGTACAGTTCAGTTGCATTAGGTATAGTCACATCGTGGTTCAACTATCACCACCATCCATATTTACAAAACAATTTTTACCTTCACAAATGGAAACTCTGTACCCATTAAAAAATAATTCCCTATGCAGCCAAGCAAGACCAAGGGGGCCTTCCTGGGACAGATCCCTCCCCATATCTCCTGCTTTAGCTCTTCTTTAAAGTACCTAGATAATGTCACTGACATTTTGATAGGAATTGCACTGAATCTGTAGATTGCACCTTTCAATCCATGAACATGATATATCTTTCCACTTATTTGTATCTTTTTAAATTTCTTTCATCAACATTTTGTAGATTTCATTGTAGAAGTATTTTACCTCCTTGCTTGAGTTCATTCCTAAGTACTTTATTCCTTTTGATGCTATCGTAAGTGGGATTTTTCTTAATTTCCTCCTTAGATAGTTCATTATTAGTGTACAGAAGCACAACTGATTTTTGTGTGTTAAATTTGGTTTCACGGCTTTGCTGAATTCATGCAGTAGTTCCAGTGATTTTGTGTGGAGCTTTGAGGATTTCAGCATACAAAGTTGGAACCACAAACGACCCCACATAGCCAAAATAATCATGAAAAAGAAAAGCAAAGCTAGAGGCATTGCACTTTCAGATTTTAACATATACTACAAAGCTACAGTAATTAAAAGAGTATGCTACTGGCATAAAGATAGACATATAGACCATTGGCACAGATTGGAGAGCACAGAAATATCCCAAACATATAGAGTCAACTGATCTTCAACAGAGTGCTGAGAATATATAATGGGGAAAGGACAGTCCCTTAAACAAGTGGTGTGGAGGAAACCAGATATTCACATGCAAAAGAATTAAATTGGACCCTTATCCAACACCACATAAAAATCAACTCAAAATGGATTAAAACTTAAATATAGCCCTAAAACTGTAAAATGCCTAGAATAAAAAGCATAGAGGAAAATCTTCAGGACATTGGTCTTGGCAATAATTCCTCGGATGTGACGCACAAAAAAATACAAGCAATAAAAGGAAAAATAGACAAATGGGGTTACATCAGCTTCTGTACAGCAAATGAAATAATCAACACAATAAAAGAGCAACTTACAGAATGGGAGAAAATATTTGCAAACCATATATCTTATTAGAAGGTTAATATTCAAAACATTTATATTTTAAGAAACTCCTATAACTCAATAGAAAAAAAAAAGCCCAAATAACTAGATGAAAAAATGAGCAAAGGACTTGAATAGACATTTTTCCATAGAAGACAAACATATGGCTAATAGTTATATGAAAAAATGCTCAACATCATTAATCATAAGAGAAATGCAAATCAAAACCATAAGACATCCTCTCACAACTGTTAAAATAGCTTTTTTTTTTTTTTAGGGCCACACCTGTGGCATATGGAAGTTCGGGCTAGGGGTTGAATCTGAGCTACAGCTGCCACCACAGCCACAGCAATACCAGATACTTAACCCAGTGAGTGAGCCCAGGGATCAAACCTGCATCCATTATGGATACTAGTAAGATTCATTTCCACTGATCCACATTGGGAACTCCTAGCTATTATTTTCTTAAAAAATAGCAAGTGTTGGTAAGGATGTGAAGAAATTAGAACACTTGTACACTGTTGATAGGCACGTAAAAATGTTCAGCTATTATGAAACACAATTTGGAGAGTCCTCAAAAAATTAAAAATAGAACTACCATCAATACTGCTTCAAAAAAATCAGAATCCTGAAAAAATACCCACACTCCCATGTTCAGTGCATCATTGTTCCCAATATCCCAGGTGTGGAAATAACCCAAATGTCCACTGACAGATGAATGGATAAAGAAAATGTGGGATATACACATAATAAAATATTACTAAGCCTTAAAAAAAAGATAACCCTGCCATATTCAACAATATGGATGAACCTTGAAGACATCATGCTAAGTGAAATAAGCTAGTCATAGAGGGCATATACTGCATGATTCCACTTATATAAGGTATATAAGATAATCAAAATTGCAGGAGCAGAGAGTAGTGGCTGCAAAGGGGAGGGGAGGGGAAAATGGGGAGTCGCTGTTCAGCAAGCATAAAGTCTCAGTTACACAAAAATGAATAAGTTTTAAAGCTTTTCCATTCAACATTGTGCCTATAGTTAGCAATACTATATTATACTCTTGAAAAAGATTTTCAGAGGATAGGTCTTAAGTGTTCTCATCATGATTAATTTTAAAAAGAACTGTAATAAAATCCACTCACATTAAACATATACATTATAAGGATATATGTGTGTCTATACATATTTGCATATACATGTATATATATATAGACACACATATGTGTATGTAGTATACACAATATATCTTTCCTAATATACAGAGCTAGAGTTCTGAATATCTGTTGTTCATAATGTTTCTTACAAATGGTTGTTGATTAGCATTTTCTGCAACTTTAAAGCAATGACTATAGACATATGAATGGTAGCTCTTTATAAGCATTTCTAAGAGACATTATCAAAGAAACAGACATATAGAACTATATAGATTATTGTTTAAATGTATCCCAAAGCAAAAGGTCTCTGATAAAATATGTGGTTATTTCATTTCTTAATACATTGTCACCATCTTCTTCATTATTTTAATACATTTTCTATTTGTTTTAATAGTTAACTTTGAAATTTTGATCTCTCTATCCTTTACCTATGTTTCTTTAAATGTTATCTCTGATCAAATTCTGAAATGATTTGTGAGTCACACAAATGTTAAGTCAGCTATGCCAAGAAGCAGGAACACACTGCTTCCATACCTATTAGTTTGTCCAAGTTAAGGCCCTTGGACATACTCAGTTAACATTCCTCTCCCAGGCAGAGGAACAGTGAGATGTACTTCTGCAAAAGAAATGTGATAAAAGGCTGAGGCCTGGACACAAAGAAGGAGGCTGGAGAAAGGAAGCATTTTGTTGAGAAATGCTTTGACAATTAGGATCAAGTATTATTAATGTTCCACAGAAGCACTTTTTGTATTCTAAATGAGCTCTCCAGGGGAAGTACAATGAAATCCACCAACCGCTATCTCTGGCCTCTCAAATGGGCAATTGCTTGACATTTTGTCCATGACATACAGAACTGGAAAATGAGCTCAGTTTATTAACCCAAGGAACTTCAATTGTTGAAGTCTGACAACTATCAAATCTATGTCATTTTGAACAGTTGGAACATAGGACATGCCTATCACCCTATCAAATTTTATTTCATCCTTAGTAGTCAGTGTGAATCACTTCTAAGAAACCTTTGACAGGTTTTATAAAAGCCTCTGTACCAAGATTTTGCATCTCAGCAGGTCCATTCTCCCCACCCCAATACTCAGCTCTGGCATTGTCAAGATGCCAATGCTATACATGGAACAGCACCATCCAGGTAACTCTCCACATTCCCCACTTATCAGTCAGGATTCAACCAATGAAACAGAACAGTGGGAGATATGTATTGACATGTACTGCCAGAAGCTAGCTCATACAAATTGTGGGTGCTGTCTTTCTTTCTTTCTTTTTTTTTTTTTGTCTTTTTAGGGCCACACTCACAGTATATGAAGTTTCAGGCTAGGGGTCCAATCAGAGCTACAGCTGCTGGCCTGCACCACAGCCACAGTAATGCAGGATCCAAGCCACATTTGTGACCTACAGGCAACACTAGATCCTTAACCCACTGAATGAGGGCAGGGATTGAACCCGAGTCCTCATGGACACGAATCAGGTTTGTTACCACTGAGCCACGATGGGAACTCCAATTGTGGGTGATGTCTAGGCAAGTCTGAAACCCATAGGGCAGGCTGTCAAGAAATGCAGACCAAAATTCTCAGGAAAGATAAGTTGCTGAACACAGGCATAATTTCTTCTTATTCAGGGAAGCCTTAGCTTTGTTCTCATAGTCTTTCAGCTGATTGAATCAGACCCATACAAATTATCTAGAATAATCTCCATTACTTAAAGTCAAGTAATTATGGACTTTATTCACATCTGTGAAATACTTTCATAGGAACATTTAGATTAGTATTTGAATAACTGGTAAAGACTATCAAATCCCTCCTTCACAAACTCTTGATCATATACTCTTAGCCAGTAATGCAGAGGTATCACACTTACCCCTTGAGTTCAAACCGCATTAGCAAATATTGACTTAATACAGAGAGACCACAATTATTAGAAATGTTGATCCTCACCTTCCCATATTGTTTTATTACGTTAGAGATTTTCAAGAACCTATCATTGCATTAGTCACTTTTGGCTTTTTTATCCTTTCATGACTCAGTCTCCATAATTAAAATGGATGTTTTGAAAGTGCCCAGTACAACACTATCTACACTGAAACTTGTAACCAGGGAAAGAGAACCCTCCAGGTGCTAGGGAATACTCTCCTTAGCTGTTATCCCAGGAGGAAAGAAGGAAGGGAAGCAAAGGTGTGGCTTGGCTTCAGTCCAGCAAACTGGTTTGACTTTCCCCAAGGCAAAGCTCATCCAGAGCAAGGCTGAAACAGATTTCATCCTCTTTCCTCCTTTTTTCATCCTTTGCCATTTATCACAGCAAAAACACATTCATTTTCTCTTGTACCAGCTGTCCCTGGGGATTCTACTCTGTTCTCTCCACGGCATCCCAGTATTTTTAGCCAAAATTGTTGTTTTCAGGAGCAAGGAAACCAAAAAAAAGATAATTTTACTAACAGTGAAAATTTACCATGATAATGATTTAGTGATTGAATTAGCATGCCACAGCAGGGGGAGAAGAAAGGAGAGGCTTTAAAAAAAATTAATATAGGAGGTTGAAAACATGGGGTTTATCTTCAAAGACATGGGTCTAATCTGTTTCATGTATTAATTGTATGACATTTGATAAGTATCAATCTTGTTGTGTTTCAGCTTTCTTCTCTATAATCAAAGGGAGAGATTGAAAATCACTTAATTCTTTTAAAGTTCTATTGTTTTTTTTTTTTTCATGCACCTGGAGGCCTCAGAGCTGAGGCGTGGGCTGCAGCATCTCTGTGCTCGGCAGACTGCTGCTGCCATCTTGAATTGCAGTGTGGTTCCCAGGGTCTCTGCACACCCAATGCCAAGCTGAAGTGCCCTCACACTGGGAAATTTCCTCTGAAGTACTCGGGGCCATACCTCCCCACCCGGTACCCTGTGAGCTAGTGGAACTAGCCTGAGCACAAAGGACCAAAAAAGATGTGGAAACTGAGGCATCAGTGTTTAAGTCACTGACCCAGGGTCATGCTTCTGAGTCCTAGAGTGGAGTTGAAATTCAGACCTGGGGAATCTGGCTCTGCTGCAACACTAAGCCAGCATTCATGACATGAAGGTGTCAGGGAACTACTTAGTTTCTTTAATCCAACCAAGTCACGGTACAGATTTGATATTAAAGCCAGATTCCTTGAACAATACAAATCAGCTGTGCTACAGAAGCCCCTGAAGGAAGACTTGCCCATAAGAAAGGATGCATGGTCTTAATTTCAACCAAGATTTAGGAGTCATTTTCTGACCAATTTGTCCTGAGGTGCTAGGAATGTTATTACCACATCAGACTAAGTCTGGCCTCATAAAACATGTTAAGTGTGGCCACAGGTAACCTGCAGGAGCAGGGAGCGCGGCCGAGTGAGTGGCGGAAAGAGGCAGCGGCGCTGGGTGGCTCTGAGGCCCAGGGACTGCCAGAGCCAGAAGGAGCCCGTCCCCATCATTTCCCCTCGCCCCCTACCCTGTCACTGGCATGGGCCTCTGCGGTGCAGAGAGAAAGACTAAAGAGACGGGATTAAGACGGCAGAATAGAAGGACTGAAGCTCAACTTCTCTCCTAAAAACAACAAAATCCACAACAAAAGACTGAGCAATCTTCACCCAAATGGACTGGAAACCTTAAAAAAGATATCCTACTCCAGAAGAAAAAGAGGAGGACACATCAAGAGATAGGAGGGGCAATTTTGTGATATAAACAACCCCCTACCTTCTGGGTGGGAAGCTCCACAGACTGGAAACTAACTGGTTCACAGAGACTCACCTACAAGAGTGAGAGTTCTGAACCACACATCAAACCCTCACGTGTGGGGATCTGGCACTGGGAGAAAGAGCCCCTGGAGCATGTGGCATTGAAGGTCAGTGGGGATTGTGCACAGGAGCTCCATGGGACTGGGGGAAATGGAGACCCCATTCTTAAAAGGCACACACAGCCTTTCACGTACACTGGGTCCCAGGGCAAAGCAAAGTCTCCATGGGAATCTGGGTCAAAACTGAATGCACTTCTTGGGGGACATCCTGGGAAAACAGGGGTGAACGTGGCTTGTTGTGAGGGAAGGACATTGAAAGCAAAGCTCTAGGGAATATTCAGCAGCCATGCCTTTCTCTGGAGGTGGCCATTTTGGGAAAATTTGGCCCCACCCGTCAGTCAGCTGCTGAGAAGCCCCAAGGCAAACAACAACCCAGGTGGGATCACAGCCCCACCCCTCAGTAAACAGGCTACCTAAAGACCCCTCAGGCACAGAGCTGCCTCTAATCCCTTCCAGAGACTAAGCCCCACCCACCAGAGGGATTAGAATCAGCTCCACCTACCAGTGGGCAGGCATCAGCCCCTCCCATCAGGAAGCCTACAGCAAGCCCCCCATACCAACTTCAGCCACAGGGGGGCAGACATCAGAAGTAAGAAAGGCTACAACTCTATTATCTATAAAGGTCACCACACCAAAAACATGTGAAAATGAAAAGACAGAGAACTATAACTCAGATGAGGGAGAAAGGAAAAAACCCAGAAAATCAACTAAGCCATGAGGAGATTCTCAGCCTCCAGGAAAAAGACTTTAGACTGTTGATGCTAAAGATAATGAAATACATTGGAAATAAACTGGAGGCAAAGATAGGTAATTTACAGGAAATACTGACCAAAGAGATACAAGATATAAAACTTAAACAAGAAGAGATGCAAAATACAATCACTGAAATAAAAAACTCACTAGAAGCAGCTAACAGCAGAATACAGGAGGCAGAAGAATGAATAAGTGAGGTGGAGAACAGATTAGTGGAAATTACAGATGTGGAACAGAAAAGAGAAAAAACAATGAAAAGGAATGAAGAGAGTCTCAGAGAACTCTGGGACAACGTTAAATGCACCAACATCCATATTATAGGGGTGCCAGAAGGAGAAGAGAGAGAGAAGGAGACAGAAAAAATATTCCAAGATATAATAGCTGAAAACTTCCCTAACATGGGGAAGGAATCACTCACTCAAATCCAGGAACTACTACAAGTGCCATATAAAATAACCCCAAGGAGGAACACCCCGAGACACATATTAATCAAACTGACCAAAATTAAAGACAAAGAGAAAATCTTGAAAGCAGCTAGGGAAAAGAAACAAATCACATACAAGGGAACCCCAATACAGTTATCAGCAGATTTTTCAGCTGAAACTCTGCAGGCCAGAAGGGAGTGGCATGACATACTTAATGTGATGAAAGGAAAAAACCTCCAAACAAGATTACTCTACCCAGCAAGGCTCTCATTCAGATTTGAAGGAGAAATCAAAACCTCCATAAGCTAAAGCTGAGAGAATTCAGCAACACTAAACCAGCCTTACAACAAATACTAAAGGAACTTCTCTACGCAGAAAACAACAAGAGAAAATGGAAAGAAAAAAGACCAACAAAAACAAATTCAAAGCAATTAATAAAATGGCACTAAGAACATACATACCAATAATCACCTTAAATGTTAATGGACTAAATGCCCCAACCAAAAGACATAGACTGGCTGAATGCATACAAAAATAAGACCCATATATATGCTGTCTTCAAGGGACCCACTTCACTTCTAGGGACACATACAAATTGAAAGTGAGAGGATGGAAGAAAATATTTCATGCAAATGGGGATCAAAAGAAAGCTGGAGTAGCAATACTCAAGTCAGACAAAATAGACTTTAAAATAAAGAATATTTTAAGGGACAAAGAAGGACATTACATAATGATCAAAGGATCAATCCAAGAAGATGATATAACAATTTTAAATATTTACACACACAACATACGTTCACCACAATATATAAGGCAACTGCTAACAACCTTAAAAGGACAAATTGACAATAACACAATCATAGTGGGGGACTTTAACACCACACTTACAGCAATGGACAGACCATCCAGACAGAAAACCAACAAGGAAACACAGGCCCTGAATGAAGCATTAGACCAGATGGACTGAATAGATATTTATAGGACATTCCATCCAAAAGCAACAGAATACACATTCTTCTCAAGTGCACATGGAACATTCTCTAAGATTGATCATATCCTGGGCTACAAATCCAGCCTCGCTAACGTTAAGAAAATTGAAATCATATCAAGCATCTTTTCCGACCAGGACGCTATATGACTGGAAATCAATAAGAAAAAATCTGCAAAAAAAACAAACATGTGGAGACTCAACAACATGCTACTAAACAACCAATGGATCACTGAATAAATCAAAGAGGAAATTAAAAAATACCTAGCAGATACGACCCTCCAAAACCTATGGGATGCAGCAAAAGCCATTCTGAGAGGAAAGTTTATAGCAATACAAGCCCACCTCAGGAAACAAGAAAAAGCTCAAATAAACAAGCTAACTTTACATCTAAAGCAGCTAGAGAGAGAAGAACAGACAAGACCTAAAGATAGTAGAAGGAAAGACATCATAAAGATCAGAGCAGAAATCAATGAAGTAGAAACAAAGAACACCATACAAAAGATCAATGAAACGAAAACCTGGTTCTTTGAAAAGATCAACAAAATTGATAAACCCCTAGCGAGACTTATCAAGAAAAAAAGAGAGAGGACTCAAATCAATAAAATTAGAAATGAAAAAGGAGAAGTAACAACAGACATCACAGAAATACAAAGGATTATAAGAGACTACTATATGCAACTATATGACAATAAATTGGAAAACCTAGAAGAAATGGACAAATTCTTAGAAAGGTACAATCTTCTAAGACTAAACCAAGATGAAATAGAAAAGATGAATGGACCAATCATAAGAACTGAAATTGAAACTGTGATGAAAAAACTTCCAACAAACAAAAGTCCAGGACCAGATGGCTCCACAGGAGAATTCTACCGAGCATTTAGAGAAGAACTAACACCTATCCTCTGAAACTATTTCAAAAAATTGCAGAGGAAGGGATACTCCCAAACTCATTCTATGAGGCTGCCATAACCCTGATACCAAAACCAGACAAAGACTCCACAAAAAAAGAAATGTACAGGCCAATATCACTGATGAACATTGATGCAAAAATCCTCCACAAAATACTAGCAAACTGCATCGAACAATACATGAAAAGGATTGTACATCATGATCAAGTGGGATTTATCCCAGGGATGCAAGGGTTCTTCAATATCCACAAATCCATCAGTGTGATACACCACATTAACAAACTGAAGAATAAAAAACATATGATCCTCTCAATAGATGCAGAAAAAGCCTTTGACAAAATCCAACACCCATTTCTGATAAAAACCCTTCAGAAAGTGGGCATAATGGCAACCTACCTCAACATAATAAAGGGCATATATGACAAACCCACAGCGAACATCATTCTCAATGGTAAAAAGCTGAAAGAATCCCCACTGAGACCAGGAAGAAGACAAGGATGTCTGCTCTCGCCACCACTCTTCAACATAGTTCTGGAAGTCCTAGCCACAGCAATCAGAGAAGTAAAAGAAATCAAAGGAATCCAAATTGGAAAGGAAGAAGTAAAACTATCCCTATTTGCAGGTGACATGATACTATACCTAGAGAATCCTAAAGACTCTACCAGAAAACTGGTAGAGCTCATCCATGCATTTGGCAAGGTCGCAGGATACAAAATTAATACACAGAAATCAATGGCATTTCTATACACTAACAATGAAAGAGCAGAAAAAGAAATTAGGGAAGCAATCCCATTTACCATTGCATCCAAAAGAATAAAATACCTAGGAGTAAACCTACCCAAAGAGACAAAAGACCTATACTCTGAAAATTATGAGACACTGATGAAAGAAATCAAGGATGACACAAATAAATGGAAAGACATATCATGCTCTTGGGCTGGAAGAGTCAATATTATCAAAATGACTATACTACCCAAGGCAATCTACAGATTCAATGCAATCCCTAGCAAATTACCAAGGACATTTTTCACAGAACTCAAACAAAATATCTTAAAGTTTGTTTGGAAGAACAAAAGACCCACAATAGCCAACAACATCTTGAAAAAGAAAAATGGAGCTGGAGGCATCAGGCTACCGGACTTCACACTATACTACAAAGCAACAATCATCAAAAACGCATGGTACTGGCACAAAGACAGACATATAGGTCAGTGGAACAGGATAGAAAGCCCAGAATTCAACCCACACACCTACAGCCAATGAATCTACGACAAAGGAGGCAAGAATATACAGTGGAGAAAAGACAGCTTGTTCAATAAGCGGTGCTGGGAAAACTGGACAGCCACATGGAAAAGAATGAAATTAGAACACTCCCTAACACCATACACAAAAATCAACTCCAAATGGATTAAAGACCTAGCTATAAGACCAGACACTATAAATCTCTTAGAGGAAAACATAGGCCAAACACTCTCTGACAAAAAAGACAGCAATATTTTCTCAGATCCACCTCTTAGAGTATTGACAATAAAAACAAAAATAAACAAATGGGACCTATTCAAACTTCAGTTTCTGCACAGCAAAGGAAACCCTAAACAACACAAAAAGACAACCCACAGAATGGGAGAAAATCTTTGCAAGTGAATCAACTGAAAAGGGATTAATCTCCAAAATTTATAAACACCTCCTATAGCTCCATACCAAAAAAACAAATAACCCCATCAAAAAATGGGCAGGAAATCTAAACAGACAATTCTCCAAAGACATACGGATGGCCGAGAAACACATGAACACATGTTCAACATCACTCATCATTAGAGAAATGCAAATCAAAAACCACTCTGAGGTACCACCTTATACCAGCCAGAATGGCCATCATCAAAAAGTCTACAAACAATAAGTGCTGGAGAGGGTGTGGAGAAAAAGGAACCCTAGTACACTGTTGGTGGGATTGTAAATTGGTGCAACCACTGTGGAAAGCAGTATGGAGATTCCTAAGAAAACTAAACATAGAAGTACCATTTGACCCAGCAATCCCACTCCTGGGCATCTACCCAGAGAAAACCATGACTAACAAAGACACATGTACTAAATGTTCACTGCTGCACTATTTACAATAGCCAAAACATGGAAACAACCTAAATGTCCCTTGACAGAGGAGTGGATCCAGAAGATGTGGTACATATACACAATGGAATAGTACTCAGTCATTAAAAAGAATGAAATACTGGCATTTTTAACAACATGGATGGACCTAGAAACTATCATGCTAAGCGAAGGCAGCCATACAATGAGACATCAACATCAAATGCTTTCACTGACATGTGGAATCTGAAAAAAGGACAGACTGAACTTCTTTGCAGAAGAGATGCTGACTCACAGACATTGAAAACCTTATGGTTTCCAAAGGAGACAGTTTGGGGGGTGGGGGGATGCGCATGGGCTGTGGGATGGAAATCCTATGAAATAAGATTGTTATGATCATTATACAACTACAGATGTGATAAATTCATTTGAGTAATAAAAAAATAATAATTAAAAAAATAACTGAAAAAAATAAAAAATAAATAAAGTTCTACTGTTTTTTGATCCTATAGACATAGGGCAGCATAACCAGGAGAAGAGCTGGCCAGAAAAAAAGGATAGAAGAGTAACTTCAAAAATAAAGTGGGATGAAACAGTCAGTCTGGAAGGTATGAAGGAAGAAGAAGGAAAAGAATAAGGAATGTGAGGACAAAAAGACGGTGTACAGAGGTAAAGTACAGGAACATACTGGTACATCCAAAGAGGGAATGGTAGGAACTGGGACAAACTGGAGCATTCATGACATCTAGAAAAACTTGCTAGTATTCAACACTGTCCAACTGCTGTCATGGGAATGCAAGTCTAGTGTTGCCAGGTTTTATAATTTTGCAAGAAAAGCCAGAAATCTGGATTCTCTCCTATTTTTAAACATAGGCAAACTAATTCAAATTTTAAAGACCAATACACAGAGCAAACATAATATTTCTCTAGGTAGAACATCCTTTTAGGGCCAAGGCTAGGATGAGGCAGGTAAGGTTCTCACCTCATGCCCAATATTTAAGGAGGCACAAAAAAACTTTAGTAATGGAAGTAAATATTTTAATGCAGTATTTTTAAAATAAAATGTATTCCAAAAAATGCATTAAGAACAAAACATCAAAATTTTCAATAAAGACAAAATCCAACCCTATATTTGCACAACGCACATCTCTTGCCTCACCTTAACCCTGACTCTGCATCCTTATTGTCTCTGGGTTAAAGACTTACCAACAGGGAGTGTGGTAGTGCATAAACACAAATACGAAATAGGAAAAAAGCAAGCTTGAGAGCGAAGATAATGAATTCAACAGCAGGCATTTGATCGAAGGTACTGTGTGGCTTGTAGGTGAACGAGGTTCTAAGCACTTGAGGATGAGAACATGATATGATCTCATATATAATGATCTACATATATAACTTTATCCACCAACGATTCTCGACATGACTCTAATCATGAGATTTCATCTTCATTTTTTAAAAGTAGGGGGAAGTTCCCTAAAAATGGGGGAAGTTCCCTAAAAGTGGTAAGGATTCAGTGCTTTGACACTTTGACTACTGTAGCCTGGGTTCAGTCCCTGGTCTGGGAACAGATTCCACTTTAAGCAACTACACGTTGTGACCAAAAACAAAACAAACAAAAAGAATAAATCAAATAAAAAATAAATTACAAATTTTAAAAAATGGATATTAAAGTTACTGACTCGAGTTCCTGCTGTGACACAATGGGATCAGCATTGTCTCTGCAGCACCAGGACACAGGTTTGATCCCCAGCCAGGTACAGAGGGTTAAAGGATCTGGCATTGCTGCAGCTGTGACATAGGTCACAACTGTGACTTGAATCTGATCCCTGGCTGGGGAATTCCATATGCTGCAGGGCAGCCATAAAAGGAAAAAAAAAAAAACCAAAAGAGAGAGAAGGAGAGATAAAGTTGCTGACTCAAGATCATACACACAGCCAATGGTAAAACTGACACTGTCTGGATCTCGGTAAAGTGTGACTCCAAAATCTATACTTTCCAGTAAACTGTGTAACCTGGAGCAACTCACATACATTTATTTGTATGTTATCCAGAAGCCTTGATGTTAGATGAGAGCTTAAGTGACTCTTGCTGTTCCTCAAGCTGGTGTCCTTATCCGGATGACTCCAGAGATGGGGCCCATTCTTCCTCCTGCCAGTCTCAGGACTGGAGTCTTTCTTTGGATTACAGCTTTTGCACTCACTAACGAACTTCCCCTGTAGCCATCTGGTCTTCAAATATTACAGCTTCTGAATTATGTATTCTACTCAGTTGCAAAGATACTTAGCTTCTGTATTTCCTCTCACTATGGCAGCCTTGATAAAACAACAACCAGTTTCCACACTCTTTGGAACCTGTTTTGACCACCCAATTTCCTTAGAACTTGCATGTGTGTTCACAGCAGTCACCCTATTGCATTAATACAGTTTATTCCCAGGTCACAACTTTTCCCAAGTGCCATGTTCAGTAAAATGTTAATTGGGGCAAATCTAGTCTCGATGTCTCAATATATGATACCTCCAAGATTCTTGTTCAATCTTAGGAAGTACTGCTTACACAGATGACTGGCTAAAAAAAAAAATGGATTATTTGTTCCTTAAATAAACTTTGTATCTTCTTCTTCATAATTTCTTATAGTCATGTCTTCCCCTTACACCACCATCCTCTCTTCACTTTGGCAATATGAATCCTACCCATATTTCTAAGATTAGCTTACATTTCACCCTCACCAGACCAGTCTGAACCAATCACTTTATCTACGAACGATGATAATGTTGAGTCATGGGACATTTACTTGCCACCTTTAATCAATAGCACATCAGTCTTATCTCCAAAACTGGATGGTAAATTCCTTAAGGATGGGGCCAGTGTCCTATATTTTGTAAATATTCCCAAAACTTCAAACACAATATAGAGGTTCCAGTAAATATTCCTGGTTGGTGTATTTCCACAGCAGGGAAAAACTCAAGTTATAGGCTTGTATCTGACTGCCCTTAATTTCTCTCACTGGCTCTTTACTTTTAAACAGGGACAACATTCTACCAAATTTCAAGGGTATTTTGAAGAAGGATGTAACGAGTATATATTTTTTAATGTCTACTGATACATTTCCCCTTTTGATTTCTTTCTTTGCAATCTTTAGCCATTTTCTGTCCCCATTTAAAAGGGTAAATCCACTGGAAAAAAAAAAAAAAGTAGGATGTGACTAAAGGATGTCCCAACAAGAGGACAAAGAATAAAGCCTTTTTGGCCAAAGGAAAAGGAAACTGGTAGAAAGAGAAAGGAATAAGAGGTTATTCATGAGTGTCCTCCTGTTACCTGATCTGTTCCCAAAATACCTTCAGCACTGGGGCCTAACCTAAGGAAAAACGATAGGAACGGCCCAGAAAGACCAGAGAAATCAAAAGCAGATGGGTTTGTGTCATCATCCCCCTTTCAGTCTCTGTAAGGGGACCATGCTGAAGAAGGCCCTGCCTTAACATAGGGCAATTAGAGTCAGGATGCTGTGTTTTGGCCTATATCAGGTATGTAGAGGAAGCAGAACTCCCAACAGGTCCCAGAAAGAATGTGAAAAGAAGTTGAGTTCTCTAGTCGGGATAAGATTATTGCAAAAAGAAGATGAGGAATTCTGTAGTAGAATGTTCATACGGGAATCTATCTAAGAAAATGAACAAATTGGTGTCTCTGCCAAATCAGGAAAACCACTGCCAGGAGGAGCTAAAGAAAGGGCACAGTTATGAGGGGGATGACAGAGTCACCCAAGAGAAAGGCCATTATTGCATTTTGACCATAGGAAGAAACAAACCCAGAATCACACCAGTCATGGACCATCATCATAATAGATAAAGATAGCAATGACATTAGACACCGTTGCCCAGAAACCATCAAGATAAACATCTCGATGGACAAGAAACATGCATGGAGCTCTCATTCAACCCCTGGGTACCTCTCTATTAACCAAGAAGAGAACCATCTGGGGAAGGCCGAGGAAGGAGGGAGAACAGACTTCAATTATTTGCAAATATCCTCACTGAAAAACTAGTTGAAACTGAAGAAAGATGGAATTACACATAATGGACAAATTAAGGTTCTCTTTCCCTTTGTGAGCATAAGGGCTTGAGGACAAATGAGATCAGTTATACAATAAGGGAAGATAGATGGTTTTCTTCACACATTTGGATTACAGTGTGCTAAGGTGGACTCATACGTCCCCTCACAATAAATTTACAATGAATATTTTGTCTATAACTTAAGAAAGCAACACAGGCCATAAAACTAAGGACACTGCACCACTAGATATGCTTTAATCACTCGTTTTCCTGACTGCTTTAAAGTAGGCTAAGAAAAAAATCTTCCCCAACTAAGAAAAGGAGAGAAATCATTATGACATGAGACATTAGTGAAATTCTGCCCTAGTAGATTTTGCTAAGAAGTAAGTGCCAGACAACAGGATTTTAGAGATGAGTTATTATATTTGCAAATTAGTGTAATGAAAATTACCAAGGCAGTACCATGAATTTAAATGAGCTGTGTAATTTTTTCTTAAGTTTTAATATGAAATAATTGTTCATTTCATCCAAGAAATAGTTAAAGTTGCTGATTCTCTTGCATAAATCAATATGCTCTGAACAATAAAGCTAATAGCCCAGGAAAGTCTATAACATAGTCTGTTTCCAGGGCTTTATTCCAGGCACTAAATAGCAGTTTCTATTTCTAGTCGACTACTGTCTTTATCAAATTACTTCTTTACTCAGTGACAGCTTTTTAAGACATCTTCTAAAGGAAAGCTTTAATTTCTCATCTTTCTTTGTTCTTTGAATTTAAGAATGTAATTTTTAAGGTAATAGAATTGACCATTATATTTTTGAGGATCTTTAGTAATATTGAAAACAATCATGTATGTGTAAAACTAGTTGTACAAAATACTCCTTATACTGACTTTATATTCATTGTAGGCTAAGACATGGGTCTTACTAACTTCTATAGAATTCTTGTTGTCATATTTCTTAGTTCTGTTATCATAGTTATCTAAAGTGTTAAGTTGTAATATATGCAAAAAAAGTATGTTAGTCTAAAAAAACACATTTTTTTACCTTTATGCTCTTTCCAAAAAAGACCCAAAGAAACAAATACAAGTAAGTACAATAAAAAATTTTTAAAGCTTCTGCTGGGGATGAAACTGAGCAGACCCTGTGGGGAAACAGGGATCATTCAGCCTCCTTGACATTGCCTGAGTTCCAAAGGGCAGATTCAAACAGTTGCTAATCAGGGAAGGGAGGGAATGCAGAAACAAAGGAGGAACAGTCAAGAAACAAGAGTGTAACCTTGGAGCATGGTCCTGGTTCCTCAAGGAATATAACAATACATCTTTGAGCTTTGCAATAACTAAGGCCCCCATCCAGGTAGAGGATGGAATGATGATGTTGACCCTCCTGACTTTAGTCAACTAAAACTTGGACTCAACCTTTGCCCCCATTCTATGCCGATTTCTTTCCTGCTCAGGCCCACTCATGAATTTGCACGTAGCTTTAGCTTAAAACATTTCCAGTTTTGCTGTTATGGGAGACATTGCTTTGGGAAAGATCCCCAGGGTTCTCTTTAATTGCTTCAAGTAATAATAAATCCTTCCTTTTCCCATCCTTTGGCTTAGTTGTATCCATTGGCTCGATACCCACCAAGAGGTGAATCTAGTTTGGGGTAAAAGGGATGAAGGAATAACAGACATAATTATGTTAAATTTATATTATTAGATATGGTGGGAATGATAATGGATGTTCACCCCTCAGCTTTCGCTGTGTAGCAAAATTACAAAATGCTATTTTAATGAACATAGCACACTGGCAATGTTTATCTGACATCTATTTGAAATTAAAATGCCTTAAAATATAATGTAGAAAGTTTTAACTCTAATAATCCAAAACACTCTAATCAGAAACAGTTTAAATCTAATTAAAGTGCATTGTTTCTTATTTTTATTCTGACTCCTAAAAAAGTTAGAACAAATTGCTCATTATGTATTTCAATGCCACAATAATTAAATGTTCTACAAAACTTAAACCAGATTTGTTTTTACTGTCTGCAAATAAGGAAATTGAGCTAGATGATTTCCAAGATGATCGAATTTTTACCTAATTTTTCATGCTTAGAACTCAGTCATAAGACATACCATTGGCCTTGAAAATTTCTTTTTCTTTTTTCTTTTTTTTTCCTTTTTTTTTTTTTGTCTTTTTCGGGCTGCACCCGCAGCATATGGAGGTTCCCAAGCTAGGGGTCCAATCAGAGCTGTAGCTACTGGCCTACACCACAGCCGGGCAATGCCAGATCCTTAACCCACTGAGCAAGGCCAGGGATTGAACCTGTAACCTCATGGTTCTTAGTTGGATTCATTTCTGCTGCGCCATAATGGGAACTCTGAAAATTTCTTAAAATACAGAACAATCACGGCAGATACACAGGTGGCATGAGCTCAGACTAGCCTGAGGCTTGAACTGTCCCTCTAGCAATATGTTTTTTCCTATTCTAAATAGGGAGCAGTTTGATAACCCCTTCATTTTCTGAATAGACTGAGGTTGGTCTGGGAGAGGCTTGATTTAATTCCCACCCTTAGGTATAGCCTCAGAGTAGCCTCTTAGGGAGAGAGCATCAGTCTTAATCCAGACCCTAGGACAGTCTGATATATCTGCAAATCTGTCTGGGGACCCTGAGATACTTACAGGGAACTTATCAAAATTCAACTCCAGGAAGTATGACAAATAGCTTTAACAATTTAAGAAGTTGCGTGTCTATGTCCATGTGTGTGTACACATCCACATATACACATGAACACAACATAGAGCAAGCTGTCCATTCTGAGCATTCCATTTTTTCCTTGTAAAATGAAAGGAATGCACTAACAATCTCTAAAGTCCTTGTCAATTGAAAAATTCTGTGAACCCTCAAGTTAGATACTTCCTCCCTCCTCCCTTCAAAAAGTAATGGATAAGACATAAAAATTTTCAATAAAAAGAGCACATTGTCAATTTGAAGAGGTTAAAAATCTAAATGGTACATTAAAAAGAAAATAAAGATTATATTAGACATAAAGTTTAAAGGATTTCATAATATCAGCTGCTAAAACAGAAAAATCAATGTGAACCCAAGGCCTTAGGTAGAAATATTTTCTTTTGCATCTCTATCATTAGAAGTATGGGAGGTGAAACAAATCACCCCAAAATATGTCTCTTTCACATAAGGATTATTTTAAGCTGTTTATTATCTAAGAAACCAAAGACATGGGAGAAACTCTGAAAATCAAGTAGGAAAGAAGTTACACTTTTGTAAGAAACATCTACATTTATAAGAGAAAACTCCAACTGTAAGAGTGTCTCACTCCCTGTGCCAGGAAGAAGAAGATAACCAAATCTCTAGAAATTCTTATCAGTGGAGATGGCAATAGACTTAAATCACAAGTACAATCTTACTCTTGTTTACTGTGCTTTTTCTGGTTACTTACCATAACTGATGCTTTCCACCCTCAAATCCTTTTTTGTTTTTAGCTAAGGATGATATTTAAGGCGAGGGCTTTAGCCATTTTGGCAAGTTAATCAGTCCTCCTAGATCCTTCCCATGTATACTTATTCTTAAACTTCTGTTTTGTTTTGTCTCCTGTTACTCTATCTCATGTCAGTTGAATTCTTAGACCAGCCAGAAGAACATAGAAGGGTAAAGGAAAATTTCTTCCTCCTTGACGGAAGTAACACAACTCAAAATTTTTGCTCATCATCAACTTTCATTTATACCCTCTTACAACAAAAAGAACAAGAAACTAATCTCAAATAAACTATCATGAAGGGAATGCAACATCTTCTGGTTAAAAAGCAAGGACACTTCCAAAATGTATGTGATTTATGAGGTGACTAAGGAGAAAGATTATAGGAACTCTCACTGGCCAATTTCAACAACTGTGCAAATTTAAAAACTAAGGATGCCTTGTAAGTTAGTACAAACTAAGCAATTAAATGTCCATTATGTTATTTTAAAAACAGAGAAAATTAACATAAAACTACATTAAAAAACAATCCAATCAGAATAGAATCGCTTTGATAATATTAATGTTGTGAGGAATATTAATATAAATATTGTGTTCTATTAAGTATACAATGTATGCAAATGTGCTGTGTTCTTCCGGTGAAAATGGAGTGGGTGCAGGGAATTGGAATAAGTCAAAGAGTCCAAGTATTGGCAGAAACAGTTACAAGAACAGGAAAGATTCATCATTAGTGGTTACATCTAGTCATATCCAGTGGAAAGACAATCCAAAGTTAATCAGCATTGCTGGTCATGCACAGCAAAATTGTATTCCAAGGTGATAGATTAGCCAAATATCCTAAAAAGGATGTATTTTTATGCAAGCCTCATCCCTTGTCTCCCACAAGAGGAATGTTCAATAGCCTTACTAATTAAAATACGGTATTAATATATACTAAATATAATTTCCTAGTAATGCTCACAAAAGAGGTCAAAATAGAACAGTTTCAGAACACTGTATATAACATTGCCTAAGAGGAGCTTAAAGAACATATCACTGGGAGGAAAACCAAGTTCCACAGCTAAAGCCTACATAAAAAACCACATGGTAAGATTTAAAAGCCCTACTGAAAGCACATTTATTTCTACTAAAATGGGACCCAGCTAAAGCACACCATTGCATGTTGAGCAACTGCAACTGACTCTAATAGTTAATTATTCAATATAACAAAAAAAATAAGTTCCTTGATACTTCAGAACCTGTAACCTGACAAAGTTTAAGATAAGATCCTAACCCTAGGAATAAAGATATAAAAATAATAAGATGTAATATATTATGAAATAAACTTAAATCTACCAAATCAATATCTCTGTAATTCATTTAAAAGTACATTTTATAATATTCTTATAATACTTTCGATAATATTTGTGTTTTTTTTTCCTGATATACAAGTATTCAAGGTAAAGCTCTTTTAAGATCTGATATATAAGCTTTTAATTTTATTTAAACATTTAGAAGAATATTCAGATTTGAAGGACAGAAAGAGTTTTACAGACAAACATAAGCTAAAAAGAGCTCAGCTCCACTAAACCAGCTTAAATGAAATGTTAAAGGAATTTTCTAAGTGGAAAAGAAAGGGCCACGCCTTGATACACGAAAATTATGAAAAGGAGAAAACAAACATACAGTAAAGGTAGAAGGTCAGCCAATTAAAAAACTGGTAGGAAGGTTAAAAGACAAAGTAATAAAATCATCTATAACCACAATAAGTTGTTAAAAGGGATACACAAAACAAAAAGATTAAAAACTATGACAAAAACATTAAAAGTAGGGGTGGGAGAGGAAAAATGTACAATTGTTAGAATACATTTGAACCTAAAAAATCATCAATTTTAAATAATAATATATTAGGAGTTCTCATCGTGGCTCAGTGGTTAACGAATCCGACTAGGAACCATGAGGTTGTAGGTTTGATCCCTGGCCTCACTCAGTGGGTTAAGGATCTGGTGTTGCTGTGAACTGTGGTGTAGGTCACAGATGTAGCTGGATCCCACATTGCTGTGGCTCTGGCATAAGCCAGCAACTACAGCTCCAATCAGACCCCTAGCCTGGGAACCTCCAAATGCCGTGGGTGCAGCCCCTAGAAAAAGACAAAAAATAATAATAATAATAATCATATATTGGAGTTTTCACCATGGCTCAGGGGTTAACAAACTCAACTAGGATCCATGAGGACTCGGGTTCTATCCCTGGCCTTGCTCAGTGTGTTAAGGATCTGACGTTACCGCGAGCTGTGGTGTAGGTTACAGACACAGCTTGGATCTGGATTTGCTGTGGCTGTGGTATAGGCTAGCTATAGCTCCAATTTGACCCCTATCCTTGGAACCTCCATATGCTGCAGGTATAGCCCTAAAAAGACAAAAGACAAAAAACAAATAATCATATAGAGGAGTTCCCTGGTGGCCTAGTAGTTAAGGATCCAGTGTTGTCACTGTTGTGGCTCAGGTTCACTCCCTGGCCCAGGAATTTCCATATGCTGTAGGCACAGCCAAAAAAAAAAATCATACACACACACATACACACATGCCTTATGGTAACCATATACCAAAAATCTATAATAGATACACATGCCAAAAGGAGAAAGTAATCCAAAGAAAATACTAAAAGTAGTCTTCAATTCACAAGGAAAGAGCAATAATAAAGGAGAAAGTAAAAAAAAAAATTATGAAAACAACCATAAAATAATCAACAAAACGGCAATAAGTACATACCTATCAAGAGTCATTTTAAATTTAAATGCATTAAATGTGCCAATCAAAAGACAAACTGAATGGATTTTTAAAAAAAACAGATCCATATATGCTGCTTATAAGAGGCTCACGTAAGGTTAAATTTAAAAAAAAAACACTGAAAGTGAGAGATGGAAAAAGGTATCCCCTGCAAATAGAAACAAAAATAAAGGTGGAATAGCAAAATTCTTATTGGACAAAATAGACTTTAAAACAAATAGTAACAAAAGACAAAAAAGGACATTAAATAATGATCAAAGGATCAATCTAATAAGAATACACTACAGTTATAAATGCACCCAACACAGGAGTACCTAAATATATAAAGCAAATATTTACAAACATAAAAACTATCAGTAACACAGTAATAGTAGGAAATTTTAACACCCCATTTATATCAATGCACAAATGATCCAGACAAAAACATTCCCTCCAAAAGCAACAGAATAAACATTCAAGTGCCTTTGAACATACTCCAAGATAGAGCACATGCTAGGCCATGAAACAAATCACAATAAATATAAGATTGAAATTACATCAAGAATCTTTTCAGACAATAATGCTCTAAGACTAGGAATCAACTAAAGAAGTAAAACTTCAAAAACACTAACAATTGGAGTTTAAACAGTATGCTACTAAACAACAAATGGGATACTGAAGAAATCAAAGAGAAAATCAAAAAATGAATAAAAATGAAAAGTGGAAATACAATAATCAAAAATCTAAAGGACACAGTAAAAGTGGTTCTAAAAGGGAAGTTTATAGCAATACAAGCCTGTCTCAGTAAACAGAAAATCTCAAATCATCAGGAACTAGAAAAAAAACCAACAAAACCCAAAATCAGTAGAAGGAAAAGAAAAACTTAAGATCAGAATTAAAATGAGTAAAATAGAGACTGAAAAAATATTTTAAAAATCTATGAAACTAAGAGTTGGTTCTTTGGAAAGAGAAACAAAATTGACAAACTTTTAGCCAAACTCATCAAGACAAAAAGATAGACCCAAAATAAATAAAGTCAGAAGTGAAAAGGGAGAAGTTACCAACCAACACCACAGAAATACAGAGGATCATGACAGACTATTACGAAAAATTATACATCAACACAATTGACAATCTAGAAGAAATGGATAAATTCCTAGAAACATACAATCTCCCAAGATGGAATCAAGAGCAAATAGAAAATATAAACAGACCAATTACCAGTAAAGAAATAGAATCAGTAATTTAAAAAAAAATACTCCCAACAAGCAAAATTCCAGAACAAGACAGCTTTAAGGGTGAATTCTACAAAATACTTAAAGAGGCACTAATACCTATCCTTCTCAAACTATTCAAAAAAAAAAAAAACCTGAATAAAAAGGAACACTTCCAAATTCATACTATGGAGCCAGCATCACTCTAATATTAAAACCAGACAGCATCACACACACAAAAAAAAGCTCACAGGCCAATATAACTGGTCAAAATATTATCAAAACAAATTCGACAATACATTAAAAGGATCATACACCATGATCACACGAGGTTTATCCAAGAGATGCAAAGGTGGTTCAATATCAACAAAACAACCAAGGTGACACATCACATTAACAAACTGAAGAATAAAAATCTATGATCATCTCAATAGATGCAGAAAAAGCTTTGGACAAAATTCAATATCTGCTTATAATAAAAACTCTCCACAAAGTGGGTATAGAGGAAACACATCTCAACATAATAAAGACATATATGACAAACACACAGCTAACATCATACTTAATGGTGAAAAACTGAAGGCATTTTCTCTAAGATCAGGAATAAGACAAAATTGCTCATTCTCACTACTTTTATTCAACATAGTATTAGAAGTCCTAACCACAGCAATCAGGTAAGAAAAAGAAATAAAAGGTATTCAGATTTTAAAGAAAGAAATAATGTCACCATAGATGATATGCTATTGTATACAGAAAATCATAAAGCTACCACTAAAAAAAAAAAAAAAACTTAAAATTCATCAATGAATTCAGCAAAGTTGCAGGATACAATTTTAATACACAGAAACCTTTTCTTATGTTTAAGTCTTAAAGCCATGTTGAGTTTATTTTTGTGCATGGTGTGAGGGTGTGTTCCAGTTTCATTGATTTTCATGTGGCTGTCCAGTTTTCCCAGCACCATTTGCTGAAAATGCTGTCTTTTTCACATTTTATATTCTTGGCTCCTTTGTTGAAAATTAATTGACCATAGGTGTCAGGGTTTCTTTCTGGGTTCTCTATTCTGTTCCATTGGTCTATGTGTCTGTTTCGGTACCAGTACCAGACTGTCTTGATTACTATGGCTTTGTAATATTGCCTGAAGTCTGGGAGAGTTATGCCTCCTACTTGGTTTTTGTTCCCCATAATTGCTTTGGCAATTCTGGGTTTTTTATGGTTCCATATAAATTTTTGGATAGTGTGTTCTAGTTCTGTGAAAAATGTCATGGGTAATCTGATAGGGATTGCATTGAATCTGTAGATTGCTTTGGGTAGTATGGCCATTTTTACAGTATTAATTCTTCCAACCCATGAGCATGGAATATCCTTCCATTTCTTTGAATCCTCTTTAATTTCATTGATTAATGTTTTATAATTCTCAGCATATAAGTCTTTCACCTCCTTGGTCAGGTTTATTCCTAGGTATTTAAATTTTGGGGGTGTAATTTTAAAAGGAATCAATCCAATGAATTCAGTAAAGTTGCAGGATAAAATATTAATACACAGAAACCTTTGCATTTCTATACATAAACAAAGAACTATTAGAAAGAGAAATTAGTGAGTTCCTGTTATGACTCAGTGGAAACAAATATGACTAGTATCCATGAGCATGCAGGTTTGATCTCTGGCCTCATTCAGTGGGTTAAGGATCTGGTGTTGCTGTGAACTGTGGTGTAGGTCATAGATGTAGCTCAGATCTGGCATTGCTGTGGCTGTGTTGTAGGCTGGCAGCTGCAGCTCGGATTGGACTCCCAGTCTGAGAACCTCCATATTGCCATGTATGTGGTCCTAAAAAGACAAAAAAAAAGATAGAGAAATTAAGAAAATAATAACATTTACAATTGTGTCAAGAAGAATAAAATACCTAGGAATAAATCTGGCCAAGGAGGTAAAAGACTTGTACTCATAAAACTTTAAGACATCAATGAAAGAAACTGAAGACAACACAAACACATGGAAAGATATACTCTGCTCATAGACTAGAAGAGTTAACATTATTAAAACAACCATATTACCCAATCTACAGGTTCAACACAATTCTTATCAAAATACCAATGGCACTTTTCACAAAACTAGAACAAATAATTCTAAACTTCATACAAAAAAAAAACCCTAAAATACTTGTAATAGCCAAAGGAATCTTGAGAAAGAAGAACCAAGCTCTAAGTATCACTCTACCTGATTTCAAACTATACCACAAAGCTACTATAACCAAAGCAGTATGGTACTGGCACAAAAACACACATAGATCAATGGAGCAGAACAGAAAACCTAGAAATAAATGCGTACTTAACATGGTCAATCAACCCAGCAGTATTTTTTTGGATCAGTCTCCTGAAGCAAAGGAAACAAAAGCAAAAATAAGGAAATGGGACTACATCAAACCAAATAGCTTTTGCACAGTGAAGGAACTGTCAACAAGACCAAAAGGCAGCCAAATGAATGGGAGATATATATGATAAGGGGTTAATAATCAAAAATATACAATAAACACATAAAACAACATCAAAAAAACAACAAAAACTGATTTAAAAACGGGCAGAGGACCTGAATTTATTTTAAAAAGACATGTGGATTGTCAATAGGCAGAAAAGATGCTCTCAACATCACTAATAATCAGGGAAAGGCAAATCAAATCCAGGAGATACCATCCTACACCTGTCAGAATGGCTGTCTCAAAAAAATACAACAAATAACAAGTGCTGATGAAGATATGGAAAAAAGAGAACCCTCACACACTGTTGGTGGGATTGTAAACTGGTGTAGCCATTATGGAAAATATTAGGGTGGGTTCTCAAAAAAATTAAAAATAGAACTGCCATATGATCTAGCAATTTCATTCCTGGGTATTTCCCACAGAAAACAAAAACACTAACTGAAGAGATACATGCATCCCAATTTTAATTACAGCATTATTTACAATAGCCAAGATACAGAAACAAGCTAAATGTCCATCAACAGACAAATAGATAAGAAGATGTGGTATATTTATTAGTGACTCAAAAATACAGTGGCTCAATTGGCTTGGTCAAAGCAAAAGTTCTTTTCTTTCCCACGTAACAGTCTAGAATTGGAAGGTGGTCCCGGTATAGGATTGGTAAGTAGAAAGGCAAATTCAATCCCCTGTGGTCTCCAAGGGCCCAGTTCCTCCTTTCTCATTCTATTGTCACTTGGGGTGCTACCCTATGGTGTATGACTAGAACTATATCTGTAAAATCTTATCTGTACATTCCAGACTGTCAGAAGAAGGAAAAGAAAAAATGAAGGCAAGAAATTTCATTTAAAGAATATGACCAGAATGTTACATTTATCCCTTGCACTCATACTTTTGAGGCAGAAGTGTGTCTGCAGCCCACATCTGGGTATTAGTAAGGCTGAGAAAGGTGATCAAGTTGTACGGCTGTGTACGCAGCTACAACTTGGGCTGGGGGATGTTATTTTCTATAAAGAAGAATTGGAGAATGATAACTAGAGAACAATTAGCACTCTGCCACAGAGGAATACTCTTCAACTGATTTGTTTTTTTAATGGAGTATAAATAACATTTAAACGGGAAGTTTTCTCCACACTTGGAATATAAAATTCCTATCAATGCCCCTGCCACTGGTTATATAAATTCTACTATTAATACATTTTGTTCTGGCTGAAGTCGTAGAACCAATAACAAATACACACGTGCATGCACTCACGCGTGTGCACACACACACACGCACACACATATAGCTTTATTTAAAAACTCACTAAAAAGAAAATGTTGTTTTATTGGCTATTTTAAAATAAATATAAGCATTCATTTTTTACTTCTTAATAGGGAAAAAATCTTTAAAGGATGGAACTACCCATAAAAATCTGGAAAATAATGTATACAAGTCAACACTGCATAATTATTAGGTCATAGAATAAATCAGCCAAAAACAATAAGATGTATAATAGATTTAACAATAGTACAACCATGTTTTATAGATTAAACTTAAGTTACTAAGTAAATGGTTTTGTTTGGTTGGTTTGGCCGTACCCCGGTGCACGGGAGTTCCCAGGTCGGGGATCAAACCCATGCCACAGTTGTGACCTGCATCTCAACTGCAGCAATGCTGGATCCTTAACCTGCTGCACTACAGGGACTTTTCCACAAGGTAAATGTTTTATATAATTATTAATTTTGTGAATGAGGAACTAAAAAAGGAAATGATTAAAATATACAAAATTCATTTTTCTTTCATAAAAGATGATTTGCTATTGAGCTTCAAGCCTAATCATTTTTAACCTGCACTTAAAGTGGTATTATATAGTAAGGGTTTATAAACTTGCCTTCCACGTATGCAAAACTGTTTCTTAAAAATCATGTATATTATACACCAAGTATTTAAATTATATAATTTAGGCAATAAAAGTCAGTAAAAGAACAATCAAAAATGCAATATCAGAATTATCTTTTAGCAATTACATCTAGAAATTCAAAAGTGTGCATCATAAGTGTTAAAAATCATCTTTACTGATATGCTTTTGTTTAGATGAAAATGTATTATGAACTTTATTTACTGTTTAATTGGATTTATTTTTAAAAGTGGGACTTAAGCAGCATTTAAACGGCTGGAGATGTTCTTTTTAAAATAAGAATAAATTTCAACTGCTAGCCAAAAGTAATTCAGAAATCAAAACTGATCATTTTGCATAATAATAAAAGTTTTTCAGACCAGCAATTCCTGTGTGTTGAATTATATAGATTAGGGACTCATTATACTGGCAAGTCAATGTTCACATGTTAGTCAACAGCACCTGTAAGACAATTGTGTGCATTTTATTATTTGTTAAATTGACCTTAAATAATATATTAAACACACTATATCCAAATAAAATGAATTCTAATTTCCTCAGTCATTAACTTTAAGTAGGCAGTTTTTGAAATCACTTTCAATAGCAATCAAAATATTTTCCCTTCTTAGTTCCTCATATCACTATCTAAGATGAAAGTAAGTGAATTATGTAGGTATTACCCTCTCAACCAACTTCCCTCATGGTCTATTATTATTTTCAAGTATTTCCCCCTCTGACCCTATGGTCCACTCACATGGACATTTTTAATGTCTTAGAATTAATCCAAACAATTTCTATCCCATCCATCCAAGAAATAACATAAAGCAAGGGAGAGTGACATTTTGTAATGATTATCTTCAATCTATTCTATAGCTTATTTAAGGGGAAAAAAATACTTCACTTCTTTTTCCACAATAGGAAGCATCAGATATCAAGAAAAATCCTCATAGTATAGAATATTTCAAAAAGCTGGATGCATTGCCAGTGGCAGGTGAGGTGGTGAGAATGAAAGCAAAACAACTTCATAGAAGAACTGACAAGAGATTGACAGCAATCCTCAGAGGCTGAAAGTAACAAGAAGTAGAATCTCAGAGGTAGAAAACCAATAAAGCAACAGAGATCCTAAAGGAAACAATAGAAAAGTTAGACTTCATTGATATCTTCAGGACCCTACATCCAAAAAAAAGCAGAATACACATTCTTCTCAAATGCTCATGGAACATTCTCAAGAATCGACCACATACTGGGACACAAAGCTAATCTCAATAAATTTAGGAGCATAGAAATTATCTCAAGTATCTTCTCTGACCACAATGCCATGAAATTAGAAATCAACCATGGGAAAAGGAAAGAGAAAAAACCTACTGCATGGAGATTAAACAACATGCTACTAAAAAACCAATGGGGCAATGAGGAAATCAAGAAGGAAATTAAAAACTACCTCCAGACAAATGATAATGAAGACACAACCGCTCAAAATCTATGGGATGCTGCGAAAGCAGTGCTCAGAGGGAAATTTATTGCAATACAGGTCTTTCTCAAAAAAGAAGATCCCAAATGGACAACTTAACCCTCCACCTAAGTGAATTAGAAAGAGAAGAACAAAAAGTCCTAGTCAGCAGAAGGAAGGAAATTATAAAGATCAAAGAAGAAATCAATAAAATAGAGACTCAAAAAACAATAGAGAAACTTAATAAAACCAAGAGCTGGTTCTTTGAAAAGGTGAACAAAATTGACAAACCCCTGGCCAGACTCACTCAAAAGAGGAGAGAAAGAACCCAAATAACCAAAATTAGAAATGGAAAAGGAGAAATCACAACGGATACAGCAGAAATACAAAAAACCATAAGAGAATACTATGAACAACTATATGGCAACAAGTTTGACAATCTGGAAGAAATGGACAATTTTCTAGAATCTTACAGCCTGCCAAAACTGAATCAAGAAGAAACAGACCAACTGAACAGACCGATCACTAGAAATGAAATGGAAGAGGTCATAAAATCACTCCCTACAAATAAAAGTCCAGGACCAGATGGCTTCACAGCTGAATTTTATCAAACATATAAAGAGGAATTGGTGCCCATCCTCCTTAAACTCTTTCAAAAGGTTGAAGAAGAAGGAATACTCCCAAAGACATTCTATGATGCCACCATCACCCTCATTCCAAAACCAGACAGAGATACCATCAAAAAAGAAAACTATCGCCCAATATCATTGATGAATATAGATGCAAAAATTCTCAACAAAATCTTAGCCAACCGAATCCAACAACATACCAAAAAAATTATACACCATGACCAGGTAGGGTTCATCCCAGGTTCACAAGGATGGTTCAACATACGCAAATCAATCAGCATCATAAACCACAGTAACAAAAAAAAAGTCAGAAATCATATGGTCATCTCAATAGACGCAGAAAAACCATTTGACAAAGTCCAACATCCATTCATGATCAAGACCCTCGCCAAAGTGGGTATAGAGGGAACATTCCTGAATATAATCAAAGCCATTTATGAGAAACCCACAGCAAATATAATCCTCAATGGGGAAAAACTGAAAGCCTTCTCCCTCAAATCTGGAACAAGACAGGGATGCCCACTCTCACCACTGCTCTTCAACAGAGTTTTGGAAGTCCTAGCCACAGCAATTAGACAAACAAAAGAAATAAAAGGCATCCATATAGGAAGAGAAGAGATCAAACTGTCACTGTATGCAGATGACATGATACTGTACGTAGAAAACCCTAAGGACTCAACCCCAAAACTCCTTGAACTGATTCATAAATTCAGCAAAGGAGCAGGATATAAGATTAACATTCAGAAGTCAGTTGCATTTCTGTATACCAGCAATGAAATATTAGAAAAGGATTACAAAAGTACGATACCTTTTAAAATTGCACCTCACAAAATCAAATACCTTGGAATACACCTGACCAAGGAGGTAAAGGACCTATATGCCGAGAACTATAAACCTTTAATCAAAGAAATCAAAGAAGATGTAAAGAAATGGAAAGATATTCCATGTTCCTGGATTGGGAAAATCAATATTGTAAAAATGGCCATACTACCCAAAGCAATCTACACATTCAATGCAATCCCTATCAGATTACCCAGGACATTTTTCACAGAACTAGAACAAACAATCCAAACATTTACATGGAACCACAAAAGACCCAGAATCGCCAAAGCAATCCTGAGAAACAAAAACCAAGCAGGAGGCATAACTCTCCCAGACTTCAAGAAATACTACAAAGCCACAGTCATCAAAACAGTGTGGTACTGGTATCAAAACAGACAGACAGACCAATGGAACAGAATAGAGAATCCGGAAATAAACCCTGACACCTATCGTCAATTCATCTTTGACAAGGGAGGCAAGAACATAAAATAGGAAAAAGAGTCTATTCAGCAAGCATTGCTGGGAAACCTGGACAGCTGCATTGGAAGCAATGAAACTAGAACACACCCTCACACCATGCACAAAAATAAACTCCAAATGGCTGAAAGACTTAAATATACAACAGGACACCATCAAACTCCTAGAAGAAAACATAGGCAAAACACTCTCTGACATCAACATCATGAATATTTTCTCAGGTCAGTCTCCCAAAGCAATCGAAATTAGAGCAAAAATAAACCCATGGGACCTCATCAAACTGAAAAGCTTTTGCACAGCAAAGGAAACCAAAAAGAAAACAAAAAGACAACTTACAGAATGGGAGAAAACAGTTTCAAATGATGCAACTGACAAGGGCTTAATCTCTAGAATATATAAACAACTTATACCACCCAACAGCAAAAAAGCCAATCAACCAATGGAAAAATGGGCAAAAGACCTGAATAGACATTTCTCCAAAGAAGATATACAGATGACCAACAAACACATGAAAAAATGCTCAACATCGCTGGTTATAAGAGAAATGCAAATCAAAACTACCATGAGATACCACCTCACACCAGTCAGAATGGCCATCATTAATAAATCCACAAATAACAAGTGCTGGAGGGGGTGTAGAGAAAAGGGAACCCTCCTGCACTGTTGGTGGGAATGTAAACTGGTACAGCCACTATGGAGAACAGTTTGGAGATACCTTAGAAATCTATACATAGAACTTCCATATGACCCTGCAATTCCACTCTTGGGCATCTATCCGGACAAAACTCTACTTACAAGAGACACGTGCACCCGCATGTTCATTGCAGCACTATTCACAATAGCCAAGACATGGAAACAACCCAAATGTCCATCGACAGATGATTGGATTCGGAAGAGGTGGTATATATACACAATGGAATAAAAAAGAATGACATAAAAAAGAATGACATAATGCCATTTGCAGCAACATGGATGGAGCTAGAGAATCTCATCCTGAGTGAAATGAGCCAGAAAGACAAAGACAAATACCATATGATATCACTTATAACTGGAATCTAATATCCAGCACAAATGAACATCTCCTTAGAAAAGAAAATCATGGACTTGGAGAAGAGACTTGTGGCTGCCTGATGGGAGGGGGAGGGAGTGGGAGGGATCGGGAGCTTGGGCTTATGAGACACAACTTAGAATAGATTTACAAGGAGATCCTGCTGAATAGCATTGAGAACTTCGTCTAGATACTCATGTTGCAACAGAAGAAAGGGTGGGGGAAAAATGTAATTGTAATGTATACATGTAAGGATAACCTGACCCCCTTGCTGTACAGTGGGAAAATAAAGAAAAAAAAAAAGAGTCTCAGAGGTAACAAAATGCTGATGTAGGTGTCTATCATGGGAACATCCACTCGTCCCTGGAGGCTCATATCTTCATGCTTGCCAGGCTGTATGACTAAAGAACAGGGAGAAATGTAAGGACTAAACTAATTAGGAACTCACAAAAAAATAAGATTCCCTAGAGCTGACACCTTAGTGAAAGAATAAACCGGAATTTTTTTTTTTTTGGATTTTTGCCATTTCTTGGGCCGCTCCCGCAGCATATGGAGGTTCCCAGGCTAGGTCAATCGGAGCTGTAGGCACCGTCCTACACCAGAGCCACAGCAACGCAGGATCCGAGCCCACTGAGCAAGGCCAGGGATCGAACCCACAACCTCATGGTTCCTAATCAGATTTGTTAACCACTGAGCCATGATAGGAACTCCTAAACTGGAATTTTTTAAAGATACTGCACACAGAGGTAATAAAGACATTTGTCTATTTCATTTCCGTTAGCTCTGAGATGAGGAGAAATGAACCTCTCATCTCAGAATTCTTAACCAGAAAACCAATCTCCATTGGATTGGAGCTGAAATCATATTACTTGCTTCTGCAGCTCCCCACTAGCCTTAGCCAACAATTTAAAGCAGTCATGAATTAGTAGTATGCCTTGGCACCAAGCAAGTGTTCTAGAAGAAAACACCTTAAAAACAAAACCCGAAAAAAATACAAAAAAACAAAAAACAGAAAAACAAAACCACAAAAAATTTCCAGGTAAACTCCTAAGCAACATGAATTCACAACCAAAACAAACAACAAAACAAAATAAAACAAAGAACATATTAAGGAGTCAACCCAAGATCAGCAAAATGTCAGTAGAAATAACAAAATTAGATCCACTTAGCAGTTATTAGAACATTCAGATAAAACACTTAAGTAAACATATTTCACTCTATTCAAAGGTTTTAAAAGAGCTGACATGGGGCATAAATCCAGAAGTGATTAGAAAGTTTATTTATTTATTTATTTAGGAGTTCCTGTTGTGACTCAGTGGGTTATGAACCCAACTAGTATCCATGCAGGTTTGATCCCTGGCCTTGCTCAGTGGGTTAAGGATCTCACACTGTCATGAGCTGCAGAGTAGGTCACAGACCTGGTTCAGATTCCACGTTGCTATGGCTGTGGCTTATTTAAAAAATAGACAACTTGAACAGGCATGTCACAAAAATAAAAAATAAGAAAGGAAACACAGTGGGGAGTATCCAAGATGGTGGAGGAGGAAAAACCCTGTGCCCACCTCCTCCTGTGGGCATACCAAAATTACAGCTATTTACAGAGCAACTATTGATGAGAAAAACTAGAATACCAGCAGAAAAGATCTTCTGCAACCAAAGATATAAAGAAAGAACCAGAATGAGATGGGTAGGAGGGATGGAGACATGGTAGAGTCAAGATCCACACCCTAGCTGGGCAACCCACCAGCAGAAGAATATATACAATTGCAGAGGTTCTACCCAAGGAATAAGCGGGTCTCAGCTTCACATCAGGCTCCTGAGCCCAGGGGTCCTACACCAGGAAGATGCTTCCCCAGAACGTTTGGCATTGAAGGTCAGTGTAGCTTACTTTCAAGACACCCAGAGGACTCTGGGCAATAGAGACCATTCCCAAAGGGCACAAACAAAATTTCACACACGTTGGCATCCGGGAAGAAGCTGCCACTAGAAAAGAGCCTGGATCAGATGTACCCTTGGAAAGTCTCCTGAAGAGGCAAGAGCCAATGGGACACAGACAGTGGCAGCAGCCATTATGGGGAGCTTGTTCTACCACGAGGACCTGGTACCTGCAAGCGTCACTTTGGAACCTTCCCTCCAGCTAATTAGCTCTGGGACCTGGCCCTGCCCACCCAGAAGAATCACACTGGTAAAGCCAAATACACAGCAAAGGTAATACAATCAGTCATATATAAAGGTAATAGGAAGGTTAAAAGACAAAAGTAGTAAAATCATCTATATCCATGATAAGTAGTTAAGGGACACACAAAACAAAATGATGTAAAATAGGATGTCAAAACAGTAAAACATGACGGTAAAACAGTTATTATACATTTGAACTTAAAAGATTAGCAACTTAAAATACATATATATATATACACACATATATATATATACACATATATATGCACTGTGTGGCAAATATAGTCAATAACTATGTAATATCTTTGTACGGTGACAGATGGTAACTAGACTTATTGTAGGGATCATTTTAGAAGGTATAGAAATACTGATCACTATGTTGTGTAACAGGAACTAACACAGTGTTATAAGTCAATTATACTTCAAAAACAAACTTATAGAAAAAGAGAGCAGATCTTTGGTTACCAGAGGAGGGGGATGGGGGGAGGAGGGGTTAGATGAAGGCAGGGTAGTGGTTATGATGAGAGCAAAAGGGTATGTTTCAGAGCACTAATCATGTTCTTAATCTGGGTGGTAGTTACGTGGCAAAAAAAAATTTACAATCATTTATCAGGCCGTACATATAATTTTATATTGCTAATACATTTATATGGCAATACAAATCACCAAGTTATTATAGAAATGGAAATTTAAAACTGAGAAATTTTTCAGAGGTCATCATTATTATTCCATGTGTTTCTTTAAATTTAACAGCCTCCTTTGAAATTAATTTGGGGCCAGTGTGATTATTTCTGGTTCAAAGGTTATTAGCAGAAGTTATATGTGTCACTTCTGGTCTGAAGCACTTAAACACAGGCGTAAGTTCTCCATACTCTCTTTCTCAGCTGTGGCGAGTCTTTAATTCCCATGCTGAAATGGTAAAGCCACAAAATGTAAGCAGACTGGATTCCTGGATCCCAGTGTGAGAGGGAGTTGTTCTATAAAACTGCTACACCTTCAGAGCAATTTGTATGAATGAGAAATAAACTTCACGTTTAAAGCCATTATGTGTTTAGAATTTAAATGTCTATGCAGCATAGCCTAGCCTAATAGACTAATACAAGTGGGTTAAGAGCAATTAGACAAAAATAAAGAGAACCAGAAATATTAAATAATATGCTCCTCAGAAATTTTTCAAATAGAGAAATGTGAAACAGAGGTAAAGTGACATGGAAAATAAAATGAGAAGGTCTAGTATCTGTGTAATTACAGCTCCAGAAGAAAATTCTCCACAGAGAGTAGGAAAGAAGTAAAATTTATAAAGATATAAACTCTGGATCTTTCAAAATTATTTAAAGAGAGCATTCCTCAAATTTAAGAAACCCTATAATTCCAAGATGAAGAAAAGGATATCCACAGGATATCCACACCCAGGCATGTTATATGCAGCTGCAGAAAATAAATAAATAAATAAATAAAAAGCAGCCAAAGAGAAAAGTCACAATACAAGCCACAATGACATCCAAAAGACAGTAGAATAATCCCTTCAAAACACAAAGAAAAACAAATTGCTAAAGTATAATTCTATATTCAGTGAAACTATCTTTAAGAACAAGTGTAAAAGAAAGAAATTTTCAGACTTTCAAAAACTGAGAGAATTTACTGCCAAATGATTTTTAATAAACCTCTCATCTGCCACAGATATATATTCAAATATATAATGAGCTTGTACAATTCAATAGCAAAAGAACAAATAGTCAATTTAAAAAATGAGCAAAGGGAATTCCTGTTGTGTCTCAAAGGGTTAAGAACATCATATTTTACATAATCTTGTTTTGTGTATCCTTTATCCACTTATCATGGACATAGATGATTTTACTACTTTTGTCTTTTAAACTTCCTAACAGCTTTATAAATGACTGATTTACTACCTTTGCTGTATATTTGCCTTTACCAATAAGATTAGTCTCCATGAAGATGTGGATTCTATCCCTGGCTTCACTTAGTGGGTTAAGGATCTGGTGTTGCCCCAAGCTGTGGCATAGGTTGCAGATGCAGCTCCAATCTAGTGTTGCCATGGCTATGGTGTAGGCCTGCAGCTGCAACTCTGATTCAACCCCTACACCAGGAACATCCATATGCCACAGGTACGACCATAAATTTGGGGGGAGAAAAAGGCAAAAGACCTGAAGCCTGAATAGACATTTGTCCAAAAAAGACAGATGAATGATCAAGAGATACATGAATAAGGTGTTCAATATCACTAATCATTAGGGAAATGCAAATCAAAACCACAATGATATATCATCTCAGGCTTGTTAGAATGGCTACCATCAAAAGTAGAAGAGAGAAATGTTGGGAAGGATGTAAAGACAAGGGAAGCATGTACACTGTGGGTGAGTTGTAAAGTGGTACAGGCACAATGGAAAACAGTGGGGAGGGACCTCAATTAAAAACAGAACTATCAGGAGTTCCAATCATGGCTCAGCAATAACAAACCCGACTAATATCCATGAGGATGCGGGTTCAATCCCTGGTCTCTCTCAGTGGTTTGGAGATTCGGCATTGCCATCAGCCGTGGTGTATGTCACCAACATGTCTTGGATCCTGCATTGCTGTAGCTGTGGCTGTGGCTGGCAGCTGCAGCTCCGGTTCAACCCTAGCCTGGGAACTTCCATATGCCACAGGTGCAGCCCTAAAAAAAAAAAAAAGAAGAATCATAAAAATCACAGCAATTTCATTTTGGGGAATATATCCAAAGAAAACAAAATCAAGATATCAAAGACATATCTGCACCCTAATGTTCATAGCAGATTTACAATAGCCATGCTATGAAAACAACCTAAGTGTACATCAATGGATGAATAAGTTGTGATATATGTATTATATTTGCAACAACATGGATGGATCTTGAAGGCATTATGCTAAATGAAATAAGTCAGACAGAGAAAGAGAAATACCATTTAATCTCACCTATATGTGGAATCTAAAAAAATTTAAAAATTAAAGAAAAATAAATCACATTTGTGGTTACCAGAGGCAGAGGGTGGGGGGAGGCAGTGCAGGAAGAATTGGATGAAGGTGGTCAAAGGTACAAACTTCTGATTATAAGATAAAGAAGTACCAGGGATACAATGTACAACATGATTACTATAATCGACGCCACTTAATACCACATTTCAAAGCTGTTTAAGAATAGATACTAAGGATTCTCATAACAGGGGGAAAAAAATAATTTTTCCTTTCTTTTTTATCTATATGAGACAATGGATGTTGACTAAACTTATTAATCATTTCACAATATATGTAAGTCAAACCATTATGCTGTACCTCTTAAATTTATACAGTGCTGTATGTCAATTACATCTCAAAAAAACTGAAAAAAAAAATTCAGTGTCCAGTTCTCATTCCTCTTACATTATGACTACTCAATGATATTTAGTACAACTGATCCTTGAAATACTTCTTTACTTGGCTCTCAGGACACCGTCATCCACTCTTCTGATCATTCCTTCTAAATCTACTTTGCAAGTTCCCCCATCTCTCACCAATCTTTTTATGCTGGAATGACCAGTGGCTTAGGTTTTTGACTTTTATTCTTCCTCCTCTATACTCACACCTGTGGTGATGTCATCCAATCTCAGGTCTTTAAATATCATCTATATTCTGATACCTCCAAGTTGTATGTCTAAGGAGTTCCCATAGTAGCACAGCAGTAATGAACCTGACTAGTATCCATGAGGATGTGGGTTCAATCCCTGGCCTCACTCCATGGGTTAAGGATCCCATGTTGCCCCGAGTTGTGGTGTAGGTCACAGACACCACTCAGATCACATGTTGCTGCAGTGTACACTGGCAGCTACAACTTCGATTCAACGCCTAGCCTGGGAACTTCCATTTGCCGTGGGTGTGGCCCTGAAAAAAAAAAAAAGACCAGAAAAGCAGTTACATGTCCAAAATTTTCTCCCCCAAATCTGCTCTACCACAATCTTGCACATCCCAGTAGATAGCTAAAGCCAAATTCTGGACTCATCCTTGATCCCTTTTTTACTGTCACAGTGATCTCTTTTTTTCCTCTCACAGCCCATAAATCAATCATCTGGAAATCTGTTTGGCTATACCTTCAAAATATTTACAGAGTGACCACTACCCAACATCTTCACTGTCTCAAGCAAACTACTTCATTTATCATATGAATTATGGCAATGGCCTTTAACCATGTTACCGAGTTTAAGGTCATACTGCTCATTGCATGACAAGCCAATAAAGCAAGAGATGAGTGTTTGGGCAAGGAAGAGAAACTTTATTTGGAAAGAGGGCAGACCAAGAAGATAGTGGACTTGTGTCCCAAAGAACCACCTTGCCTGTGTCAGAATTCAGGCTTGTTTTATAGTAAAAGGGGAGGGAGCAAAGTCAAGCATTTCCTGGTTCCAGTCAGTCTCCAGAGGGGATGTGTAAATTTCTTCCTTCCTGCGGTCATTCAAAGGTAGGCCTGGCAGGATGTTTCCTGGGAGCTGAACAGAGGTATTTTAGCTTCATACTTATTTCCTGGGAGGCAGAGTTCCCAGAGATGCACCATTATGTATAATTTAAGCTTACAGGCAACATCCATTAGTGATTAACTTGGAATAGACTGCAAAAGTTCTTCCCTCTTACAAACAGATCTCCTTGGAACTGTTGGTCCCCTGAGACCATTCTCAACTCACATTAACAGCCCCAGATCTTTTAAAACTTACATCCAATCATGGTATTCCTTTTCATAAAATATTGGTGGTTCCCCAACTCACTCAGAATAAAACCCAAAATGCATCTAACAACTTAAATACTTCACGTGAGCTGGTTTCAGTATCTTTTTATCCTCTTTTCCTACTAGGTTCCACGTTGTTCATCCAGCCATACTGAGGTCCTTGTTGTTCCTCAAACACCTCAAGTACATTCTTCCCACTAGGCTGTACACAGTCTGATACCTCCAGCTGGAATGCCCCTCCCCCAGACAACCACATGGCTAAATTTGTCACTTCCTTAGCCTTTGTTTAAATGCTACCTTCTCGATGAAGCCTATCCAGACCACCCAATATAAAACAGCAGAAGAAAAAAAAAAACAGTAACTCAAAATGACATCTGTACCTCCATGTTCACTGCAACATTATTTACAATAGTCGAGCCATGGAAACAACCTAAGCAGATGTATAGATAGAGAAGTTGTGGCATGTTTACAATGGAATAGTACTCAGCCATAATAAAGAATGAAATGTTGCCATTTGCAACAGCATGGAGGGAACTTAAGGGCATTATGCAAAGTGAAATAAGTCAGATAGAGAAAGACAAATTCCATATGATTTCACTTACATGTGGAAAATTTAAAAACAACAAACAAACAAAAAACCTCATAGATACAGAGAACAGATTGGTGGTTGTCAGAGGCATGGGGTCTGGAGTGGGTGAAATGAGTGAAAGCCATCAAACGGTACAAACTCCCAGTTATAAAATAAATGTCATGATAATATAATGTACAGCACGGTGACTATGGTTAAATAATGCTGTATTATATACTTGAAAGTCACTAAGAGAATAGATCTTAAAAGTTCTTATCACATACCAAAAATACTGTAACTATATATTTGATGAATGTTAACTAGTCTAATGCGATGATCATTTCATTTTATATATATATATATAAAATCATTATACTGTACACCTGAAACTAACATAATATTGTATGGCAATTATATCTCAATGAAAAAATAAAGTGAGCTGCTTGAAACAGGCATTTTTAGAAAGGCACAGCTATCACTACCCCAGAGACACTCACCACTATTGGACTGGTCCACCACTGCTAAAGGCATGGATTTCATTAACTCCTCTAATCGCTATGAAGCACCAAAGTATGGAACAGCAGTATCTAATCCCAGGTGGAGAAGAAGGTCTGAGAAATGACCTTGAAGACAGAGTAAATAAATAAATACACAATAAAACTTGCAAACACTTGCAAACTCTCATCTATCTCTCCAAATAACTCTACCCTGGTCTACTGTTTTCTTTTCACATAGTACCTACCACCTTGTAAAATATTGTGTAATTTACTTATTTATTATACCTCTTATTTCTTGTTTTCCCCACCAGAATGTAACCTTCATGAAAAAAAATCTAAGTTTGTTTCAAGCAGACCCTGAAAGAATTGAATGCAAGAAGTTCATTTGATAGGCAATATCAGAAAGCACAGTGAGGAGTTAGAAAGTGAGGGAGGAGAGGGAGGAAAGGGAGAAAATCCGATAGAGTGTGTGATACTGAGTAGGCTACCACTAGAGAAACAGCTTCCATCCCACCCAGTTCAGAAAGACTGGGTGAGCTGTGGTTCAGACCCACGCCATACGTCACTGCTTGAGGATCACCCCTGGGCACTAATTCAACAGTATTTCTAGACCACCTACATAGCCAAGCTCACTTCTGTGGCTAGAGAACATCCTCAGGCTTAAAGATGCAGGAAGACATTAGCAAGTATGAAAACTCTGCAAGTGACCCCCTGAAGATATATGGGTAGGTACCAACCACCTCACTACCATAAAAAAATCTGTCTGTTTGTTTTAATTAATATACAGCAAATTTCTAAAAAAGACCTTGGCACATAGTAGGTGCACAAGATGTGTGTTGAATATCATTAAATAAATAAGCAGTCAAAAAAGAAAGCACATGAAATTAGAAAATTCTTACAGCAAAAGAGAAAACTCCCACATATCATAACTTGTGAGAGACAGTTAAAATGGTACTTTGAAATAAATGGATAACCAGAAATGCTTATATTACTAAGTAAGAATGATTAAAAACTAATAGTCTAAGTATTCAATTTAAGTCTTAAAAAAGAACAATATAGAGATAAATTAGGAATTTGGGATTAACAGATACAAGTACTAAATATAAAATAAAAAACAAGGACTTGTTATATAGCCCAGGAAACTATATTCAACATGTAAGGGAAAAGAATCTGAAAAAGAGTATATATGCATTTGTATATACATACAGATATCTATAACTGAATCACTTTGCTATATATCTAAAACATTATAAATCAACTACACCAATAAAAACTAAAAAGAACCATATAATAGCCTAAAAATATTCACATAAAGATAAGAAGGACAAAAACTGAAATTAATTTAAATAGACACCACAGGTATAATAAAGAAAACAAAATAAGCCATAAGTTGGTTTATGAAAAAGAATACTGAACTGATAACCCTAGCAATATTAATCAAGTGAAAAAAGAGAAAGCACAACTAACTTTATGATTAAAATAACATAACTACAGATGCAACAAAAATTCACACTATACGAACCTGAAAAGTCCTCTAACAAAATGAATTTAAATCAGTAATTGATCATCTTCATACCCAGATGGCTTTACAGGCAAGTTTCTACCAAATGTTCAAAGAACAAACCATTCCAATTTTTGGAGTCTTTGGAAAAGTTTGCAAAGACTCCAAAGGAAGGAATTGTTTAAACAGGCTACTCAATTAGCTATGGCTGCAATAATGCTCAGTATTTTGCAACTACACATGACTGTGATAGTAGCACAGGAAGAGAAAACTCAGCAGAGTTCAAGTACAAAACTATGCACACATACAGACCTCTTATGTGATAGAGGGAACAGGAAGGACCATGCAATAAATTGTGCTGGAATAAACAGTTTTTCATATGAAAAAAAAAAAGAATTGAAGGATGTAAATAAAAAGCAAAACTTGAAGATTCTGGAAGAAATCATAGGTGAATTTCTTCATAAACTCCAGACAAGGAAGAATTTTTTTAACAGGACAGAAAAGTGAAGATCCCAAAGGAAAAGACTGATACATTCAACTACTTTAAATGTAAGAACTGGGAGCAGTCACATACAACACATATAGTCCACAAAGGAGTTGAAAAAAAAGAAAACGAACAAATAATAAGAAAAAGAAAAACCTATTAGAAAAATGGGAAAATGCAAGCAGACACTTCACAGAAGCAGCAACACAAATACAAAATTTTAAAAGGCACTCTACTCTCATTAATAATCAGAAAAATGTAAATCAAACCTTGAGATTCCATTTTAAATGCACCAACTGACAAAAAAATTAAATACCAAACAATAAGAAGTGCTGACACAAAAGGAATTTTTAATACACTATCAGTGAAAGTATAAATTAATATGACTACTTTGGAAAACAATTTATCTAGCAAAAATTATTTAGCAAAAAATGTCTTGTCTAGCAATTTTATATATGTGTGTGTATATATAGAGAGTGAAAATGGAAATATATATACATACAGAAAGAAAATTATATATAATACACAAATGAAAATCCACATGTCCCATGACCCATGAATTTCCACTCCAAAATTTCCACTCTAGAGAAAGTATTGCATGTATGTACTCACAGGTGACATGTATAAAATATTTAGAACATCATTGTCTTTAACAGCAAAGAAAAGAAAAACCAGAAATTATTCAAATTTTTACCAAGAGGAAAAATGAACTACCAAATATTCAAAGGCCAAAGGAATTAACTATAACTATATGCATCAACATGAACAAATCTAAAAATTAAAAATGAACAAAGCAAGTCAGAATACATATAGTGTGCTTCCATTCATACAAATGTCAAAAATATGTAAATGTGAGTCTAGCCAGAGGTTTGTCAATTTTGTTTACCTTTTCAAAGAACAAGCTCTTGGTTTTATTGATTTCATCTATTGTTTTTTGAATCTCTATTTTATTGATTTCTTCTTTGATCTTTATGATTTCCTTCCTTCTGTTGACTTCAGGGTTTTTTTGTTCTTCTTTTTCTAATTCATTTAGGTGGTGGATTATCAATTTGAGATCTTTCTTCTTTTTTGAGGAAGGCCTGTATTGCTATGAATTTCCATCTGAGCACTGCTTTCATGGCATCCCATAGATTTTGAGAGGTTGTGTCTTCATTATCATTTGTCTGGAGGTATTTTTTAATTTCTTTCTTGATTTCCTCATTGACCCACTGGTTTTTTAGTATCATGTTGTTTAGTTTCCATGTAATAGGTTTTTTTCTCATTTCTTTTCCTGTGGTTGATTTCTAGTTTCATGCCATTGTGGTCAGAGAAGATACTTGAAATAATTTCTATACTCTTAAATTTGTTGAGGTTAGCTTTGTGCTCCAATATGTGATCAATTCTTGAGAATGTTCCATGCTCACCTGAGAAGAATGTGTATTTTGGTTTTTGTTTTTTTTTTGGATGTAATGTCCTGAAAATATCAATTAAGTCTAACTTTCCTATTGTTTCCTTCAGGATTTCTGTTGCTTTATTGGTTTTCTGTCTAGAGGATCTGTCCGTTGATGTGAGTGAGGTGTTAAAGTCACTAAGAAGAGGAGCGAAAGAAGCCAAATAAACAAAATAAGAAATGAAAAAGGAGAAATCACAACGGATACTGCAGAAATACAAAATACCATGCAAGAATACTATGAACAATTATATGCCAACAATAATTGACAATTTGACAATCTGGAAGGAATGCACAACTTTCTAGAGTCTTACAGCCTGCCAAAACTGAATCAAGAAGAAAGAGACCAACTGAACAGACCAATAACTAGAAATAAAATTGAATATGTCATAAAAACACTCCCTACAAATAAAAGCCCAGGACCAGATGGCTTCACAGGCAAGTTCTACCAAACATACATAGAGGAACTGGTTCCCATCCTCCTTAAATTTTTCAAATGGTTGAAGAAGAAGGAACACTCCCAAAGATATTCCATGATGCCACCATCACCCTAATTCCAAAACCAGACAAAGATACCACCAAAAAAGAAAACTATAGGCCAATATCTTTGATGAATACAGACACAAAAATTCTCAACAAAATTTTAGCCAACCGAATCCAATAACATATCAAAAAGATCGTACACCACAACCAGGTGGAATTCATCCCAGGTTCACAAGGATGGTTCAACATATGCAAATCAATCAACATCATACACCACATTAACAAAAGAAAAGTCAAAAACCATATGATCGTCTCAATAGAAGCAGAAAAAGCATTTGACAAAGTCCAACAACCATTTATGATAAAAACTCTCACCAAAGTGGGTATAGAGGGAACATTCCTTAACATAATCAAAGCCATTTATGATAAACCCACAGCAAATACTCAATGGAGAAAAATTAAAAGCCTTCCCACTAAAATCTGAAACAAGACAGGGATGCACACTCTCACCACTGTTATTCAAAATAGTACTGGAAGTCCTAGCCACAGCAATCAAACAAAAGAAATAAAAGGCATACAAATAGGAAGAGAAGAGATAAAACTGTCACTGTATACAGACAACATGATACTATACATTGAAAACCCTAAGGACTCAACCCAAAAACTACTTGAACTGATCAACAAATTCAGCAAAGTAGCAGGATACAAGATTAACATTCTGAAATCAGTCGCATTTCTGTATACTAACAAGGAAATAACAGAAAAGGAATACAGAAATATCATATCCTTTAAAATTGCACCACAAAAAATCAAATATCTGGGAATACATCTGACCAAGGAGGTAAAGGACTTATATGCTGAGAACTATAAAACATTAATCAAAGAAATTAAAGAAGAGGTAAAGAAATGGAAAGATATTCCATGCTCCTGGATTGGAAAAATTAATATTGTAAAAATGGCCATACCACCCAAAGCAATCTACAGATTCAATGCAATCCCTATCAAATTACCCATGACATTTTTCACAGAACTAGAACAAACAATCCAAAAATTTATATGGAACAACAAAAGACCCAGAATTTCCCAAAAGCAATTCTGAAGAACAAAAACCAAGCAGGAGGCATATCTCTCCCAGACTTCAAGCAACATTACAAAGCCACAGTCATCAAGATAGTGCAGTACTGGTACCAAAACAGACATACAGACCAATGGAACAGAATAGAGAACCCAGAAAGAAACCCTGACACCTATGGTCAATTAATCTTTGACAAAGGCGGCAAGAATATAAAATGGGAAAAAGACAGTTTATTCAGCAAGAATTCTGGGAAACCTGGACAGCTGCATGCAAAGCAATGAAACTAGAACACACCCTCACACCTTCCACAAAAATAAATTCAAAATGCCTTAAAGACTTAAATATAAGACAAGACACCATCAAACTCCTGGAAGAGAACATAGGCAAAACATTCTCTGACATCGACCTTATGAATATTTTCTCGGGTCAGGCTCCCAAAGCAACAGAAATAAAGGCAAAAATAAACCAATGGGACCTAAGCAAACTGACAAGCTTTTACACAGCAAAAGAAACCAAAAAGAAAACCAAAAAAACAACTTACGGAATGGGACAAAATAGTTTCAAATAATGCAACTGACAAGGGCTTAATCTCTAAAATATACGAGCAACTTATACAACTCAACAGCAAAAAAGCCAATGACCCAGTGGAAACATGGGAAAAGGACCTGAATAGACATTTCTCCAAGGAAGATATACGGATGGCCAACAAGCATATGAACAAATGCTCAACATACCTGATTATTAGAGAAAAGCAAATCAAAACTACCATGAGATACCACCTCACACCAGTCAGAATGGCCATCATTAATAAGTCCACAAATAACAAGTGCTAGAGGGGGTGTGGAGAAAAGGGAACCCTCCTGAACTGCTGGTGGGAATGTGAGCTGGTACAACCACTATGGAGAACAGTATGGAGGTACCTTATAAATCTATACATAGAATTACCATGTGATCCAGCAATACCACTCTTGGGCATATATCTGGACAAAATTTTACTTTAAAAACACACATGCACCTGCATGTTCATTGCAGCTCTATTCACAACAGCCAAGACATGGAAACAACCCAAATGTCCATCGACAAATGATTGGATTAGGAAGGTGTGTTATATATACACAAAGGAATACTACTCAGCCATAAAAAAGAATGAAATAATGCCATTTGCAGCAACATGTATGGAACTAGAGACTTCCATCCTGAGTGAAGTAAGTCAGAAAGAGAAAGACAAATACCATATGATATCACTCATATCTGGTATCTAATATACAGCACAAATGAACCTTTCCACAGAAAAGAAAACCACGGACTTGAGAATAGACTTGTGGTTGCCCGAGGGGAGGGGGAAGGAGTGGGAGGGATTGGGAGCTTGGGGTCAACGGATGCAAATTATTGCTCATGGAATGGATTTACAATGACATCCTGCTGTGCAGCACTGAGAACTATGTCTAGATACTTACAATGCAGCATGACAAATAGGAGAAAAAATTATGTATACATGTATGTGAAATTGGGTCCCCATGCTGTACAGTGGAAAAAAAAGTATGTTGGGGGAAATAACAATAATAAATAAATTTTAGAAAATATTATAAAAGAATGTCTTTGTTCCACCAAAAAAAAAGGTAATGTCAACAATATATTCTATGAGAACATAAAAGGTAAGGATATAAAGAGAAGTAAGGAAATGCCAAGCACAAAATTCAAGATTGTAGTAATCCCTGGGAGCAGAGGAGGAAGAAGGATACACTTGGAAAGAGGCACCCTGGCCACTTCATAGGTAATAGAACATCTATATATATGTACATACACACACACACACACACACACACACATATATATAAAACTGCCTTAGGGTTATTTTTTAAAAGTCCTACTTATCAAGTGATTTCAATACATCAATCCACAAAACAGCAGTTACAGTCCTAGCACTTGTCTAAAATCACATGCAACTAACTGCCTAACTGCAAAAAAAGATAACCCCGTCCTCCTCCAGTTCTCAATACAAACTATGAGCTTAGCCTTCTCAACTCACCACTAACAGCATCTCCATAAAGTGCTTGGTATTACAATAGATAGAAACCTCTAATGGCTGGACCCCTCTCAACTACTGTAGTCAAGATAGAGACCTAGAGCAGCATCCTACAGAAACAGGTCTTAACCAGACATGTGCCCTGTACGGTTGCACCATATTCCATAGGCCCATCACAAAAAAACACAGTATTTTATCTTGTATTTAAATTAAAAATGAAGTCTTATGTAGCAGTATGTCAATTAGATTAAATATATTTTTAGAAATTCATACCAGAAGTTATTAAACTAAGCAATTCTGATACATCAAAATTTGGCTGTGGGATGCAGCAGGGCAGCTCTCACATTATTACAGTAATAAAAAAGCGTTAGGTTTGTTGGTTTCTTTTAAAGTTAAGTTCAGCAGTTACTTATAGATCTAAGTATTCACCTACTCTGGCACAGCAGTTCCACACCTCCATATTTACCTAAAAGAAATGAAAATGTATGTTCACAAAAAATATGTCCATATGCCCACAAAAAGACTTGCTCAAGCAGCTCTTTGCATAATAACCAAAAACTGCAAACAATCCAAAGCCCTATCAACAGGCGACAGAATAAACAAACAAATAGTGGTATATTTATACAATGAAACACTATTTTTTAAATATTTTAAATTAACTTCTGATACACATAACAACGTGAATGCATTTTAAAATTTTATATTTAGCAAAAGAAGTCAGCTATAGTGCATACATTATACAAGTCTACGTAGATGAAGTTCTAAAAAAATTCCAGTTCAACTTAAAATGATTAACATTTAAGAAACAATTGTCTATAGGTTTGGGAATCAACTGGAAATAAGCACCGGGCACTTTCTGGAGTGACAGAAATGTTCAGCATCTTTCCTGCCATTGTAGTCATAGGGTCATTATCAAAACTCATGAAACTGTACAATAAAAGTCAGTTCATTTCTCTCTATGTAGATGTGTGCGTGTCTGTTCGTGTGCAGTGTGTGTGTGTGTGTGTGTAAAATCTCAAAAGTACATTGAGCTTCAAATGTATATATCAAGTGAAATACTTTATTTTGATAAAGGAACATTATTCCATCTCTAATCTTGAGAAAGAAATTATTTTTTCCGCTGTGTTTGGCTAATTATAAGTGTATTTTTCAGAGAGCTTTTACGAGAGAAGGCACCTGGGGAAATCATGTATAAAAGAAATATGGCTTATGTGAGAAGAAATTTTGTAAATACATTTTATAGTAAATAATAGATTCAAGAGTGGTTCCTTATTGTCAAAAATTATTGGAAATGATCTGCTCTCATCAAGGTTCTCAACTAGTCATGAAACTAAAATGCAGTGACAAAGTACACTCATAAGATAGTGTTTACTCAACAGTGTAAGCTAGAAGGAATACAGAATAAAATCAGTGTAAGAGAGGAGAAACTAAGCCCCCAAATTTTAGTTTTATAGTGTAGTTTAAAAAATTATTTCCCAAGACAAAAATAATTAGTAAAATATGAGAAAGATAATTTAGTAGGTAAAATTCATTGTAAGAATTCCCTTCAAGGGTTAACTCTAAGCTCTACAGTTAAGATAAGAACAAAATCTAAAGTCAAAATTTAAGACAGTGGGTAGTTCCACATGCAATCCTATGTTATATGAAGCAAGCCACATTAAAACTGGAATCTGGCCTATTCAACACCTTCCTCCATTTCCAACAGCACATGCACACACACACACACAAATGCATACACACATACACAGTTTATTAAGTCTTTCTGGATCTAGGCAGGAAACTTAGCAACTGCCTATTAAGAAATGAAATAGGTATAAAAGGCTGCAGCTTTCTTAGCAAGAGAAATAAAATTAAGCCCCGCGGTCTACATTGAAGATGGTATTTTGATTTGTTGCTGACATGAAAAGATTTGGACAACCTCTCTTCAAATACTCTATGTCCCAATGCTGTTTAGCATCTATGTCCCAATGCTGTTTAGCATTTCTGATTAAGTTGGGATCAGATCTTAGCACCATCTAATTTCACCTTTATCAAGGAAGATATATTCTCAGTTGAAGTGAACTGAGGAACCTGGAAAACTAGTGGTAGAGGGAATAGAACCCATATGAGGACACACAGAAGATCCTACGCCCTCAAATTTAAGAATGTTTATAGAGAGAGAGAAATTTAAAGAATTACGCATAGAGGGTCAGCTTATTCATTTGTTCAATAAAGACCCACTGAGTCTAAGTACCATGAAGCCGAGTATTATTCCAGGCACATAGGAATGTTAGAGAACCAAACAAAGATCCCTGCCCTCATGTAGCTTACATCCTAGCTGGTGAAAACAGAGTTAAATAATAAACACAGCAATTAATTAAACCGTATAGAATACAATGTAATAAGATGATCTGTGTCTATGGGCAAAAATGCAGAATAGGGAGAGGGAGATTGGGACTGACAGATTTAGGGAGGGTTAAGACGTGCTCAATGCATACTATTGCATTTGGAATGGATAAGCAATGAGGTCCTACTGTACAGCACAGGGAACTATATATTCAATCTCTTGGGATAGGACATGATGGAAGATAGTATGAGAAAAAAATGTGTGTGTGTATATGTGTGTGTGTGTGTATGACTAGGTCACTATGTTGCACAGCAGAAATAGACACAACACTGTAAATCAATTACACTGTAATAAAATTTTTCTAATTTAAAAAATAAAAATTTTTAAAAAGACTAGTGGTCAATCTATTGAGAAGGTGATTTAAAATACTTGATCTAGGAGTTCCCGTCGTGGCGCAGTGGTTAACGAATCCGACTAGGAACCATGATGTTGCGGGTTCAGCCCCTGCCCTTGCTCAGTGGGTTAAAGATCTGGCGTTGCCGTGAGCTGTGGTGTAGGTTGCAGACATGGCTCGGATCCTGCGTTGCTGTGGCTCCGGCGTAGGCTGGCAGCTACAGCTCTGATTAGACCCCTAGCCTGGGAACCTCCATATGCCGCAGCAGCGGCCCAAGAAATAGCAAAAAAAGACAAAAAAAAAAAATACTTGATCTAAGTTTCAGTCCTTAGGAGTAGATCATTCATTGAACAGCCAAAACCAGATGAACATTTCAACATAGGTGTTTATCATAAGACTTATGTTTAAAACATTACATATCTCTGTATATTTACTTTCTCTCAATAGCAACAAAACTTTTGCCATAAACATTTTGAGATAAATGCTCTTTTAGGGGACATATTTTTAATCTGCTATTTTCAACTTGACCCTCAAGTTACCTGTTATATAATGCATTGACTAGAAATTATGAAATTTTGTATCTGTTATTAACATTTTTACTCTTAGAAAAAGTGCTACGCAGAAGTAGGTGACATAAACATTCAACCTACTCACTGGAACTGTACTGTGTGCCATGCTAGATACTGTGGATGTAACAATTTAAAATATACAACCAATGACCTCAAAGATTTTGTAATCTAGTACCATTAATTGCTGACACTTATTAATGCACCATCTTTATTACTGTACCAGGCATTGATCCAAGTTCTTTATATTCCCAGACTTCATGACAAGATTATGAAGCATAATTTTTTTTTAGATGATAAAACTAAGGCCCAGAGTAGTTCAGCAACTTGCTCAAAGCAACCAAGCTAGTTAGCTGAAAAGCCAAGATTTGAATCCAGGCAGCGTGACTCTAGAGCTTGCTCTCCAACAAGGTCAGCAAGGATATGGATCAGTAAACAGACTCATCAAGAGGATAAAAGAAAAACATCTGCAGGTGATATTTAAATTAGTCTAAAATGTGTCAAGTGTCAACATCCTCTTTTGAGCTGTTTTCAGTGGAAACCTGCATCTCAGCACTTTATTCAGCACGGGTCCTGCAGCAGAGGTGGTAAACCAGGAAGAACTTCAAGTGACTTCAAGCAGTAGTAAGGAGCATGGCTCAGATGGCATCAAGAGCTTAAGAGCCACTCTGCCATCACCCATCAGGCATGATTCACACAGGTTGGAACCAAGTCTCTTTCTTTCTTTCTTTCTTTTTTTCTTTCTTTCTTTCTTTCTTTCTTTCTTTCTTTCTTTTTCTTTCTTTCTTTGGGCTGCAGGTGTGACATATGGAGGTTCTCAGGCTAGGGGTCAAATCTCAGAGCTGCAGTTGCTGGCCTACACTACAGACACCGCAACACCGGATCCTTACTTCATTCTTATACTCTCCTTTCCACCATAGGCAAATTCCCCCAGAAATAGCTTTCTGTCATCGATGGTATTTACATTATGAAATTACATTTTGCAAAGTAATGTGACTTTTATTTCTTTGCACATTTACATGGTTTTTATTTTTCCTTTTAAAAATGTTTTCAATTAAAACTCTCCTGGATATGAGTACTTTATGTATTCAGTGAACCACCTCATACAAAGTTAAGAAATTTCTCTCAGTAATACTATTTCAATATTTTTAATAAGAACCAGTAAAGTGGCTGTAAAGTTCAAACAGCTTTAGAGGAAAAACATGCATTAGAATTGTGTTCTAAGATTAACATGTAAACACTATTGATCTACTTAACAAAGAAAAAATTAGTACCTTTTTTATAATGGCAGAGTAGAGCATGATCAAAGATTATTAAGTCTTGGATAAGGAATTTACAGAAATAATAAATTAAAACAATCTATTAAGTTGACAATATCCTGTTTTTTTGCAATTTTCTGTTTAAACTATATTATTTGGTTGCTGCTCTATAGAGGAAATTCTCATATGAGGACAGATTCCGAGGTGTCACATTTGTAGTATATATGTGTGTATTATTCAACATTTACCATCAAATTGATATGAGATAAAATCGTAAGCAATATTTTTAAGATAAGCTCCATAGACTTTTTTTCAAGAGTGCATTAGTTGTGTTTTCATAGCAAAATCCAATGTGAATAGTAATTAGACTTCTGACAACCTGAACACCCAGGGTCAAATTCAATAAGGGAGATTGTCACAAAGTCCAAGCACTTTGTTCCATAGGTGAGATGTGTCCCCCAAGCAACTTTCTTCAGGAAGAAAACAAGGAAGTATTAGAAGCCGGTGTTCCAGGAAGGCAAAAACACCTGAAGAGAAAGGACAATATAATAAAAGCCTGGCCATGTAGAATCACATTTGACAGGCACTGACAACCCTAATGTTTTTTAAGGACCTCACAATACAATAGCTGACATTGATAGCAATACACCCTAACCACCAAGAGGTGGTTAAATTGTACTCATTATTCACTATTTACCAAGAAGTAGGGATGCTATAGTCTCTGTTTGAATGGCTAGAAAGAATTTAAAAACTGGAGCACTTCAGTGTCCATGCTACTAAGTTTATGGGGCTCATTTCCCCCAAGATACCACACAAGGATGAGCCTTTTTAGGATATCAGAGGGAACTGGTGAAGATGCTAATTCAGAATCTGACAGCCAGGGTTCTAGTGTCTGCCACTTACTTTGGCCAATCTAGTAACCTCCCAAAGTCCCTTGCTTGTCATCTGCAAGAGCTCACTCACACTGTCATTCCCACCAAACAAGATATTTGTGAGGATTAAGAGAGGTTTTTGTGTGAAACACTGTCCAATTAGAAAGAGCCTCCTCAATGCTACATTATTACTGAATAAGTTTTCGTGACTAATTTATCCTTAATATAGTCATTAGATCAATCCAATGACGTCTTTCATAATAAAAATGATGACACCTCATTTCTATTTGAAAACCATATGGTGAGTAGAGAGCTTGAGTAATATTGATCAATAGTGACACAGCACAAAGAAGCTGGCTCCAGCACTGCCCACACATTTATAGAATTTATTTAAAGCTATTCGCTAAGCCCTATATTTGAATTTGGACAAATTAAACCATTGTCCCTTGCTACAATAAACCCAAAGCAAAGTAATCACCAATTTTTCATCACTGAATGCTGGAAGCTATGAGATAATCCACTTGCTTTAATATATTTAAATGAAAACTCAAAAGCCAAAGAAATTCATTGCAGTCTTCCCCCAACCTCAGCTGTTGTCCTCCTTTCCTTCAACTTAATTCCATATCCCTATTTGACGACCAAAGATCTCAGACCGGCATGCCCTCACTGCTAGGCTTTCCCTTCTGAGAATAACTGAAAGAAGGTACCAGAAATGCAGAATGGAAACCAGACATAGAGCAGAGATCAGGAAGGAGTTGGGGGTTCTATGGGACAGGTAGCACAGCTAAGGAAACTTAAATTCAGATCTCATGTTGGCTCTCTGAAGAGGTCTGTGATGAGGGAGGTAGTGAAGATGGTTTTAAGAGGCAACTTGTTTGTATCAGTTTTCCATTGCTGCCATAATAAATTACTACTAATGCAGTGGCTGAAAAAGCAGACATGTATTACCTTGCAATTCTATAGATTAACAAGTCATAGACCTCACCAGACTAAAAATCAAGGTGTCCAGTTGCTTTCTGGAAGCTCCAGCCTCCTGGCCTTCTCCAGCTTCTACAGACCCACATCCTTTGACTCGTGACCTCTCTTCCTCCATCTTTTCTTTTTAATTTTATGACGGCACCCGTGGCATACGGAAGTTCCTGGGCCAGGGATCGAATCTGAGCTACAGCTGCAGCCTATGCCTCATCTGCAGCAACACCAGATCCTTAACCCTCCGTGCCACAGTGGGAATTCCCCTCTTCCTCCATCTTTGAAGTCAGAATCGGCAGGTCATGTGCCTCCCACATTGCATCACTCTGACCTTCTCTTCTGCCTCTATTCCACATTTAAGGACCTGTGATTAAATTGGGTCCACCCCCATAATCCAGGACACTCCCCCCATGTCAACTTGAATCACATCTGCCGAGTCCCTCTTGCCATGTAACATAACACAGGTTCCACTGTTTAGGAATTGGACACCTTTGAGGCTTGAGGAGACATTATCTGCCTACCATGGTGCTATAGGTAAGAGGTGATTTGCCAAAAAGCTATCACCATTGCTTTCTCTCACTCTTGCTCCCCTCATTCAGCTTTCCACATGGCAGTTAAAGAGCTTGAAAACAGCAATCCCTGTACGTCTCTCCCCTGCTTGCTCAGACTCCTTCAGAGGTCTCTTGCCTTTGTGAATAAAACCCACGCTCCTTATCACAGACCACAAGGGTCTACATACTTTAGCCCAGTATATTTGAAACTTTTTGCACTGGTATCCACAGTAAGAAATTTATGGAGTTCCTGCTGTGGCACAGTGGGTTAAGGATCCAGCATTGCTGCAGATGTGGCATAGAATGCAGCTGCAGCTCAGATTCGATCCCTAGCCCAAGAATTTCCATATGCTGTGGGTGTGGTCATAAAAAATTTATTTTTAAATCATAACACATACACACATATATACACATATGTTTGGGTCCCCAAACCAATATTTATCTTTACTATATACTATGCACTCTGATAACTCATTTTTTAAAATTGATTTTTAATGTGCTTGCAACCCACTAATGAACTACAATTTGGGGGTTGGAAAGCACTGATCTGGCCCTGCCTCCAACTCCTGGCATTGTATCATGTTCTCTCAGAACTAGACACATTGACCTCCTACCTCAAGAGAAGCTCTGATATAAATATTTTTCCTGGGACTTCACAGGGTCTGTTCCCTCACCTCATCTGGGTGTCTGATCAGTTGTCTCTTTCTCCAAGAGACTTCCCCTGACCACCCCACGTCTAATAATCCTTCTCCTCAACCCCAGTATTGGGTTTTGTTTGTTTGTTTGTTTGTTTGTTTTTGGTTGGTTGGTTTTGTTTTGTTTTTCAGTCTTTTTAGGCTGCACACACAGCATATGGAAGTTCCCAGGCTAGGGGTCGAACTGGAGCTGCAGCTACCTACACTACTACTCATGGCAATGCTGGATCCCCAACCCACTGAGTGAGGCCAGGGATCGAACCCGTGTCCTCAATCCTAGTTGGGTTCTTTACCCTGAGCCATAATGGGAACTCCCCAGCATCATTTTCTAGCCCTGATTTGCCTCCGCTTTTCTTCACAACACTTACTACTGCTTTGCATGTTACATCCTTGTTTCTTCTCTCCCCCTAAACTGAAAGGTCTGCTAGGACTGTCTTGTTTACTGACATAATCCTAGTGCTTGAACTAGGACCTTCTAAAGCAGAGGCAACACTCAAAGCTTAGTTATAGAATAAATAAATAGCGGGTAAATGAATAAATGGATTGGTAGGTCTAAGACTATATGAGTTATTGGAAGAAATTATAAATATCATTACATTATAATTTATGTAATTAAGTATAAACATTGGTATTATGCTTTATTGGTATTATAAACATGACGCCAGATACCATGCAGAGGCATCTTAAATTAGTCACGTCTAGTTGTTATATGACTCTGTGAGGTAGTTATTTTTACAGATAGGGAAACTGAAGCTGAGAGAGGTTGGGTTTGTGTTCCAGGCTTAATATGGTCTGTAACAAGAACCAATTTTTCACATATTTAGCATTTGTTGTCAGGTATTGTTCTAAGCATTTTACATGGAGGCACTGTTATTATTCTCATTTTACAGATTATTTTGTTTAAAATAATAATCCATAATCATTTTCCAGGTTATTGTTGGGAATAATAATCTGTAAAACCCCAATTTTATAGATTGGGAAGCTGAGGCCCAGGACTTGCTCAAAGTCAAGCAGTTAGTAAGAGATGGCACCAGAAATCCAATGCAGGCAGTCTGGGACGAGAGTAGCTGCTCATACACATCTTTGCTGCTCAAAGTAGGGTCTAGGTGGGAACAGCAGCAGCACTGCCTGGGAGCTTACTAAAAATGCAGATTTCGTGAGTCCCTGCCCCAAGCCTGCTTTCTAGCACCATCCCCAGATGATTCACACACACAATAAAGTTGAAAAGCTCTGCTCTAAACATACTGCCCCTCAGGCAGGCAAGCAGAGTTGGAGAGAAATAATTTTATGACAACTGGACTAGAATATAAATGATATTTTAACTGGAAGCATTAAGTATAATCGTACATGAAGTATAGTAATCTAAAATAAAGCTAAAGGAAGTTACTAAACTGCAAAATAAGTGACTATTTACCCTAAAATACTATATTTCTTTGGGTAAAAAAAAAAAAAAAAAAAGATTACGAAGTACATTAAGAGATTGGAACCATTATATTTGCCTTATTCTTAACCCCATGTCTCAACTTTATCAACTGACTCTCTGCTACAGAAGATGAAATGTTAAAATTGCTCCCGTTTTCCCTCCTTCATTCTCTTTTCCCTTCATCCACATTTATCTTGGAATTTTACTGTTTGTTTTCACTAAAATATGTAATATTTCCATTCCACCACACAACCATAATCCCCTAGTTATTTATTCTTAAGTCAATATTTCTTTGGGTTCAGTGATCCCGCATGTGCCTTTATCATACCTTCTCCATTTCTGAGTTCATTATTTTGATTTTGCCATTTGACTGGCTGGGTTGTGTTTTTTGTTTGTTTGTTTGGTGTTTTGTTTTGGCTTTGGCTTTTTTGCTTGTTTGTTTTTGTTTGTTTTTGTTTTGTTTTGTTTTGGTTTTGGTTTGGTATGTTTCAGTTTGGTTTTTATCAAGGAGTGCTTTTTCAAAGGAATCACAGGTATCATATTTCATAAATTCTTTAACCTTTAAGACTGTTTACCTGCTGCTTTTGTAAATGAACGAAACCTTGACCAACAATATTATCTGGGGAGCACACACTCCCACACTCCTTTGGACTCTGTAGGCGCTGCTTCCTTGTCTCCCGGTGCTGTATGTGGAAAAGAAGTCTGAAGCCATCCCAAGCACAGACCTCTTGCAGTTGCGTTACTTCTCCCCAGAAGTACTTCTTTTTTTAATTCAACTTCTGTTTTTTCACTTTTGACAGTTTTGACATGTTATATGTTACATATGTCCTGATATATATATAATATATTATAGCTACTTAAGCTATAAGTAGAATATGTCCTGATCTAGATAGCTACATATATTTTTCCCTGGCATAGTATTTTCAGTGTGGTCCTTTGGTTCCTTACTTTTTTATTTTATTTTAGGAGAATCTTGAGTTATTGTTCAGAACACTTTCTCTTCCAGGTATTAGTTTCTCTCTTGTTAGGGACAGGACTCCTATTTGGAACACTTTCTTGACCATAGAGGACACCTCCTCTCTAATTGCTTTAGTTTATTTTTTTTTTCAGTCTTCACATTCACTAACTCAAGCTTCTCCTTCATGCTAGTGATTTGATTTTAAGCTTTGTCTATTCTGCCACTTGCTGTTTGGGGTTTATTTGTTATCTGTAATGGAATTGTGTTGGCACTTCAATCACTCTTTCCCTCTAATTGTATTGATTTAATATAATACCTTGGGGCTCTTGTTTTATCAAATTCATATCCTTATTAGATTTTTCCAGAGCATGAAGCACACGTATGGCATATTCTTCATTTCCTTGTGTTAGGCTTAATTTTAGATTCTCTTCAGCTGTGTTTTACATGTTACATTCCAGTTGGTTGGTTTCTTTTTGCTTATTTTATATTGGTATAGTTATCCTGCCATCTCTTTTGCTATGCCCAAACCTCAATAATGCAGTGTGGAAATCTCCATATATAACCCCCAAAGTTATCATTTTATTGCCCAATAATTAAAACTGTAGGATATTAACCTGTATCTAACACTGCCATCATACTTCAGCTGGACCCATCCTGCTGATTCCCTCATTAATGAGTTAAATAATCTTAACTTTGGGGGTTATCATTTCTACTAGATGGAAAATACTCACATCTCTACCAAATAAGTCTTTTTTCATATCATCAATTTTCTACGAATAAAGATGTAACTTCACAGAGTCTCAGCCATAATCAACAGTAAATAGTAAGTCACCCAAGACTGAACCAGGAAGAAATAGAAAATAGACCAACTACCAGTTCTAAAATTGAATCAATAATTTTAAAACTCCCAACAAATAGATGCCCAGGACCAGATGGCTTCACAGGTGAATTCTGCCAAATATTTAGAGAAGAGTTAACACCTATCCTTCTGAAACTATTTCCAAAAAATTTCAGAGGAAAGAACACTTTCTGAAATCAATCTATGAGGCCAGCATCACCCTGATACCAACACCAGACAAAGAAATCAGGAAAAAAGAAAAATACAAGCCAATATTACTGATGAACATAAATGCAAAAATCCTCCACAAAACACTCGTAAACCAAACAGTAAATAGTAAGTCAGAGGTACATTCCGCTAAAGCTACACTGACCAATGTAGGAACCACTACACACATGTTTAAATTAATTAAAGTGAAAATTCAGTTTCTCATTTGCATTTGCTACATCAAGTGCTCCATAGCCACATGTGGCTGATGGCTACTATATGGGGCAGCATATAGACATTTTCATCAGCACAGAGAGTCATTTTGGGCTGTGCTGCCTGAAAGAATCAATTCACTCTTAGACAATATTCCGGTATGACACTGAAAGGACATGTTGTCATCCTTTTATTTTATTTCCAAGTTTAGGATCAATTTTCTTAACAGTAGAAATACTAATGATAATTATAGACTCCCTGAGAAAATTGTATCTTACATTTCTCTCTTCTTTTTTTCAGATCTCAAGTCCAATTTTATACCTCCCTGTCTATAGGTGATACCCTAAGTTGAGAAATTAAAGTGACCCCAGGTTAGCAGTACACCGTAGGATCTGGCAGAAATCACATAATTTTTTTTGGAATTTTGTTTTATTTTAACCACTTTATTGAGATACAAAAGCTGTACATGTTTAATGTATACAATTTGATGAGTTTGCAGATATCATGAAACCATCGCTATAACCATTCCAAAAACATATCCATCCACCTCCAAAAGTTTCCTCCTGCCCTCTTTGTTTATTGTTATTGTGCATGTAAGAACACAACCTAAAATCTACCTTTCGGCAAATTTTAAAGTAGTCAGAATAGTACTATTATCTTACTTGAAAGTTTGATGTGTTACAAAACAGAAACAGACTTACAGACATAGAAAACAAACTTACAGTTACCAAAGGGGAAAGGGGAGAGGAATAAATTAGGAATTTGGGATTAACACACACACATTACTATATACAAAAGAGGTAAGCAACAAGGACCTACTGCATAGCACAGGGAACTATATTCAATATCTTGTAATAACCTATAATGGAAAAGAATACATGTATAACCGAATCACTTTGCTGTCCACCTGAAACTAACACAACATTGTAAAATTAACTATAATTTTAAAAATGGTTAAATTTTTTTAAAAAGGACAACCCATACACAAAAAATTTGATGTGAATCACCTTATTTTATTCTCCAGTCTAGAAAGATAGTGAAAATTTCCTAGTAAAGTTCTTACACTACTACTCTTTTAGCATAAATTACATTATCTGAAAATTTATCACAAATACAATTTGAACTTTTTCCATAAAACTTCCAGGAAGCAAAGGACTTCTGGGCAACACATAACATGAATGATAACATCTAATATTTGTTACATGACTTACAGTTGACAAAATGCCTTTGGAAACAAAAATAGAGCTAGTCTCTCTTCTGGGAAGGCCTGATTACACAGCATCAACTCCTTAAAAAGCTGGCACATGGCCTCCACATGTTACTTCCAGAAAAACTGCCCAGTGAATGATGAGTCACCTTCAACTTGTACAGATCAGCCATTTCACCTCTCCTCTTTAGAGTTAATGTCCTTTTATATGTCTCTTTCTATTACAGTGTTAAAGAAAATAGGAGTTCCTGTTGTGGCTCAGCAGGTTATGTACCCAACCAGTATTCATGAGGATGCGGGTTCGATCCCTGGCCTAGCTCAGTGGGTTAAGGATCCAACGTTGCCACAAGCTGCAGTGTAGGTTGCAGATGTGGCTTAAGTGTGGTATTGCCGTGGCTGTGGGATAGGTCTGCAGCTACAGCTCTGATTCTACCCCAAGCCTGGGAACTTCCGTATGCCCCAGGTGTGGCTATTTAAAAAAAAAGAAAAGAAAAGAAAATGGATGTGAATACTGCTTGCACAACTTATAAGCTGTGTGACTCTGTGCAAGTTACTGACCCTCAGTTTCTTCATCAGTAAAACTGAAAACAGAAACACCTACCCTGGGAGTGCTCTGAGGGCCGAATGATATAAAGGTTTGTTTACTCTTACACAGATTTTATTATGCTTCATGCATTCCTTAGTGTCCTTGAATTTATCCATTACTCAAAAACAGAAAAGCCCTTGCATAGAATCACCATTTTATGTGTAGGTACATTGCTTACCGTTTCCATATAAAGGGGTTGTTGCTTTAATGTCTTTTTATTATTAAAAAAGCTAATTATGATCAAAGAGCATGGTCCATATGATAGCCATTCTTCGGAATATACTGATTTCATTTTTGACCTAGTATGTGGTGAGTATTTATAAACATTTCACCTGTATTTTGAAAAAACATGTATTCTCTATATTTTTAAGGGGCAGGAATATGTCCAAATTTCTATATATTTATATCTGTCTCTCTATATATATACATATATATATTAATCAATCTTGTTAGATGTGTTGATAAACTCTTCCACATGTTTTTCTTTTCTTTTTTTTTTTCATCTTTTTGCCATTTCTTGGGCCGCTCCCCCGGCATGTGGAGGTTCCCAGACCAGGGGTCTAATCAGAGCTGTAGCTGCCAGCCTACGCCAGAGCCACAGCAACGCGGGATCTGAGCCGCATCCGCAACCTACACCACAGCTCACAGCAACGCTGGATCGTTAACCCACTGAGCAAGGGCAGGGACCAAACCCGCAACCTCATGGTTCCTAGTCGGACTAGTTAACCACTGTGCCACGACAGGAACTCCATGTTTTTCTACTTATCTATTTTGGAAGAAGTCTATTAAATATTGCACTATGACTGTGTACTTTATCAATTTATTCTTGCATTTCTGTCCAGTCTTAGTTTATATATTTTGGAACTAGGTTATTAAGTGCACCTAATAATACAGCACATTTGCTATGCCACTATTTGGGGATAGCCTACTGGTAAATTCTTTCATGCATATTATCTTTTTTATTCCTAGTATTTCTCTATGACTTAAAAATCTATTTAGTTAGTTGTTAGTATTATAAAAAGTTTCCTTCAGTCGCAATTTGTCTATGTGCTTTTTCCATTTTCTAACTTTCTTTCAGATTTTAGCCATAAAATCTGACTCATAAACAGAAAAAAAGTGTCCTTTCAATCTGAGATTTTCTTTTAACAAATTTAATCTATTTACAATTACTATTATTGACATTCTTGAATTTTTTTCATCTGATTTTGCCTTTTCCACAATCTGAATCAAATTTCAAGGGCAAAGAGTTGAATAAACCAGGTTTTTTCATTTTATATCAAATTACCACTAGTTGCACATACTTAATTTTGGGGTTTTTTTTTTTTCCATTTTCCTCCTTCATATATTACCCATCTCATATGATTAGAATTCATCCTTAATAAGCCTAACATGATTACAGAAAAAGTAGTTGTGTTTTGATATGTAATTCTTCCAATTTACATAAATAGCACTGTGCCTTAAATCTCATTGTTTCTTACATTTTTCAACCAATAGTGTTTTTATGATCCATCTGTGTACCTATATGTATCTCTTGTTTGTTTAAGCTAAATACTATGTATTACTTCATAATACGCTACCACAACATTTTCTTTTTTTCTTTTTAAGGCTGCACCCATGGCATATGGAAGTTTCCAGGCTAGGGGTCAAATTGGAGATGCAGCTGCCAGTCTGCACCACAGACACTGCAACACCAGATCCAAGCCTCATCTGCAACTTACATCACAGCTCATCACAACACCAATCCTTAACCCACCCACCGTGAGGCCCGGGATCAAACCCAGGCACTCATGGATACTAGCTGAGTTTGTTACCACTAAGCCATGACAGGAACTCCTATTTTGCTCAGGTTTCTATTGGATTTCCTAAATTTCCTCAGTGGTTTTGGTTTTTTATGAATTCTAACTATTAACCTCTTGACAATTTTAGACATCACAAATTTTTTTCCAAACTTTCATCTGTCTGTTCACTTTGTATGTCCTCAGCAGAACAATCAGTCTTTATCTCATAGTTTTTACTTTCAGGATCTTTCCTAAGAAGTCTTTTTTGCCCTACACTACAGAAATATTCCCTTATATTTTCATCTATTAATTTTACGGTCATATATTTACCACTGGGCTCTTTAAATCATCTAGAGTGCAGAGATTCAGCTCTATTTCTCTTCATTTGGTATACTAAAATAGTTATCCCCACATATCTACAAAACAAATGAAAACTTCAGTGGAATCTTGATTAGGATTGTATTGCACATATACAATAATTTTAGAAGAATTGACACCTTTGCTGTATTAGGTTGAACTCTCTTTGAACATTCTAAGATTTATTAAGATCTTCTTTTATGTCCTTTAATATAACTTGAATATTTTCTCTGTAAATATCTTGGGCATATTTTTATAAATATGTTGTTAGATACACCATAAATTTGAATAATAAATTGTAAACAGTAATTATAATTAACAATTATAAATAATTGTAAATTTTAAAGAGTAGTACATTTTCTCTTTTATTTTAAATTTATTACTGCTATGAGAATATGAATGATATTTGTAGGTTGACATTATATATAACAACTTTGCAAACTCTACTTTTTGTTATATATTTTCTGCTGATAATGTTGGCTTTTTAGGTGTGCAATTAAATCAATTACAAATAAAAACAGCTGTATTATTTTCCCTATACTCTGACATATGTTATAACTTCTTTTCATGAAACTTTGGTAAGAATATCTACTATGATAAAAGGCATAGTTCTCTTGTCACTAATTTAATGGGACTCTATATGTATAAAATTTCTCCATTACTATAATTTTCACGTAGTGTTAGACATATAGACTTTATAAAGTTAAGGAAGTTTCCTTCTATTCCAGTTTACCTGGAAGTTTTAACATAAAGAGAAGTTGAATTTTATCCAAAAATGCTTTTGTTCATCCATCAAGACAATCATGTGATTATTCCATTAGTCCATGAAAGGAGTAAGTTACATTGATTGATTTTCTGAGGTTGAACCACTTCCACTCTTCAGACAAAATTTTACTAATCACACATTAATTCATTGTTAGATTCAGGTAAGAAGTATTTTGTTTAGGATTTGTATACTAGTGATCGTAAGAAAAACTGATATTAAGTTTTTATTGCACAGTTATTCTCAATCTTAAAATCAAAGTTTTACTAAGTTCAAGAAATGTGAACACCTTTTCCTCTTTTTTAGCTATATTGTAATTTTAATAAACTAATTATCTGTTCCTTGAAAGTCTGATAAAATTCATTCATTAAACATTTAATCTTTTTATTTTGTTTTTAATTTTTTTCTTCTTTCTTTCCTATCATTGTCTGATAGAATTTCTTAATTCCCTCATCCCCCGCTACTGGTTGCTGACTTGATTTCTTTCTACTTTTTTTTACTTACCGCCTTTACATTTTTAACATGCAAACATACATAACAAAGTCTGAAATTAATGTTTATGTTATCCCCCTAAACAACATAGACTCTACTCTTCCTTTGCACCAAACCCTCATCTTCCATGATGTTACTGTGGGATGTATTGCTTCCACTTTATCATTCAAACGAATTTTATTTTTATAGTCAGTGCTTATTCAGATTTATCAACACCTTCAGCAATATCTGAGTTCTCTGTGCTTTTTTGCTTCTAACTCCTTTCTTCAGAGTTTAATTTCCTCCCTCCAGAAGGACATTCTTTTGTAGTTCTTAGTGCAAGTGTCTTTAAATCATAAATGTTCTGTTCTTGTGCATCTGAAAATGTCTATATTTTATCTTCACTCTTGTATTATAGTTTAACTTGGTATAGAATTCTACATTATTTTCGCTCAAAACTTCCCAACTATTTTTCTACTTTCTTCTGCAGTCTACTGTTGATAACTGTCAGCATGCAATTAGTTTTTCTCCCTGGCTGTTTTTACAGTTTTGTCTATGCTTTAAATTTTTTCTATAGTTTTCACCATAGGATGTCTGTTTGTAAATGTATTTCATATTCTTTATAACCTATGTGCTTCTTCAATGTAGGTATTTTTATATTTCTTCAGTTCTATATAAAACTAGGTGTTATATCCTGTATTATTGCCTCTGTCTTATCTTTCTGTTGGGCCTCCTCATTCTGTCCTCCATATTTCTCAGCCAATACTCTCTATCCTTTTATCTTTGGGGTCAGCACACTAGGTTACTGTATGTTACCTCTTCCGGTTGGTTATTTATCTCCTTCCTGTACTTAATATGTTGTTTAAGCCATGTATTATTTACAATTTTCATAACATTTTTTATTTTTAGAAGTTCTACTTGATTTTTTTTTCAAATCTACAGGTTCTTTTCTGTATCATCAGTTCATATGTATTATGGTTTATATGCCTTCATTAAGCTCAAAAGCCCTTTAAGTACACTTATTATATAAAATCTTTCAGATTGTTCTATTTTCTGTACTTTGAGTATGAATTCTCCTATTTCTTGCACCAGCTAGCTTTCTGTCATGATGTGTAATTTTCTCACATAATTTATAATTTTAATTATGAGCTCATTTCAGTTAGGGTACTAAGATGTCTTAATGGCTCTGTTTTATGGAATTATCCATGTATAGTAGTTTAACATTTACTTCACTGAGGACTTCAAAAGTTTTAATAATTTCTCAACTTGTGGTTCCAATGCTACAATAGTAAAATAAATTAACATAAGGGATTTTATTTCTTATAATTGCTTTTTTTTTTAACTTCATGTGTAGCCTCAGGCATCCAGAAAACTTGCTTGCTATCTCCTTAGTTTTCTCATCTCTTTTCCATGGTTGGGGTAGCTATCTAATCTTCCATGCTTTATGCAAGAGCTCCGCTCAAACTCTCTGCAGCCTAAGTCTATACAGCTTGCTCTGTTGCTCTGGCTTTGGGTTACTTCTCTATTTTCACACTTAGTTATTCCACTTTTTAAGCTCAGCTTTTATTATTATTATGTTGTTGTTGTTATTGCTTTTATCCAGCATGTATCTATCTGTGTTTGTAGCATGAAGGGTACTGACTACATCAGTTTGATCCACTTTGTTGTTAGAAGTTCCATTTGCATGCCTTGTTATATGTAGGAGTTAAGATCCTTTTCTATTTCTGCTGTCCTGACTCCTAGTTCTCAAACCTAGTCTTCATTTGAAATGTCCCACTCAGTTATTCCCAGCACTTACTCAACTGCCTTAAAGACATGCTTGGAGAAAAGCAAAGCCAAGTCACTCAGATGTTTTTGAATTATTTGAATCTGAACTTCTATGTACTCTTCAATCCCTAAGTTTTTTCTTTAGGAGACTAATGTCACACAAAGGGAGTGACTGTTATTTTTTATCCAGAAATACATTTTCCTTGGAACCTTCAGTAATGCCATCGTTAGGTCTTATGCACAACAACTGGATATTTCCATATCCCTTTCGAGAGGGTACCTGTCTAATTAAGACCACTTCAAGACCTAGAACACAGATAATTTGCTTTACAGAGAGGCCAATTAAATGACTGTTTTTGTTGTTGCATTACAAACACAATCAGAAATAAAATGAGGATTTAAGCTCATATGCAAAAGGAAGCTCTGTTGTTTTTAACATTCTTCTGAAGTATGATGCCCTTTGACCAATATAAGGTAACATTTCACACAAAGCAGTATATTTAAGTATTCACAACTCAACATAGTCACCCTTGGGAGAAAGAAAAGCCCTGTTAGTACCCAATAAGTGAGAAATATTACATTATTGCATATGCTATATATTATTTATGCATACATACACATAATGCCTCATTTTGAAAGTTGTATTCTATCCAAGGACAAAAGTAAGTTGAGTTGTGATCTAAGATACATAAGAAAAAGATGAGTATGAAATAAACAAGCCACTCTACAAATATTTGTCTATTATTCTTCAGGATGTTAGTGAAAGACTGCATTTCAGTAAAATATTCTGTGGTTTCATCAGTTACTTAAGTATTTGTTCATCATTAGCCCTCTAGCTATTTTTAATAAGGTCTTTTTTGTCAAAAAATATAAATAATGTGGGTCATTGCCTCCAAATAAATAATCACTATGTATTGTAGTAAGAACAAATATTATGTTTGTATATTTGAATGATTGATCTCTCTCTCTCTCTCTCTCTCTCTCTCTCTCTCTCTCTCTCTCTCTCTGGCTGTGCCTACAGCATGTGAAAGTTCCCAGGCCAGAAAGCAAACCTGTGTCACAGCAGCAACCCAAGCCACAGCAGTGACGATGCCAAATCCTTAACCCGTGAAGCCATGATGGAATTGTGAATCACCTCTCTTCTCTAGAAAAAATTTTATGTCTTTGTTTTGTACGTCTTTATACATTCTTTACCTCCTGCCTTCACTAATTAATGTAGAAAGTTCAGGCTTCACAGGGACTCTTGAGCCTCCTTATATTGTAAGTAACTTCTAAATCCCACAAGGATGGCCCCTTCCACACTCACATATCTTTCTACTGGTGCATCTTCTACTGGTATAAGAATAAGTGCCTACTCAAAGGCTTTTAAAAGCAGCCTTTGGTCCATGCTTTGTCTTAGTCAAAGTAGAAAAAGGAATAGATGTGCAGGCAGATTCAGAGAGCTCTCTGTTCCCCCACTCTGCTCTGTTGCCTCTCCCCTCTATTTCTATACATCTTATGTCTCTCTCTTCTTTTAGGGGACTGCAGATCTGTTAACAGTGAGTGGAAGGATTAAAGACAGATTGATTTTTGGCTCTCTACATGTACCTGATTCACAAACTTTTCATGTTTACAAAGAAAAGGCAGATTCTCATAACCAAACACAGCAGAAATTATATCGCTCCAATACAACCCTGTTGTTGAATTAGTCAACCCTTATGGTCTTTCTAGAAGGGTAGCTCCTTATATACATTTTCTAGTGGCAAAGAAACTCACCTGTTGATTTGGCAGATGAAAAGGATGACAGCTATTGTAAATAATACAGAAAGCCTATATGCTGGATCAACATACACAGTAATCAAAACTCCTCGTTTGAGCAACATGCCAGAACTCATCATCCAAATTATTATATATTTTTTTATCTCTTTCTAAGTAGGCAGCTTGGAATGTATCTTTACTGTTCTCACTGGCAATGTTGCCTTTGCTCAGAATGTGTTAGGAACTTCCCTTTCAGAACTGGCTTCATGGCCTGGTACACATGGTTTGAACAGCCTCTGGGGTAGCAAATCATTTCATGGAAGCACTGTTCTTATTCCATTTCATTTTTTAAGATGTAAACATTGTTTGGAGCCAGTTGAAATAGGTGTTCAAGGTGGGTGATATATTTAGGTTTGCTCAAATACCAGGTAGAGAGACCGTGAGATAATGGGAGTATTTTCCTAGTGTACCTCATAAACTGATTCTGAAGCTATAATGAATATAAAAATTATTATGGAAACAGCAGCATCATAGCAACCAAAACAAATACTCTCAGTGCAACCTCTTCAAAAGGCAACACTCCTCCTCTTCAACAGTTTAAGTACTGTTGTATCTTTTGTGAGAGACAACTTTTTTATGATTCATATATTCATTCTCTTTTAAAAATATTTAAAGAGGCTTTCTGAGGGTATTCTTTCTGTTCAAGTTGTATGGAATTTTTTTAAGATCTGTTTTCAAGGAGTTCCCACTGCGGCGTTAAGGATCCAACGTTGCTACAGCTGTGGTGTAGGTCTTGGCTGCGGCTCGGATTTGATCCCTGGGTCCCTGGCTTGGGAACTTCCATATGCTGCGGGGGCAGATGAAAAAAGAAGAAGGAAAAGAAAAGATTTGCCCTCAAAATATGTTTGGGCACTATTCAAGGAAGGTAAATGTTTTCTGGGAGGACAGCTAGGATGTGATCATTGAAGTTTTATTTACTGCAGAGTAGGTTGCCTTGGCTGCATAGAACATGCAAATATTTGTACAACGTTCCCTTTCCTGAGGCAGAGAGGTGGAGTGAAATTAACAGGAGATGCTACAAACTTGGAATGAAAGGGTGTCAACTCTAGCTCTGGCTAATCTTTTGATTAAGTGACTTAAATATCAGTTTGTTTTTCCATCAATGATGCTTATCAGCCTCTGAGGATTTGGGGAATTAAGTGAAGTGACTTTTGAAAGCCCTACAGAATCAAGTTGGAGCAGAAGACAGATCCCTAGAGCTCTGAATGGGGAAATCCAAAAAATACTATTGTGAACCAGTAATTAGAGTTTAGCTCCCTTTTAACCTCTGACCCACTCTCTGCACGTTCAGCCTTTGGGAAAATGCTGAAATGCTGGATAAGCACAAGGATCACTGAAGCACAGGACTCAAACGCTCACAACCGAAAACATGAAACATCAAGAGTTTCTGGAATTGTTATTATAATCAGCAATCACAGTAAACATTGCCACAAGAGACACCAGCTAGTACTGGAAGACAGACAGTATAAATGTGACACAGTATATAGCTTATCTACATATGCTTATTTTTTAACTATATATTTTTTTAAAAATCTGGAAGTATACAGATTGATCTACATTTTAGATAGGTAGATGGATGGATAGATAGATACGTATCATGAGGAAAAGAGGCTGTGATGTGGAATTATTTTTCCTTTTTTTTTTTGCTTATTTGTATTTTCTAATTTTTCTAAGAGGAACACACAGGAATACGAATAACTTCAATTCTCATAAAAAATAAAATACTCAGTGTAAGAGGCATTCCTGTGCAGAAATGACACCAGAGCATAGGTCTGTTACCTGTATCTACTCGCCCCATAATGGGCTGCACAAAACTGCCAGGCTCGTGTGTCCTGGCGATTATGCTCTGGATCATCTTGCTTATTTAGTAAAATTTTCAAATCAGTCAATTGTCCATATAAAAGTTGATTAAAGGGCTCATTCATTATACTGAATTTAAGGTTGCTTATTCCTGTGCAACTGGAATAACAATGCAAATAAAATACAGAGCCTGCATTGCTCTCATCATTCACATCTGTCCAAGCTAATTAAAAATAGATTTTTTTTCTCCAATTGTTTTGTACTCAGAAAAATTAAGGTTCTTGTTTGTTCTCTTTGTACCACCAAGAAATAGCATGTACCTGAAGATTGCCAACCTTAAAATATGGTGCATTTAAGTCTTAGAAACTGGAACTACATTTAGTTTCTCATTTTTTCCATCTTTATTTCATTGTTCAATGCCAAAATGTTCTTTGGAGAGTACACAGAATAAAAGACCACATCCATTTCCAACAACTTACAGAAGAGTGTGAATCTCAATGAGCTTTGCAAAGGGCACAGTGGAAGAGAAATACTTTTGAGTGAATTACTATGAAAAAAAATGCAGTACGTGAGAACTTCTGTTTGACAGTTTTTGACTGAAAAATTATAAGGTATCCATGTTATTTCTCAAAGTAGTCATTTTCTTCAAATTAGACACTGGTTCAAATACTCTTTTTAAATGGCATTGCTTGGAGGTAAGCTTTTTCTGGGGGGAAAAAAGCCCCACTAAAGTATAGTCTGGCATTATCACTGGCCTAATAGTCCATTAGCTTTACACACCATAATTTAATAAAAAGGATTTTAGAAAACTTTCAAAGCAATGTGAGTGAGGAGGTGGGAGGGTGGGTGGGAGATGAGAAGGATAAATGAGGCATGCTGCCGTGGTATTATTTTAGCAGATTTTCCAAAAGAAATTATTTGAGCTCATTCTTAGCTTTCAAGGCATCATTTGGAAAATATATGCTGCCTTTGAATGAAATGCAGAATTTTAGATTAATATATGTCCTTATGTTGGAGTGAAATAAAAAATCTTGGTTTCTATAAATATTACCTATCTATGAAACTGGCATTTTTCAGGCCACTAAATCTAAGAGGTCTTACCCAAGGTCACTGTGGAGGCAGGATTTTAGCCCCATGACCTTTCATCCCCGAATATTGACTATGTTAGTTGCGTCATTACATGCAGCATATGTAATTAAGGTGCCTAATCAGTTGACCAAACTAGGGAAATTATCCTGGAGTATTCAATGAGCCTAAGCTAATCATGAGATCTTGAAGGCAGAATTCTGGAGTTCCTGTCATGGCACGGCAGAAACGAATGAGACTAGTATCCATGAGGTTGCGGGTTCGATCCCTGGTCTCACTCAGTGGGTTAAGGATCTGGCATTGCCGTAAACTGTGATGCAGGTCAAAGATGCAGCCCAGATCTAGAGTGGCTGTGGCGTAGGCCAGCAGCTGTAGCTCCAATACAACCCCTAACCTGGGAACATCCATATGCCGTTAAGTTCAGCCCTAAAAAGCAAAACAAACAAACAAAAAAAGAATTCTTTCTCTGGCTGGTAGCAATGAAGAAGTCAAAGATTCAAAGAATGAGTAGTACTTGCTATGCCATTTTTTATTTGAAGATAAAGGGAGCCACATGTTAAGTAAATAAGAACCTCAGCTCTACAATATCAAGCAACTGAATTCAGCCAACAACCTTAATGAGTTTGGAAGTGGAATCTCACCTCAGAACTTCTGAATAGGAGTCCAAACTAGCCAGTTTATTGATTTCAGTCTTGTGAGGCCCTGAGTAGAGGATGCTTCTAGGCCACACTTTCCCTAAACTTCTTTAACCCTTTTTTTTTTTTTTTTTTTAATGGCCACACCTGCAGCATATGGAAGTTTCCAGGCTAGGGGTCGACTCAGCACTGCAGCTGAGGCCTGCACCACAGTGACAGCAACACCAGCTCTAAGCCACATCTGCAACCTACACCACAATTCGTGGCAATGCCAGATCCCTAACCCACTGAGCAAAGCCAGGGATCAAACCCACATCCTCACAGAGACTACACAGGGTCCTTAACATGCTGAGCCACAATGGGAGTTCCTTTACCTAAACTTCTGAACCATAGAACTGTGAGATGATAAGTGCCAAGTTTATAGAAATCTCTTACAGCATCAATAGAAAATGAACGTGGTCACACAATGAATAAGAGGTCCAGTCGCTGGGTCAGCCCTGGGCTGACTCTCAGTCCATACTCTTAGACATCACACTGTTAACCACCCTCCCCGCCTGGTGGACCAGCACACACCACCATCTCTGTCACTGCCCCATGGATGCCTCTCTCACCGCAGGGAGCCACTGTCCGGGGGCCCAGCCGGCCGACTAAAAGTGGATGCCAAGGTGCTCAATGCATACCACATGCTCACAAAAGGGACAAGCCTCCACTAACTCCTTCTAACCAACCACAAGCAGCTCCAGGACCCTAGATGTTGAACCAGCAGTGCCTTTAGGCGGCTCCACTGCAGTTGGGAGAATATTCTGGGCTCTTCTTTTAACCCCAATGTTGAGCATTACAGCTTCGCCCGGATTAGACAATATTTTAGTCTGTGTAATATAGCAGAAAGAATATGGGCTCTGGAGTCCATATCTAGAGTTTATCCTTTACCAGCTACATGACTTGGGCAAATTATTTAACATCTCCGAACCTGTACCCCCACTGTAAAAGAGAGGTAAAAATGGTTCATCCCGCTTGAAAGATCTGTGGGGACCACTAAATGAAATATTCATTACATGCTTAGTGTAGTTCCTGGCAGGCAATAAATGCACAATTACATTATTTTTTGTTTTTTTCCTTCCTACTCCTCATCATCAGGAATACTATGGGGCTTCCTCTTTTCCTACCTATTCAGTAAGTTCACCCAGTGAAAACTCACACCCTCTTATCACCTTAGAATGCCTTTCACAGGTTCTTTGGTTCAGTGATACCCAGACTTGCTTGTTTTTAAGAAATATCTAAAGTACTTATTAAAAGTACAGTTTCACAGGCCCCATATCCGAAGCTTATCTTTCAGGAAGTCTTGGGTAGGAAGTCAGGAAGGCTCCAGAAATCAGCATTTTTAGCAAGGGCTTCACATGACTCTTATGAACTGTCCTGGTTAGGAAGTAGGGTCTATATAATCCTGGGTGTTTCTAGCCACTAATAATGGTTGTAGAGAGAGCCTCATGTGCCAGGATATTAAAAAGAGAAAGAAAGAAAGAAAGAAAGAAAGAAAGAAAGAAAGAAAGAAAGAAAAAAGAAAAGAAAAAAAGAGAAGAAAGGAGAAAAAGAACGAAAGAACTAACTACACCGAAAGAAAGAATAAATCCTCTAGCCCAAGTAACGAAAGAACGCAGAACTCTGCAGACAGAAGATGCAGCAAAAATAACTAAACTACTGAAGACATCCACAGCCAGGCCCGTCACACATCCGACAGCCGCAGGCCTCGCATACACGACCGACCCGAATACAAAGGAAAGGCAATCCGCGTCATTCCTACTCTTCTTGTTTTTACACACTCCCTAAAGTTGGATTCTTCAACAAGGGCCTGTTCCAATCCAGACTAACTCATTTGTAACAAGTACATTTCCGAGGTAAATCAAGTTGCAAAAGCAAATGCAGCTGTCCTTAAATTGCAAATGATTTTTTTTTCGGCATAAGAATGGTCATAGCATCTTAGGGCCTGACCAGAAAGTGCAATACATAGACCTTAGCATGCTTAACAAAGAGACAATACAGCCTTACTAACTCTGCACAAAGAACACTCATGGCTACTGATTTATATAAATCCTGACCCAGTGTGTATAGCTAAGTGGGTAACAGACCAGAGATGCTGCTTTACCTCTTTGTTGGCTGCAAGAGGTTTGTAAACACCTGCAAGTCGCTCTACATCTTGCAAGGGTGTAAACTCCAAGGATCATAGATAAAGGTGAATTTATAAAATTTGCCAAAAGAAGATATTTTTGTATTATTTTCTTTATGAAGGCTCCCAAATTCCATAAGCTTCAAGCTCCATAAAACCTGGGTTTACCACCATAGCTCTTCAAATAGGGGTGTGGAACTGTGAAGAGCACAGGAAAGTAGGATAGTTAAGGCAGCCATGCCCTCCTTGCAGCCTGGAGCCCCCAACACCAACAGGTTACTCTCTGAGCAAGTTAGCAAACTGTGGGCCCCTGCCTCAGGCACAGCTGATGCCCTCTTCTCCACACCTGGCCAGCAGTGCCAAGCTCCTACGCTGGCCAGATTCCAGAAGCTATAAGAAGTCAAGGAAGACCCTCCACCAGCCCTGCCACTCCAATTCCTTTTCACTGTCCCAGGGCTTGTGGTCTCTCACCCCTAACTCCTCCCACCTATGCCAATTTCATTCTGGCCCCAGTCTGGGGTCCCCACTCCAGCCTCCACTCAATGATCATGCTCTCTAACCATAAAAAGCAAGGTGGCAACTTAAAAAATGCTCATGCACAACCAGGGCTCTGCAAACATTCTGTGATTTAATTTGAAATATTTGCTTTATGTAATTTGTAGATTTTAGCTATTGGACTAAGATCACTCACAGAAAAGAGTTTGTAATTTACTGCTGTTTCTCTGGGTTTTTTTTTTTTATTACTGCATAATTAAAACCTACTGTTAGCTAGCACTGTGGGAAAATGTTGGTGTTATGCAGTGTGCATTTTAATTGGCTATATGACCACCATCTCTTCTTCAAGCAGCCCTGTGTCTCTGCAGTAATGCGTGTGCATAATTCTCAGACCCCATTAGGTGCTTGTAATCCATGGCCTTGCAATAAACCTATCATCTTATTTTCCCTGCATATGCTTTCAGAGTAGAGGACCTCGAACTAAGGGCAAACAGGCTCAGGGAAGTTGGTGTTTAAGTGTGAGCAGGTTTGGAGGAAGCTCAGCACAGAGCATGGGGTTTTTGCCCCTCTGGTTGTAGTCCCTGCAGCCATCAGGGTTTGTTACCAAGATGAAAACATGAGCCAGCAGATTTTCCTTGGTGCTGTTTCTCACAGGAAAAGACAGGGCACTGAAGTGGGCAATAGAGTGAAAGAGGACCTCAGATTCTTAATAGGATAACTGCCATCTCATTCTACAGGCTCTTTTTTTTCTAAATGAAGTCTAGTTGATTTACAATATTGTGTTCATTTCAAGTGTATAGCCAAGTTGTATATATTTTTTAGATTATTTCTGATTATAGGTTATCATAAGATATTGAATATCGTTCCCTATGTTGTACAGTAGGTCCTTGTTTTTGCTTTTGTTTTTTTTTTAACAGTAGTGTGTACCTGTTAATCCCCTACTTCTAATCTACCTCTCTCCCCATGTCCCCTTTGGTAACTATAAGTTTGTTTTCTATGTCTGTGAGTCCGTTTTTGTTTTGTATTCAGATTAATTGGTGTTATTTTATAGATTTCACATGGAAGTGATATAGTGTTTATCTTTCTCTGACTTCACTAAATACAAGATTCTCTAGATCCATCCATGTTGCTGCAAATGGCAATTTTTCATTGTTTTCTTATGGCTGAGTAATATTGCACTGTGTGTATTTACCACATGCAGGTAGGCTCTTTTGGTCCACAAACATACATCTACACTGTGCCAGTCACTGTGCTTGGCTCTGGGGGTGTAGCAATGAGTAATGCACAGTCCTTGTCCTTAACAAGCTCACATTCTAGTAGGGAAAGAAAAACATAAATAACCACATTGCATCACCACAGGTTTTGCTGGAGCTCTGAGGAATTCTTTGACTTAATGGAAGCAACAGGGTCTTTGAAATCAAAGGGACTAGGAGGGTTCAAATCTCACTCTGCTATGTGTTCAGCTCTATTGCCTTTAGAAAAGACGCTCCACCAAAGAACAGTGAGTTCCTGATAGCAGCAAAACGCTACCCAGCAGGGCTGAGAGGCTACCCTGCAGGGCTGAGAGGCTCCAAAGCAGCAAGGAGGGAGTGATTGCTCAAAGGACCCTCCCCTGTGCTCTTTCCAGCTCCAGTTCCCCTTATAGCAGAGGGGTGGTGGGGATCCAGTGACAAAGATTCAAAGTGGTAGATGTCAAGTACTTGGTATAGCGGCTAGCATGTCATAGGCATTTGACAGACAGCAGTTATCACTGCTGACAAATATTAGGGAAACACCATCTCTCATGTCCTTGGGCTGTTTCAGTAACCACCAAACTCCAGTTGCTCCTCCCCCTGAGCCTCCTTTAAGCATTCCAGGGGAGCTCCTTCTGCAAAGCAAAGCTGACCTGCTCAGGATCTGCTTTAAAGGCTGAGTAGCTCCACCCCACCCCATCCCCCCCAGAAGAAATTCTATCTTTTTGGCAGAATGGGGGGCAGCACAGTGTCCCCTGCCTTCCTCTCTAGCTCTCTGCCCAGCACCCCTCCCACCACCCTCCCTTTGTCCTTGCAGAGCTGGTTCCTTCCTTGCCTGGCTCCCTCCGGCCTCCTGATTTTAGACATTCTGTTCCCACAATTGTCCTTCCAGTCCAACCACATCTGCTTGCTCAAATCCCCTTGAGAAGCCATACTCCAGCCATCATCATGTCCTACACAACTACTAACAGAATCCAACCACCCCCACTCCCCAACTGCTCTCTCTGCTTTCTTATTTGCCCCTCTCTAATCCAATCTCCAAGATGCAGCCAGGCTGGTTTTTCACACACTACTCCCCTCATGTCTCTTGCCTTCTTAAAACCTTCAGTGGCTCCCCTCTTGTTGTACTAGAGTGAAATTCACCTCCAGACCATGGCCTGCAAGGCCCTGACCTGACCCCTCACCTTGTCCCACCTGCTCGCTGCCCTTAGCCACACTGGCCAGTCTGCAGGTCCTCCAACCCTGAGCCCTCACCTCCCTCACACGTGCCCCAGCCTCTGTTTCCAGAATATCATTCTCCATGGCCTCACTGCTTGCTCAGACTTTCCAGCTCTGCGCCAGGGCCACGCCCTCCAGAAGCGCTTTTCTACCTCCCCACACGGAATCGTGGCGCAGGGATCCTCTGTCATCAGACCACATTCATTTCCTTCATAATATGAATTATCACTCGTAATTACTTAATGACTTTTTGACTTCTTCCCCCCCCACTAGATTGTAAATTCCGAGAGGACTGAATCTTAGCCCTGTGCAGGAAGTCGAGAGCCCCTCAGAAACGTCTGTGGAGCAGATGTCCCTGTGAAGGTTTCCCGCTACTGGCCACCCTCCCCCTGAGCCCATCTGCATGACACACCACTCTGTCGCATTTTGTCTGTCGGTCAATCCCTCCCCACAAGAATGGGAGCTTCTTGACACCAAGGCTGTTCTTCTATGTGTTCCCAGCAGAGCAAAACCTCCTGCCTCCACTCCCACGTCTGCCATAAAGATTAATTCATGAAGACACAGTGCTCCTAAACCTGCAGATAAAAATGTGAAAGCCCAGCCTTCAGAAAACATTGCGAAAAAAATGCAAAACAAACAAAAAAAAAAGTTCAACTTTACTGAATATACCGAAAATGCCTGCAATCATTCGGTCGTCAAACCAAGTATTTAAGTAAAGTGATACTGGCACTAAATAGCCACAGCCTACCTTACCCTTGAGAGGGCTTCAGTCTGGTTTTCTACTGGCACTGAAGCCTCCGATAACCTGAGGAGTGGAAGACCTTGTCCAGGGACCTAGAAGAAGAAAAAAAGGATGAAAAATATTAGGAGAAGTGTAAGGAAAAGAGGGTAGAAAGGGCAAAAAGAGGCAACATGGTGAGTTGCAAAGAGCTGAGCTCTGATGTCAGACTCTGTGGATTCATGCCCCCTCTGCTTTCCCCCCACCCCACTCACATCTGACCTCAGGCAGGTCCCGTGGCTTCTTTAGGTTGAAAAACCAAGATGAAGTTGCCCAGCAGGTTGTCCTGAGGATTAGGAATGAAAAGCATGCACAACATGGAAGTGGACGCACCCAGCAGTCAATGTTCACAGCCCCTGTTTACTTGCTCATCCAAATATTTATCCGATGCCTACTATGTGCCGCAAACTGCTGCGGCAATAAAGACAGCAAAAATGAACATGTTTTCACACCCCTGGAGCCTAAAGTCTCTTTGGGGGTATAAATATCCACATAATCAAAGGTAAACATGCACCTGTTTACAGAGATGATACCATGAATGAGCTGTAACCATAGCCACGATGCTGAGGGGGGGAGGGGCAAAGCAAAGGTCCTGGGGCAGGCCACCAGTCTAGCAGTCGCGGCGTGGCCCGCTCAGACTACTGAGCTGTACCCTCAATCCTGCTTAACACACTGTACTAGCTGTAATTATGAGTTCATAGCACACTTGCATATAGATATCAGCCTCCTGATTTCGTTAAATAGTAGTAGGTGACCTTGGGCAAATCCATGTACCTACCTCCTTATGTTTCGGTTTGCTTATGTAAGAGATGGGTAACAGTAGCACCTACTGCATAGGGTTATGATGAAGATCAAGTGAGCCAGTTAATATAGAGAGGGCTGGGGCTTGATAACCACTATATAAGGATTTGCTGTTTCATTATTATTACATTGCCTAATTGGGGCAGTAAAGAAGGATTCCTAAGAAGTAACATCTGAGCTGAGATGTTCAAAGATCAGTTGTGTTAACTGGGTGAAAAGAGGGAGTTAACTAGGTGAAATGAAAGGGGGAAGGGTGTAAGCAAGTGTTCACAGGTGGACAGGATAGCAGCAAATCCCAGGAAATAATAACAGGCTACTAGGGCTGCAGTTGAGAAGTGAAGTCAGATGAGGCAGGACTTGGAACGTTAGGAGTTTCGTCTTTATCCTACAGGCAACAGGAGCCACTGGGTTTATTGAGCAGGCAGAACATCACTCTAAAAGGAATGGATGTGTGTACGTGCATAACTGAATCTCTCTGTTGGACAGCACAAATGATCACAACATTGTAAATCAATTCTACTTCAATAAAACTTTTAAAAATGAAAAAAAAAAATCACTCTAACTTCAGAGTAGAGACTAGTGAAGGGACAAAGTGAATGCAGGTACACCAGCTGGAAGTTTCCTGTAAAGATCTGAAAGAAAATAGGCTGACATGGACAAAAGGGATGAGAATCCAGATGATAAGGCATGGAATGGGTTTAAGAGATGTTTCGAAGATAAAACTGACAAGACTTGGTGACAGGGCAAGAGACAGAGAGAAGAGAAGCAGAGAGGGACATCCAGCGTGGATCTGAGATACCTGGCTTGCAAAACTGGATGGATGGTGGACCACACACAGAGATGGAAATGGGGGGACCATGGGGCAGATCTTCACAGGAGTAGCATGGAACGAGACAGAGGTCAGGGGTGCCATCCAAATAACAAAGTGTGTGAGTGATCTGAGGGTAAGGCATCTGGGTGCCCTTCCCTTGGAGAAGTCACTCGACCTGTACATCTCACACTCCGTTACTAGTTCTGTGGACAGAGAGAACTGGTCATCTGAAGGTCATTCCTATTTGGCCAGGGGATGCAGTCATGTGACAACAGTGTACACTTAACTTCCTCTGTCTAGCCCAGACAGTCTTACACCTCAGGCCCCTCTCAGCAGCCTGAGACCAGCCAGGGGAGAAAAAACAAGGTTCTAAATAGATGGCCCACTGGAGCTAAGAGACGACTGTATCTTCACAGGGCACCAGGATAAAACCATGCTTGCCTTGGTGTTCAAGGAATCCAGGTAGGTTTTCATAGAAACAGTCAATGGATTTTCACTCGTTGTTATTTCCAGCTAACCCTTGCTTGAGCATTTATGGTGTGCCAGGATCTTCATCTACACTTTCACCTTCACACAGCACTATAGTGACAGGAAGAATGATCCAGAGAGAATAACTTACCCGTGAGAGAATAACTGACACAGCTCCTGAGTGACAGAGCAGGAATTTGGACCCAAGCCTGCCTGACTCTGAGGCTGAACTTTCTTAACCCTAGTGAATTTCTTTGACTTAAGCAACACTTCAGCATTGACTCCTATATTCCAAACAAGCATTTCCACGTAGTTAAACACATGTAAGGTGAAGCCCTTGGCCACACACTAGAACAAAGCTAACTAGCCTCTGCAAATATTAAAACTATGACCTTGTCCTTATTTGATCATTCTGTCAATGGAGTGCTTAAGGCAGACAAACTTGCCGTCAAATGGCTATCAAGCTTTTTATTTCCCTTCCAATTGTGTAGGTTGCTTATTTATTCAAAGAGCTCAGCCTTTCAAAATAAGCTACTGGATAGAAGAGAGACAAGTAATGCTTCTACATATTATCAAATGGAAAGGCTTTTATAGAGTTTGCCAAGGATTTAAAAGGCAGAAGGTAGGGGGCTAGAAACCTACCTTCAGAGATGTGCACAACCGGCTCCCAAGTCTGGCCCTCAGAAATGGGCTGCCTCTACTGTCCCTGCCACGTGCTCACACTGCCACCTGGTGGACATCATACACATCTTCACATCCGCTAACAGTCCACCTGGAGATCCACACAGCCTATCCTGAAGATTGATTACTCACACTTTATCACCTCCTTTTTGCATTTTAAGATGTCAGACCCAAGATGAATTTTTATTTTCTAACCCAAAACTCTTCTCAGCCTGATACAAAACAAAGGCAAGTAGGAACTCATGTGATCTCTGGTGTTGGTGGAGGGGAGCCAAGAGTACAGAGGAACATTGTGTGAGGGGTCCAGTGTGTGTGTGTTTGTGTGTGTGTGTGTGTGTGTGTGTGTTGGGGGGGGGGGGCTTGTGATGATACCTGGGAGAGCCTGCTGCACCTGTGAACCCAGCTGTCTAACTTTCAGAATCTTGATGCTCTTTGGCTACAACCCTAATGATAGAACCTCTCCAAATCCCTTTTAAATAGAGTGAGTATATTTTTCCCTGCATATTTTCTTTTCCTTTAAGCACAGCTTGTATAGCTAAGGGCAGGGTGAGCTTCCAGCTTCAGAACATAGTACTATTATTTTATGAGACCACAGGCAGCAGTCTTTCTTTTTAAAAGAATTTCAATCTTCCCCTTTCATTCACTCACAGCATGAAAATAAATTACTGTGCTTGAGCATTTTAAAAATTAAAGGCTTAGATGGTACATGCTGATCAAAAGCTGATCTTCAAATACCTATTTTCATCAGCTATTACATTTTTAAGCTGTCTTTTTCATTTTTCAAGTTGTCTTTTTCATTTTTCTTGGATTTACCTCATGCGGCATTGTGTAGATGCAATGGACTGAAATGTGTCTGTCATTCCAAATTAGCTGGAGGCTAAACCCCATTCCTTTTAGATAAGTTTGGAAGAGAAAGATGGGTTAGAGAGTATTAGAGGTAAAATTCAGGGACTTACCTAGTGACCCATCCCTCAAATGTTTCAGGTTCAACAACTCAAATAAATTTAGAATCATTTTCTGAATCCATCTTCCAAAGGAGGACCCTGAAAGATTTTTGCTTTCCAGATTTCCAGAACTTCTTGAATAACAGAAGAAAACCTAGAGTTTCCTAGCCAGTTTTCAGACTTTTTGTATGGTTCCCTGAAGCCCTGATTTAATACACACAATTGAAACCATACAGCCAGTCTCTCCCCAGATGGTCTCACTTATTCCTAACTCCCAAGTCTGTGTCTTTAGTTTCCAACACTCACCTAAGGTCTAGGCCCATCTCTCTAACAACCCACTAAATATTTCATCCTGGATGTTTCACAGGCATGTTAAACTCATGGCATTTAATCCCAATCTTGGACATCTGGACTCATCTCCCAAATCTGCTCTTCCTTCATATAATCATCCCATTTAATGGCAAAACTGTCCATTCAGGAGTTCCTATTATGGCTCAGTGGTAATGAACCTGACTAATATCCATAAGGATGTGGATTCAATCCCTGGCCCCATTCAGTGTGTTAAGGATCCCGCATGGCTATGAACTGTGGTGTAAGTCACAGACACGGCTTGGATCCCACATTGCTGTGGGTGTGGTGTAGCCCAGCAGCTGCAGCTCTGAATCGGCCCCTAGCCTGGGACCCTCCATATGCCATGGGTGTGGCCCTAAAAAACAAACAAACAAAAAAAAAAGAACTATCCACTCAGTTATGTAAACCCAAACCCCAAATGTCTCCTGATACCCCCACCCTTTATGTATGATTGATCTTAGTCCTGTTAACATTGACCTCCTAACAGAACTATTTATTCCTTTCTCTCCAGCTATACTGATGCTGCCTTTTCACTTGGACTGTTGAAACAGCTTTGCAAAACTTCCCCGTGCTTAGTGCTGTCGCTTACATCCTTTATATTTAAAAATACAAAACTCATCACTTCCTTGATACCACAATCACAATACATAAGAGGAAAAGTTGACAAATTGGACTTCCTCAAAATTTAAAACTTTTGCACTGAAAAAAGATCCTGTCAAGAGGACAAAAAGATAAACTATAGACAGAAGAATTCACAATCATATCCAACAAAGGACTCTCAAAACTTAACATTAGAAAAACAAATAATTCAACTCAAAAATGATCAAAAGACATGCACAGATATTGCACAAAAAAGTATATGCAGGGAGTAAATAAGCATCATAAATCATTGGAAAATGCAAACTAAGACCACAATAGGTTATAACTACACCTATCAGAATGGCTAAAATAAAAAATAATGATAATGCCAAATTCAGGGGACAATATGGAGAAACAAATCACCAATGAGAATGTAAAATGGTTTAGTCATGCTGGAAAATAGCTTGACATTTCTTTTTCTTTTTTTCTTTATATGGCAGGGCTTGTGCCATATGGAAGTTCCCAGGCTAGGGGTCAAATTGGAGCTGCAGCTGAGGCCTATACCTCAGTCACAGCAACACTGGATCTGAGCCACATCTGTGATCTACACCACAGCTTGCAGCAACTCGAGATCCTTAACCCACTGATGGAGGCCAGTGATAGACTCTGCATCCTCATGGAGACTATGTCGGATTCTTAGCCAGCTGAGCCACAATGGAAACTCGGACATGTCCTTTTTAAACTAAAATGGGCTTACACTAAAAGACCCAGCAGTGGTACTCTTGGGCATATATTGCAGAGAAATGAAAACCTTAAATTTCTTCACACAGAAATTTCAACACAAATATAGCAGCTTTACTTGCAATACCCAAAACTACGCAAATGCCTTTGATAAGTGATGCTTGAGCAAAGTGTGTACAGACACCCCACGGAATACTACTTGGCAATAAAAAGGAATTAACTATTGATGCAAGCAGCATCTCGGATGAACCTCAACAAAATTATGTTGAGTGGAAAATGTTTATGTCAAAGGGATGTATTTTACATGATTCAATTTACGTGAAATTCATGAAATGACATAACTATAAAGATGAAGAACAAACTAGTGGTTACCACAGGTTAGAAATGAGTGAGAGAGAAGATGGGTGAGGCTATAAAAGGCTATCATAAGCTTGCAGTAATGGTACAGTTAAGAATCTTGATTTTAAAGAGAAAAGAGTTCCCGTCATGGTTCAGCAGAAATGAATTTGGCTAGTATCCATGAGGACACAGGTTTGATACCCGGCCTCACTCAGTGCATTAAGGATCTGGCATTGCCATGAGCTATGGTGTAGGTCACAGACACAGCTCAGATCTGGCGTTGCTGTGGCTGTAACATAGGCTGGTGGCTACAGCTCCAATTCTACTCCTAGCATGGGAACCTCCATATGGCACAGGTGCAGCCCCAAAAAGACAAGAAAGAAAGAAAGAGAGGGAGGGAGGGAGGGAGAGAGAGAGAAAGAGATAGAGAGTAGAACAGAGAGAGAGAGACGATAGAGAGAGAAGAAAGAGAGATAAATGAAAGAAAGAAAAGACGACAGAAAGACAGAAAGAAAGAAAGAAAGAAAGAAAGAAAGAAAGAAAGAAAGAAAGAAAGAAAGAAAGAGGAAGGAAGGGAGGTCCCATCGTGGCTCGGTGATTAACAAATCGGACTAGGAACCGTGAGGTTGCGGGTTTGATCCCTGGCCTCGCTCCATGGGTTAAGGATCTTGTGTTTCCATGAGCTGTGGTGTAGGTCGCAAACGTGGCTCGGATCCTGCGTTGCTGTGGCTCTGGCATAGGCCGGTGGCTACAGCTCCAATTAAACCCCTAGCCTGGGAACCTCCATATGCTGTGGGTGCAGCCCTAGAAAAGACAAAAAAAGAAAAAGAAAGAAAGAAAGGAAGGAAGTGGGGAGGAAGGAAGGAAGAAAGAATCTTGAATGCAATGGTAGTTATACTATGTTACACAGGTAATCAAATTGCACAGCATCACACACACATACACACACAAATGAGCTGAATGAATATATATATTAACTGGTGAAATCTGAATAAGCAGATTGTCCCAATGTCAGTTCCCTGGTTTTTATTTTATAGTAGAGTTATATCAGATGTTCACATTAAAAGAGGTGGGATAAAGGGCACACAGGAACTCTCTGGATATTGCTTTGCATCTTCCTGTAACCCTATATAATTATTTCAAAATAAAATTTGAAATAACTGATTATGTCACTCCCTCCTTATTCATAGACTACAAAACACATTCATCTATGTACATAACGACCCCCATTCCAACTTTACTTTCTTTAAGTATAGTGTTGCTGACTTTCACCTCCTTAATAAGAGTGTGCCAAAGTGTCTACCATTTTTCAGATATCTGCTTTTACTTCTAGGATGACAGAAAATGTATGCATGCAAACCGAAAATTCTTAAATTTGCTAGAGTTGGATATTCTAAACATTTCCATGACCATTCTGTAAATCTTTGCACTCCTAAGCCAAATTAATCAATCCAATAGCCACCTGTTCTGGATAGCAGAGGCTTTATATAATTTCTCTAAAGAGAATGGAAAGACGAGGGCCTGGGATGGGGCAGTAGAAGAATGAGAATTACCATAGCACATAAAGAAGGAAACGAAGTGAAAGGAGTCCACAGACCCAGAAAATATCCTTTCCTTGTTGATTCTGCTCCTTTCACAAACACAATGTGTTCATTTCCCAGGACTGCAGTAGCAAAATCCCACAAACTGGGCAGCTTAAATAGCAGGAATTGTCTCTATGTCTTGGAGGCTAAAATCAATGTGTTGGCAAGACTGGTTCCTTTTGGGGGTTGAGAGGAAGAATCTCTTGCAGGCCCTTCTGCTAGCTTCTGGTGGTTCGCTGGCAATCTTTGGCAATCTTTGGCATTGCTTGGCTTGTGAAGCACCACCCCAGTCTTCACCTTCATCTTCACAGGACACTGTCCCTGAGTGCATTCTTTGTGCCCAAATTTCCTTTCTATTACAAGGACAGCAGTCATATCAGATTAGGGGCCCACCCTGCTCTAGTACAACTTCATCTAAATGAATTATACCAGCAATGACTCTTATTTCCCAGTAAGGCCACATTCTGAGGCACTGGGGCTTAGTATGTCCACCTGTGCATGAGGTGAGGAAACAATTCAACCTGAAACACCCAGGAAACACTAGTAGCTGAGAAAACTCTCTTCCTTCCTCTGTTTGAAGGAATAGATAAGTCTCCATGTCCATAGTGTGCCTGGTCGCAGAGGGCACACAGAATTTGATGTGGAAATGGGGGCTTACTGGGAAGATTCCTGTGCTTGTCACAGAAGACATTTAATAACCACAAAAGTGTACTAGACACTTTATTAGCAGATATTTGATGGCCTGCCAAATACTAAGGTTGGATCATTCTGCAATCAAGCTGCTAATCACAGTGTAATCATATTCCAGTGCATAGTGTTGACTCATCTGGTAGATGGCTTAGAGTCATAAATTATCTATAAAATATTTCAATGTGAAAAAATACTTATTGGAAACAAACCATAGTTGGTAAATAATTCATTTCACTTCTCCAAGAGCCAAGTTGCTTAAACTGTGACCAATTACAACCAAGCATTGCAAGAAAAAAAGTGGATGTGGCCATTCAAAACACTGCCTAGGAATTGTTTAGTGCCTTCAGGGGGAAGGGAGGGGAATGAAACAGACTCTCTCCAAGGAAATCCTCTGCATGATCCCCCTTCGTCTCCAACAACCCAATCCTTTCATATATTTTCAGTGTGAATGAATCAATCCAACCAGTTAGTTGTTGCCCAATAACTTCTGATATCTAATATCTTCTGTATCTTAGAGCCTCCATCTAAATGTCCTTTATAACATCCTATACATATGCATGTTTATTTCTGCTGCATTTAATACAGAATCATCTGTGCTTTTTAGAAACATCCATCACCTATTTGATGAATTTAAATTTGTATCAAGGCATGAGACATCCACTTGGGGAAAAATAGAACATGGAGAGGTTTTATGGGAAAGTGCCATTTGAGAGAGGGCTTGGCTGATGTACAGGAAATGGACTGGCAGAGATGACAAGAAGTGACCCACCAAGCAAAGGAAGGAGAATCACGTGACTGAACTCAGTGTGTCATAAGTGGTAGAGCCCAGCTAAGGAGCATGGGGCCCCCTGAGAGCTCCTTATTGAAAAGAGGAAGCAAAAAAACCCAAGTGGGATAGAGATTGAAAAACCAATCAGAAAAGAAGGAATGACTTGAGGATGAGGCTTGAGTCCAAACCCTTAATCTGCAGAGCAGCAGAAATCCCAGCTGGCACCAGCATCCAAGAGATCCAATTTGAGAAGCGAAGTTGACTCTCAGCACAGAATGGGTTCTAAGTCTGAAAAAGATACTGGGTGGGAGCAGTTTGGGGTCTTAATGATGGAGATTCCACACATTCCTGATGATGCAGAACAGGAAGCTTCCCTTCTGTGAGTCAGGACTAGAGGGGTAGATCCGAGTTGCCCAAGCTGCCTGAGATGGAACCAAGAGAAACCTGGGGAAAGGGGCATGGCAACACCAGGAGGTCCAAGTACATGTGAAAAGACACCATCCATCGTCATCATCACCATCATCATCATTGCCATTGCCACTCAGGCTTATAGAGCATTAGCCATTCATTGGACACTTGTTTAAGCACTTTACATGATATTAACTATTTAAACCTTACAACAACCCTGTTAATATCTATTGACAGATGAGGTAACTGAGGCAAAGCGAGGTTAAGCAACTTCCCCAAGATCGCCACCTGAAAAACAGTAGAGCTGGAATTCACACCTGGGTAGCCCTGCTCCACAGTCCATATGAAGCCCCTCCAGCCTGCTCCGATTCCCTGATGGACAAGAGAACTTCTGCCTTGACCTCACTGTTGCTTCCTCCCTTTCACCTTTCTGCCTCTATCCCCTGAATTCCTGCCCCTTCCTGATGCCCCTTATGCTACCCAACAGCACTCTGCTCTTGGTAACAGAGCTAGACAACTTGCCTTCTGCAACAAAAGGACTAGCAAAAAACCAGGGTAAGGCTGCAAAAGGGACTGTGGGTTAGAATGAGAGCCCTACTGAGTGACCAGCACAGCCCATTTCTCCTTCTTTGCCCTAAATGCAGTAAAATCATAATGACAGAGGCAAAAAGGTCTGCAAACAAATGGATTGATGCTTTCCCTGTGTATAAAGCATGGCACACTCGCTCCAAGACTGTCAAACAACTGTTTTCCTTGCTGGGTGTCTTAGTCAGCTCAGTCTTCCCTAACAAAATACCACAGACTGGGTAGCTTAGAAAACAAAAATTGATTTCTCACAGTTCTGAAGGCTAGAAAGCCAAGATCAAGATGTCCACAGATTGAGAGTTCCTGTTATGACTCAGTGGGTTAAGGACCTGACTTTGTCTCTCTGAGGATGCAAATTCGATCCCTGGCCTTGCTCAGTGGGTTAAGGATCCAGCGTTGACATAAGGTACAGCAGATGCAGATGTGGCTCAGATCCCACGTTGCTGTGGCTGTGGTGTAGCCCAGCAGCTGCAGCTCCAATTTGACCCCTAGCCTGGGAACTTCCATATGCTGGCGGGGGAGAGTTGGAGGGAGAATGTCAGCAGATGGGGTTTCTCCGTGAGCGTGAATCCCTAAACCCCATCCTGTGCATCATGTATCCTTCGTGTCTCTTCTTCTTACAAGGATCCCAGTCCTATCCAGTTAGGGCCCCACCCCTTCCCACCTCATTTAACTTTAATTATCTCTTTAAAGATCCCATCACCAAATACAATCACATTTGGGAGCTAGGGCTTCAACAGGGGAATCTGGGGGTGGGGAGAGGCACACAGTTCAGTCCATAACACTGGAGAGAAGTCATATGACTACAGAATTTATAAACCCAAGCCTGCCTTTCAAGCATGGGGAAAGCTCCTGTGTCTGGAGAGGCCCAGGTGAGTCTGCTCTGCCCTGAGGAACTTGAAAGTTGAGATAATCACACAGGCTCTCAAGTCACTCACCAGTCCAGGCCACACGGAAAGTATGGGGTCTTTTGCCACAAGTCCAAGTTTTCCCATGCACTCCTATATATTTTCATATATATAGAAGTAACCTATATTATAATACCACTCCATTAATGCAATGATAGGGAAAGGACGCTAGTTTGAATTCTTTTATTTTCACTTAATACATGCTTATTGGTATTTTTCATAATATGGTACATGAACAGAAAGAAGTACAGGAAAAAAAAATTTGGTCCCTACCTTCATAAAGTCTACAGCGGTTCATTGGGGACCATCATCCTAAGACCCTTCTCTAGCACATCTGCTTGGCAGATGGCAGCAGAAAGACATTAAACAATACCAAAAAATTATATTGTTTGCAAATACAAAGTACATTTTTTTCCTTTCTATACTAAAAGTAAACTTTTCTCCTTAATAGGCTGCCATTTTTACAAGCCTGGAGAGAGCACAGCAATTTTTAAATACCATATAATTGATTTAAAGGGCTTACCACCTGGATTTCACAACTTTTCTACTTTTGTTTATTGTCATGGGGTGCCTCAAACCTAGCTGTGAGGCACAGGGACTGCTCACAGGAAGGACAGTGAGGTACTTTACAAATCCAAGCTTGTGATGCAAACAAGCCTCTGACCTTTGAGGAATACAGGGCTGCTCTCAATTTTCATTCATCTTCAGATCAATCACTGAGCCCATGAAGGTCACTGGAGAGAAGTGGTACCACTGTTGTGGCCACATTTCCCTCTGAGTGGGAAACTGAAACAATAAAAATGTCTTAAAAACTCAAAAGTGGATCTAAAGCACCAGAAGTCCATTAGGGCAAATAGGAAATAGGTCAATCATGGCAAAGATTTTTGGTAATAAATTAGAATGCAGTTAAGTGAAAAAGCTAAAGGTGAAGTTAATTTAAGGTTGAGAACATAAACGTGGCATTGCCAGGGAATTCCCAGCTTTAAATTCCATATTAGTTCAGCAATTTGATTAACCTGCAGGAATGGTTTGGCCATATAGGTCACTTTGCAAATGTAAATCACCCTAACTAATTTAATTTTTCGGAGCTGGATCCCTTTGAACTGATCTGCTCAAGGCTTACCTCTTCTAGTCCTAAACCATTTCAGACCTGCTGAGGCCAGCATAGTCTCCCAAAAGAGTGTGCTCAATCACACATCAGAGCTATACTGAACATAGAGAGCATCCTTGAGCAAATCAGAAAAATGGCACCACCTCCTCAAGTTAAAAGTAAAAAAAAAAAAAAAAAAAGATTGTGTGTGAGTGGCATCACCTAAACAGCTTGCCATAGCCATATTCTTGCCTGTTCACATGTCCCCAGAATGCCAAAAAGCAAATGCCATTGGCGGTTTGCATAGTAGATGCCCACACGTATGTCTAAACACACTCCAACCCCAATGTGAAATGCTATAGCAGGCTCAGAGGTTGGTAGGGGTTGAAATCAGGCCACCAAGATCAGCTAATGAGAGGAATGCCAAGAGCATTCAGACTGGGTATAGTGCATGCCCACAGGTGAGTGAGAGCTTGTGTTGGAAGAGTCTTACCTACAGCCTCTGGTACTCCCTGAGAGCCTTGACTCTCCACCCCTCCCCACTTCTTCTGCAACCAGTTACTCCAGTGGCTCTCAAAGTGTGGTAGGGGTCCTTGAAGATCCCCACGGTGCTTTCAAGGGGCCACAGGTCCAAAGTATTTTCATAATAATATTAAGACTTTTTTGCACTCTCTGGATTTTCATGAATGCGCAGTGGAGATTTCCAGAGGCTATACCACATGCAGTGACCCCATCACTCTGAGGGCTAATGGAATATATGCTCCTGGTTATAAAATGTGCACGGTGTCAATCTCTTACAGAGTTAATGTCGAAAGATTTAATCCACACAGACAAAAGCTTTTTGGAATCTTCAATCATTTTAAGAGTACAAAGAGGTCTTGAGACCAAAAAGGCTCTGAACCAAGTGAGTGAGTAGATGTCTCAGTGTGGCCCTCACCCCCTGAGAAGTAGCGGCCACAGGTGGTGTCAGGATCCCTTCCCTGTTCAAATCTGTACTGGTTCAGGAGCAGTGAGGCAGCATGGTGGACAGGTCTATTCCAGACCCTAGCTGGACCACTTATTGGTCTATATGACCTAGGCATGTAACTTACTCTTTCTGAACATGAGGACTGATAGGTGTAACTTAAAATCCTTCCCATTCTTGGAGTTCCCATTGTGGCTTAGCAGGTTAAGGACCCAACATTGTCTCTGTGAAGATGCAGGTTCCATCCCTGGCCTTGCTCAGTGAGTTAAGGATCCAGCATGGCCATAAGCTTCATTATAGGTCATAGATACAGCTTGGATCTGGCATTGCCGTGGCTATGGTATATCTGGGCAGCTGCAGCTCCAATTGGACCCCTACCCTGGGAACTTCCATATGCCACAGGTAGGGCTATAAAAAGAAAAAAATAAAAACCTTCCCATTCTCTGTCTATCACTCAAACAAAAGAAACATATCCATGAAAACCAACAGCAAAATGAGAAACAAATACCAATTGTATCAAAGTTGGCTAAGTGCTCCAAACCCCAACTCTACTAAAAGATGGACGGAGAAGAAGGAAAGGAGTTCAAGCAAAGCTTCCTCCTCCTTGTTCTAAGAACTTGAGAATGACCAGCTGTCTGATCAGAGTCTGAGTCTATTTACCCAGCTGCCTTAGCCACACAGGCACCAGAGAGAAGCCATGGATGCAGAATGCAGGAAAGGAAGGTGTGGATGAGCAGAAAACACTTCAGAGTCCTGTAATCCTGCCCCCTGGATTTTTTTTCTTTTTACAGCTGCACTTGCAGCAAGGGAAAGTTCTCAGGCTAGGGGTTGAATCGGAGCTGCATCTGCAGCCTACGCCACAGCCACAGCCACAGCGATAGCAATGCAGGATCCGAGCTGCATATGCAAACTACACCACATTTTGCAGCAAAGCCCAATCCTTAACCCACTGAACAAGGCCAGGGATCGAACCTGCATCCTCACAGAGACAATACTGGGTCACTAACCTGCTGAGCTACAACAGGAACTCCCACAGCCATCTTTAAAAGAAGGAAAGAAAAACTGGCACACTGCCGAAACTGGACACCTCAGTTTGGGACTAGAACCCATGTGCTGGGACTCAAACCGGCAAAAATCCAGACTGGGACCAGAACCCACAATTTTTTTTAATTAAAATCACACACCTGGGAAGTTCCCATCATAGCCCAGCAGAAATGAATCTGACTGGTATCCATGAGGATGCGGGTTCAATCTCTGGCCTCACTCAGTGGGTCAGGGATCCAGCATTGCCTTGATCTGTAGTGTAGGTCACAGATGGGGCTTGGATCCCGCGTTGCTGTGGCTGTGATGTAGGCCAGCAGCTGTAGCTCCAATTTGACCCCTAGCCTGAGAACCTCCATATGTCACAGGTGAGGCCCTAAAAAGAAAAAAAAAAAAAAAAATCACACACCTGAGGAGTTCCTATTGTGGCTCAGCAGGTTATGAATACAACTAGTATCCACGAGGACCTCAGGGCTGACTAAGCCCAGGACTAACTGAAGTTCAAGTTATTTATGTTTCAGTACACAAGGAATTCAGTGAGCGGCAAAGTGATAGGAAAGAAGTAGATTTACTGAGAGAGAGACAAAGTGTGGGCCATCTCAAAAGATGAGCGAGCAGCCCTGGGAGAAATACACTCCACAGACAGAGTGGGGGCCATTTTAGACAGTAAGAGATGAGAGGCCCAGAAATGTGGGGTGATGAGTTTTTATGAGCTGGGCAATTTCATAGGCTGATATGGGGGAGGATTATTCCAACTATTTCTGGGAAAGGCCAGGGGGTTCCAGGGTTTGGGCCACTGTCGTGGTGGACCCTGGAACTGTCATGGTGGCTGTGGGCGTGTCACTCAGCTAACGTGTTACAGTGAGAGCACAGTGAAGCTCAAGTTCCACTGGACGTCAAATCATCCACCATCTTGGACCTCTTTGGTTCTCACCAGTTTTTGTCATATCTTCAAGGCCTTAGGTCATCCTTTTAACGGCTGTGCCCTGCCCCCTTCCCTCTGTTTCACTGCCATTTCACTTGTTTTAATATTTCTTCACAAATGGTGAAAAATACTAAAGTACAGACAAGGAACAATCATAAGGTTGAGGCCAACATTATAAATATGGAATTATAAATTTAAAACATTTTCTGGTTTAAAAAATAAATCTGGTAGCCAGTGAAGCTCTGCAGGGTCTCTGCTCAGCTGAGGATGGGTATGGAGTTCCAGTTTCAGATGATGAAAATGTTCTGGAGATGGATGGCGGTGATCATTTCAAAACAATGTGAATGTACTTAATGCCACCAAACTGCACACTTAAAAATGGTCAAAATAGTAAATTTTATCAAAATAAAAAGAGTTGTTCAACATTTTAAAAAAAAAAAAAAAAAAAAGAAGGTCTTACCTTGGACTCCAGGCATGCAGGATGAAAAAAAAAAAAAAATAGCATTTACAGATCAGGGTCTTGGGTGACCCTCTACATGGCCATAAGAAAAATCTCCCTGAATGTCTGTAGTCCCAGATCTTGCTCCTGCTTCAAATCTCTGGTCAATTAGCCATCTCAGTCAGCTGAGATGTAACCCCAGTCTCCTCAGGGTGGCGGCCTCTCCTCATTGGGTAAGGGTTCTGTTTGTTTGTTTTTGCTTTTTGCTTTTTACAGCCACACTTGCAGCCTATGGAAGTTCCCAGGCTAGTGGCTGAATCAGAATTGCAGCTGCTGGCCTATGCCACAGCCACAGCAATGTGGGATCCAAGATCTGAGCCACGTCTGCAACCTACACCACAGCTCACAGTAATGCCAGATCCTTAACCTACTGAGCAAGGACAGGGATCTAACACATCCTTATGGGTACAAGTCAGATTCTTAACCCACTAAGCCACAGTGGGAACTCCAGGCAAGGGTTTTTTATTATTACCCAGAAGACTGAGAGAGAAATAGAGGTGATAAAGTAATCATACCTATGGTATAAGTATTTTTAAAATTAATTAATTATTAATTTTGCTTTTTAGGGCCACACCCGTGGCATATGGAGGTTCCCAAGCTAGGGGTCGAATCAGAGCTATAGCTGCCCATACACCACAGCTTTAGCCCTGAGCCATGTCTGCGACCCACACCGCAGCTCACAGCAATGCCAGACCCTTAACACACTGAGCGAGGCCAGGGATAGAACCCTCAACCTCGTGGTTACTAGTCGAATTTGTTTCCACTGAGCCACAATGGGAACTCCTCATGGTATCAGTATTTTTAACTACTTAGAAAATCTGGTACATCAAAGCATCTGACAGATTAAAACATGTAGCCAAATAAAACATGTATTTGAATAATTGATTTTTAGACTAATGGTTTAAGTTAAAAGGTATAAATGGATTTGCCTATGTTTGTACAAACTATTAGAATATATAAAGGAATTGAGATGTACAATGTTTATAAACTTTATTTATTAAATTAGCTAACTAGACCATTATAAGTACTCTGAAGTAATTTACTTGTTACAGGTATTTAGTTCTTAAGAAGAGCAAATCCATTAAAGTTGAAAGTATTTAAAGGACTATAATTAGGCAAGTTTAATAAATTATTTTAAAGTGATTAGTAACATTTACTAGATTTATAAATGGAGTAATAGTAGTTGGAGTTGAATGTAACAGTTCAATTTAAAAAAAAAAATTTAGTTCAGGAGTTTCCACTGTGGCTCAGCTGGTTAAGAACCCAACTAGTATCCATGAGGATATGAGTTCAATCCCTGACCTCGCTCAGTAGGTTAAGGATCTGGCATTGCCACAAGCTACAGTGTAGGTCACAGATGGGGATCAGATCCTGTGTGACTGTGGCCTAGGCTGGCAACTGCAGTTCTGATTCAACCTCTAGCCTGGGAACTTCCATATGCCATGGGTGTGGCCCTCAAAAAAAAAAAAAAAAAAGGTCATAATTTTAATACATCAAATTCTCATTTTAAAGACAAAAGTACCTGCAAATACTCCTTTCTGTGAAAAACATCAGCCCCCAATATCACCAAAACACACAAGACATTTCTGATTCTCTGTTTCCTTTGACTCTTGGCCCTTGGTCTTTTGCAGAACATAACCCTGATCCATAAAGAACCAGCTGTTTTCAGAAGGAGGAAAAACCATTTACATGTCAAATGTGAATCTATTTCTTTACTATATTTAATCTCTAGGAATAGCCTCATAAAATAATAAAAGTTCCAGTTCAAATTAGCATCTGATACTTCATTCCATTATCAAAAACCGTTACTATCTAATGTATTGGCCTACAGAAAGGAAGTGCCTTTTCTGTTTGGTCTTGAGCTCTAGGTGGTTCTGGTTGTCTACATCTCCATCAATATTAATCAAAATCACACAGAGGCTCCTTCTCTGTCTATATAACTTTCCAAAAAGATTAAAATGTATGGCTGCCCAATCAATTGTAAATATTTACAGCCTGGGCTCTATTGAAGTGTGGCTGACAAAACATGGAACAGAGAGAGAGGCAAGAAACGTACAGAATGCAGTAGAAAAGGTAACATCACAAGGTGAGGGGTCAAGAGATATAACTAAGATATTAGTGAAACTGAAGCATCAGAAATAGAGCTCTAGGTATATTAAAGATATAACAGATAGCCAATCAAAGAACTAAAATTATAAGCATAAATCAAATACATATATACAGATACACATAAGTATGTGTGTGTATATATCTAAAAACATTAGGGAGAGGATAGGAGAAGATAGAACTGTTTAAGCCATCTTACCTTTCATAACAGAGAGAAATTATGGATATATTATATACAATATATAATATAATTATAAATCAAAAAGATATTATATATATTATATAATTAATATATACTCTATATTATAAATCAAAAAGATATGACCTAAAACACATTACCTGGAGCATCACTGTTCAATACCATAGCCACCAGCCACATGTGGCTACTGAGCCCTTAATATGTGTCTGATGCAAATTGAAATGTGCTACACATGTAAAATACACTACAGACTTTGAAAACAATATAAAAATGTAAAATATCTCACCAATAAACTCTACGTGATTATATGTTAAAATGATAATGTCAGATATACTCAGTTAAATAAAATATATTGTTAAAATAAGCTTTATATGTGTATTTTTACTTTTTTAATATGACTACTAGGTAACTTAGAATTATAGATGTGGCTCACATTAACTTTCTATTAGACAAGACTATCTAGCGTTTTCACAATAAACATCAGAAGAACTAAAAATACAAATAAAGGAGTTGGCCTCAGGAGAAATAGAAGCGAGAGAAAGAGGCACATGAGAGGGAGAGCCAATTGCCTTTTATCAGAAATTCTTCTATATGATTTGAATTATCACGCTACCTTGCAGAGAATCTTAAATGTTTAAACAAAATTTTTTTTCTGCTTTTTTAGGGCCGCACTCATGGCATGTGGAAGTTCACAGGCTAGGGATCAAATCTGAGCTACAGTTGCCAGCCTACACCACAGCCACAGCAAAGCAGGATCTGAGCCACATCTGCAACCTACACAGCTCATGACAACGCTGGATCCCTGACCCACTGAGCAAGGCCAGGGATTGAACCCACATCTTCACGGATACTAGGAGGATTCGTTTCTGCTGTACCACAATGGGAATTCCTCCTATAACCTCACTCTTTGCCAACAGGAAATTCAGTATTTCTAAAAGTATCTTTATCATGCTCTCAGTTGTAGACAGTGAGTGTGTCTATCTCGGAATCTGTAAGATTTGGACCTTTTAACACTTTCTCCCATGGTGGACACAGTATCCTAGTGCCTGAGACAGTAAGAAGGTCAAGTCACACAGCAAACACATTCTTGCAACAAAAATCTTTGAGGACCCACTTGTGCTGAGCCTGGTTCTAGGACAGCAACAAGCAAAACCACATCCTCTGAGTCCTTGGAACTTAACGTCTTAGTGGAAGAGACAAATAACAAACAAGCACACAAACATATATATATATATCATAATGTTAAGTGATTATAAGTATTACCATTGTACAAGAAAAATATGCGGATTGATGGGGTGGAGAGTGACGGGGTGAGGCAAGGTGACTATTTTAGTGAATTCTTACTGAGGAAATGATCCTGGAGGAGCCACCTGGATGATGGAAAGGGTTCAGCTATCCAAAACTCTGGGGGAACAGGAAAAGATATTCCATGTAAGGAATAACAGTGTCAAAGGCCTTCAGATAGGAATGAACCCAGTGGTCAAAAGCAGCAAAAAAGCATGTGCGGCTGGAGCAGGTGGAGGAAGATCAGGTACAGAGCCAGCCCACCTCCTAGCTTACAGGGCCTTATGGGCCCTGGTAAAAACTTTAGATTTTATTCCAAATAGGATGAACTCTATCAGAAGGTTGTGAGGCAGAGAATGAAATAGCAGGACTTTTGACTTCCCGAGTTTCTTATGGAATTATAAGTAAATAGCCAAAAGATCCTTCCCTCTTTTCTTTCTCCACTCGAAGGATACTGAAACAAAAGAATAAATCAGAATTCTTTATTCAGCATAAATCTGGAATCACCCCAGATCACTGACACTTACAGGGTGGTGTCATTTGCCACTGCTCTCTGCCATTTGCAGGAGAATTTGCGTCACATCTAATTTTTTCAGAGTTAAATATCTACTGAGCTCTTTCTTTAGGCCAGCCCTGTGCTAGGCACTCATCTATTTCATCCTTATAAGGATCCTATGATATTGTTAAAATGATCCCATTCCATATTTGAAGAAACAGGTCTGGAGATGAAATGACTTGTCTAAGACTTTAAGCCAATAAATGACAGAACCTAGATTCATACCCAGCTTTCCCGATACAAAGCTCCACATTGCATTGTCTTTTATTTATAGCCCTCTTATCAGCCATAATGGGTTTTTCTAGCATTTTCAGAGACAAATACCAAAATGAAAAATCTACTTGGAGGTAAATAGTGGTAATTGCTGTCAGTTTCTGATGGTAAAATAGAGATTCAGCAAAGTAGAATAATTTGCTAGCAATTATGCCACCTCATAGTGGCCAAGCTAGGATAATTATTAGATTTTCCCCAATGTTCCCATTGTTATCCAACCCCATCTTTGAAAGTTCAAAAGCAGAAAGACATAAATTAAACCTAAGAATGAATACAGATTTCAAAGTAATAAAGGTTAATTAAGCTCTAGATATGCTCACAGAAAAAAAAAAAGTGCATAGCATCTGCAAAAATAAGAATATTCAAAGAATGTTTCCAAAGTAGAGATGTGGGGGAGCATATTACAAAGTAGAGGCAGCAACAGAGTGGGTGGATGGATGTGGATGAGCAGGAAGCCTTGTACCAGCCCAGGCTAACACATCAATTCTATTGAGTAATTAAGGTTCCTACAGATTAGTCATTACAAACTGTTTACCAGAACAAACTGTACTTTAAATTGAAAGTGTGTTTACCTTGTGTTTTGTGATTTCTCAATAAGATTTGTGTCATATTGATTGGGTCATATCAATCTTGAAAAAAGCTGGTTTAAAAAAAGCATATCATATTTTCATGAAGACTTATAAAAATAATATATTGCATATAGCTGTTCATACCACTCCATTCAAGCAATGTCACTGTAGTAAATGGAGGGGAAAATTCTATTACAGCAATACATGCTTTACTGCACTAATATTTTCTTTTCAATTTTAAGCTATACTGGAAAACAAACTGGACCCTTCAGGAAGCATTTGTTTTAGCTTTTGAAAAAAAGCATTGATTTTTAACACTGGAGCATATAATCAGGTTTCAGAAACATTCGGTTCGAAATGATCTTTGGCAATTTGTCAGCACTTCATTTGTCCATCCTCTGAATATTAAATTGTTTAAATTTTTTCTGACCCTCTATCTCATATAATTTCCTTTAGAATTATGTCATTATTTTAAAATTACCAGCTTACCATGTTTTTTTATTTCCTATTCCACTTACAAAAACAAGATACCTATGTAATAAGATAAAGGGAGGAGTTTTACATTTTAATTGTATAATTTAAATGATAATGGCTTTGATGTAAAAAATGATTATGGAATAATTAAGAACGGAACTAAATGACTCAGAGATTGTCTCCTTCTATCTTTTGATATTGTCATCCTCAACACATGGCCTTTCCCAGAAAGGGAAAGAGAATGTGGAAGATTGCACAGTGGGTTTTACAACCAGGCCTACAAATAGCACACATTACATCCAACCATATTTCACTGAACAAAACCCAGGTACTTGGCCCCAAACCAAATGCAAGGGATGATGGTAAATGCAGTCGTTCTGTGTGTCCAGGAAAAGGATTTCAACTTGTTCTTCCAGTTTTCCCAGAGCCCAGAGTGCCTCATTCCTGGTCTCCACCCTGAGCTCCATAGCTGAGATGCATATCAAAGGAGTGATTCCAGTAAGCCCAAACCTTTTCAGCTTCCCATAGAAATTGGTTTGCTGTAAATCTTTTTCTGTAAATTTCATTATCTGTAAATCTTTTGTTCCTACTACCTTCCCTTTGTTGCAAAAACTCCTATATCCTAGCTTCCCCCTTGCCTCCTCAGAGGGGTTTCTCAGGGCTACCTGAGATGCTTTCTCCCAGGTTTAAGTCCTAATTTTGCCCCAAATAAAACTTAACTCTCAGCTTTCAGGTTGTGCATTTTTTTTTAAGTCAACACAAGTCAAGCCCAACCACAGACAAAGAACCACCATCTTTCTCTCAACTCCCGTCCTGTGGTTAAATTTAAAGAACACACTCTACATGTCCAACTATGCTGCTGAGTTCTAGATTGATACAAACACTCTAGAAAAAAACTAAAATCTATGCTGACTCTGTGATGCCCTTTGATACACTTACCAGAAAGGAAGAAAGTGCCAGATGGAGGCAGAGAGACCAACAGGACTGTGAATGGTGGGCACAAAACAGCCTCGAATTTGCACTTTGGGTCCTACTTTTAGATTGTGAATAATTTCAGTGTCTGTGCCCAAACTAGTAACAGTGCTTTGTGGAGAATGGAATTAAGTCGCTAATTACAACTTTTATTTTAAAATGTTCAAAGCCATAGTGGTTGCTCTCTCTGCAAGGAATGGGTCCCACCTTACTAGAAGGGTTCCAACAGTGACAGCCTGATGATGTCTGATGAAATGGCACCAAGGACTTCATCACTGAGTATGAAGCCTAAATGATATCCACACACCAACCAATGCTCGGATTTCAAGATCTCGTGCCCTTAAATCTCTTTGCTACTAAAAGAAAGGGGGAGTGTTATGTATCAAGGCACAGTCCAGTTCTCTACCATCAGTGTCCTTGGTTCAACAATTATATAGGAAAGGCAAACAACAACAACAACAACAACAAACTAATTTTAAACTACAACTTAAATCAGTGCTTTGTTCCTTTCTTCAAATAGATTTTTCTACCAGCCACCAATTTCTTACAATAAACAAATCCAGAATATTCCAGTTAAGTCATTTTTAACTCAAAATAATATTCAATTTTGCCACCCAAGAGGATATCAAAGGTAATTTATCTAGATAAATGACTATAGAAGATGAAAGTATGAGTAAGCCATACTTCCAGAGGTATGGTTTTCAAAAATGATGCTTAAAGATCCAAAATTACTGATTTTTTAAAAATCTGGGTATATAATTATATCATAATTATACGGTATACATACATATGTGGGTACCCAGAATACCAAAGGTGAATCATCATGTCTTAATGATTAAACCAGGTTAAAACTAGAAATGATAGAAAATCTTGATCTAAAATTAAAAAACCAACAACCCCAGAAGGCCAGGGACTAGTTCTTGATAGCATCACTGGAGTTAATAATTCCAAGAGGGAAAAATATAGCCATGACCGTAAATTAAACTTGATGTTTCTTGCTGACTAAACTCTGCAAGCTGCTGTTAAAAATGCTTGTTTCTTATCTAGCAAAACATCTGCTTTTTGATGCTAAAAGTGGGACCCTGAGGGAAGGAGTGATCTTTCCCAAGGCAACTTGATTAATAGTAGGCTTCCAAATTTTAGCTAAACGACATTCAGATGAAGCCAGCAGTACTGAATAATTGTTTCCACAAATAATCCTAGGATATATTTCCTTTTTCTCCAGGATTTTAGATGGTAGGACTCTGAGATGCACTGTTTTCCTATTGCACAGCTTTGGCTCCTATAGTTAACCCACAAGTCAGTTGGTGGTGCTTGCTGACCTGAACCATGTGCTACACGACATCTTAGTTCACTGGTTTCTAGGAGAGAAACCATCTGAATGTGGAGAAACAATAAACCAATAGATGCAATGTTTAAAACAAGGAATTAAATTTATTGCAGTAGAGTGGAAATGCAAGAATAAAACTCTCCTCTCAAATACACAGAGGTGGGCAATCGAGAGTTGCACAAGATATAAAAAGTATTGTTGGCAGTGAATAATCTGTATGCAAAGTGAGGAGAAGATGCCTTCAAGGACAAAACAAGGTTTTGAAAAATATGGGAGAGCTGATGGTGGCTTGAAAACATAAAATAAGTCCTTAGAACACACTGGAGGAAACAAGGACAGGAGAGAGAGACGGAGAGGAGAGAGAAAAGGAAAGTGGTATGGGGAGGAAACAGAAAGTCTGCTGAATTAGGAATCACATGACCTGAATTCATGTCTCTGACCCCTCCTGGCCATGCGATCTTGAGCAATTCTTATCATCATCATCACTGTAACAGCTATAATTTACAGAGAATTTACAATGACCTCAGCCCTTTATACAAATTACGGATTATCTCCTTTAATCCTCACAGCAATTTTACAAGCAAGATCCTATCATCCCCACTTCCTAGATGAAGAAAAAGATTCAGAAATCATAAATAATCATCCCAAAGTTTTACAACTAGTAGATGTCAGAACCAGGGTTTTTTTCCCTGGCTTGAAAGCCTGTGTACAATTTGAAAGCACCCACAGTGGTGGGGGACACCTCCTTAATGTAACCTCTCAGGACCCCAGTCTCTTCATTTAGAAAGAGATGATCACAATTCCTTCTATAATCACATGAAGATGTGTATCTGCTATCTTTTGTCACAGTAACTTAACTTTCTCTTGGGTCCATGAGAAGACTAAGCAGTCTGCTGGACTTGGCTGGACTTATGGGACCTGAGCATGTGCTGGGTGGTCCTCTGGTTGTTGGTGATCTGGCTGACATCAATGAGATAACTAGTTCTGCTCCCTATGGCCTCTCATCTCCCACAGGCAAGTCCAGGTTTGTTCCCATTACAGAGACAGGGAAAGCATGCATTCCTCTTGAATCCTAGGGTCAGAACTGGCATGACATCAGTTACACCACATTCTATTAGCTAAGTAAATCACAAGACCAGCCTAGATTCCGGAGCTGGGGAAACAGACTTCAAAATCACATTTCAATGTACATATACATGTATGACTGGGTCACTTTGCTATTGAGTAGAAATTGGTACAACAGTGTAAATCAATTGTAATTTTAAAAAAGGAAAAGAAATCACATTTTAAAAGACATGTGTACATGGAAGAGTGAAAAAATAGGGCCATTTTTCATTCATTCTAGCATAGGATATATGTAAATATGCTATATAAACTGTAAACTGTCACATCATTCCTATCTAAAACCTTTATCTGTCATGGTGTTGCCACAGCCTTCGCCAAGGTCACAGCTGGAGTCGCTGCAGCTGCAACTTAGAATTGATCCCTGGCCTGGGAACTTCCACATACCATGCGTATGGAAAACAAAACAAAGCAAAACAAAAGACAAGACACTGCCACCAATACCAGTACAACTTTTCATTGCTGTCATCTCTCCCAGCTGCTTTTGTGGATAAGAGCTAGGCAAAACCATGTCATGAGAATCAGTGTATCGGGTTTTTCTCATGCTCTCTGAACTCACATAAGATTTTTCTCTAGGCCCTTGCCCTAAGACTCCATCCACACTTACTTTCTGTTAAATTAGAAATTTCTTCCAGAATTAAAAAATCAAGGGAAATAATTTCCAGGATTGGTATCATTTATTCTTGGCCTTTCTGAAATTGTACATTCCATCATTTTCTTCCTAAACCAAAATCCCAAATTCATAGTTAAAGCGCTTTAAAACCACACTCCATAGGTTCCTAAGGGACATAGCCTGGGAGGGCATCAGATGAGCACGGGGATTCATGTTAAGCCCTGAAAGTTACTGTGATTTGGACAAAAAAGCTGCTGTAACCAGAAATTCCAAAGATTCCCAATTTTCTGTCTCAAAACTATCCATATATGTTTAAGTCCCCCATGAGCCTACAGGAGGATATCCACCCTTATCATGTCATGTAACTTTTCTGGCAAGGCTACATATCAGAAGCACCTGGAGAGCTTTTTAAAAATCCCATGCCCAAATCACACCCAGGACAATCGCATCAGATTCAATGGGGAAGCAACACCAGCTCCAGCATTTTTTTGAAACTCCCTATTGATTCCCATGTACCCCCAAAGTTGAGAGCTACTTCCCCACCTAGGAATAGAAGGCATTGCACTAAATTCCAATGTGTACTAGGTTTCAGTTCTATGTCTCTCTTTGAATTGCTAGCAAAATAGCTGGGCAACTTCTGATTAAACCATTTTGAAACAGTGTAGAATAGAAAGAAGCTCTGGATTCTATGCTGCAGTTAAATCTCTGGTCAGTTACTTACTAGGTACAAGACTTGGAGCAAGTTATTTAACCTCCTTAGCTTCTCTGAACCTTGACTTCCTCCTAAAGGAAAGGGCATAATCCTATCACATAGGCTGTTTAAAGACTCAGTGAGCTTAAGTATATAAAATGCCCCCATAGTAGACAATCAATAAATATCCATTTCTTTCTCCCTTTGCCTGCAGACTCTTGAACAAGCTGCTCAGCATCCTCGGGTGGCCTGCTGTTGACCCTGAGAGCAAAAGGAAAGAACAGCACTCAAACGTACATGACATGGGTCTGTACACGATGAAGGAGTCCAGTTGTCTGCCTTTCACATGCATCTGAAATCCTGCTAATTCTCTTGCAGTGAAATATCATTACATCTCTGCTTGCTAGGGCTCTCTCCATGGGGAGGGGGTGGTAAGGGGGTGGGGTGTCCAAATGGCATTTGCTCTGTCCAAAAACATCATTGATGGTGTCTTTATTTTCTTCTCCATCAGCTCAGCAGGGCTTATGCAGACAAAGTTTGAGGGAAAGGCCACATAGAGAAGCATGGCCAAGGACCTGCCAGCCTCCCTCTGCACCAGACTGGTGCACCAAAAAAGCAAAGAACTAAAAATGACCTCAGAGTAAAGCAATATCACCATTGCAGCTACAGAACAGCAAAATGATCTCTGGATAGTAGAACTGTTTTCTTTGCTAAACATAAGTTTCCTGAACAGGAATGCACGGCTGCAAATATACCTCTGCACAATGGAGTATCATTAAATCTCTATCGTTTTTTTACAAAAGGCTGGCGCCACAAAGCAAATGGCTTTTTCTATTTTTTGGTCTCTCTGCATTTGTAACAAATAAGAGATGCAGTTAGACTTTCCCTAAATGTATTTTTAAATGATTAAACCTATTTTCTTGGTTCTGACTCATTTTCCAATTACAGAAGATCTTTATAAATTAAGACTGACCGAACGGGAGCAAAGCAGAAATTGTAAGAATATTATTGATTAAATGATACGTCACTGAATGTCATCCATTTAAACAGTCATTGCAAAATGACCAATCTGTGGAACTCTGCCCTCAGCAGCCCCTCAACCATGCAATTTAGGACAAGTCATGCTGCCCCCATCCTCAACCTTATTCTGATAAGCTGCCCTTATACTCCAGTATCACCAAGCCTGCACCCCATTGTGGTGATTAATTACATGTTGGTGCTCACAGCTTTCCTTGTCTTCACTTTGTTTCTTATTAAAGTCAAAGATTTTTCTAAAAACTAACATGCTTAGCTTCCATGGCACAGGGACTACCTAGCCAATATTTAAGCCTATGCAAAATGGAACTGTTTTGATCAGAAATACTGAGTTGTTAGTGAATGTTGTATTTCTCCCTGATCTTACATCTCACTGAAATTGGTTTTTATCACCACTTAAGTCTTACACATCTATTTGTTTGTATTATTTACATCTGCAAATTCTAGACCAGAGGTCTACAAACTCTGGCCATGGGTCAGATCAGGCTCACCATTTGTTTTTGTACATAAAGTGATTGTTTACCTAGTCACATCCACTCCTTTGCATATTGTCTGTGGCTGCTTTCCCATTACAAAGGCAGAGCTGAGTAGTTGTGACAAAGTCTGGTCTGAAAAGCCAAAAATATTTATTATCTGGCCTCTTCCAGAAAAAGTTTTCTAAGACCTGTTCTAAACACTAGGTTTCCTAAGAACAAGGATTTTTGCTATAAACTCAGTGACCTGCACAAAGTAGGTGTTAAGTGAACATCCTTTGCATAAATAAATTATGTGAAATACGTTTATCATCTCAGCCACAAAAACACTGTTCAGGGGCAGGGCTTCAGAAAGAAAACAAGCAGATGTGCGTTATTTACAGATTTAAAAACCTGGAGAAATCCTAAAGATGAACAGCTCCCTAAATTTTCAGCTGAGGTGACGGAGGTCCAGAAAGCTGACTTGAGTCTCCCAAGGTCAAGCCCAAGGAGAAGTGGGGCCTACTCCAGCAGCATATTTGTTTTTCCTTTAATTAATAAGGCACTCTGTGAAGTTAGCCTGTTCTCGGGAGGGCCAAGGTTTTGAACACAATATGCACGCAATAATAATCACACTTATTTGGAACTTTCAATTCTGACTTATTCCCTGAAGTTCTTTAAATGCTCACCACCCCAATACATTTTCATAAATTTGATTTGTGAATGTTATGCATGCATTGAAGAACCTAAAGTGCAGCCTTTTTTTTTTTTTTTTTTTAACAACCTGTGTTAATTAAACTGATGCCCAGAGAAAGTTCCGGTGCCCGGTGAGTGATTACTCCATCCACCACCTATCTGTTTTGACAAAAATTTGTCCAGATCTGATATCCCAAAGTACTGGCTTGAATTTTAAGGCATCCACCTACTCCCTGAAGTGCAAGAAAAAGAATAATTTAATTCTGCCAAGTCACACTAAAAAGTAGAAAAGGATTGCCTAGCACAGCTCGATTTCTCTGTCTCTTGCCAATATTGGCTGAGAAAGAAATGCTGGGTGGTTTGGTGTCTCCAATGCACTAAGGCAATTTTTCTTATATCATCATTTATTTTTTTCCTCCCCAAGTTCTTTCTAATTCAGTCCCATAAAGGAAAGATCAGAGACAGAAATAAATCAGGGAACAGGTTTGCAAGGCCTGGAACCCATAGTCACAGCTCATTTCACTCACTAGAAACCACTGGTTAGACTCCCTAGTCAGCCAGGCACTGTGATGGGCACTCGGGGAGATAGAAAGCCATTTGGGCCCCAGAAAGAAGGGACATTTCATAGAGGAGAGAAAGAGAGGATGACATGGGTCATCTGAGACCATGAGGTGGGTCCACTGAGTCCATGAGGTAAGCCCAGAGTGCAGTGAGGACCCTGAGGGACACGAAGGCCAGACTGTCCCCAAGGTCAAGTTAAAAGTTAGATAAAAAGGAGAAGTAGGAACAAATTCCATGAATGTGAAGTTATATGTTCAAAGACAAGGAAGTAAGAGAAAACAGGAAATATTTATGGGAGTGGAAACAGTCTAGTATGTCTGGAGCCTCAAGTGGAAAGTGAACCTCAAACTGAGGGCTCAGATCTTTAAGCTTTGACAATGTACAACTTACAAGCACTTGCTCCAGTCTGTTCTCAGTGCTAGACATTGCACCAAGACCTCCTTTAAGGTGGAGTTCCCATTGTGGCTCAGCAGAAATGAATCCAACTAGTATCCACGGATGCGGGTTAAATCCCTGGCCCTACTCAGTGGGTTAAAGATCCAGCATTGCCGTGAGCCGTGGTGTACGTTGCAGATGCAGCTCGAATCTGGCATCGCTGTGGTGTAGGCTGGCAGCTGTAGCTCTGATTCTACCCCTAGCCTGGAAATTACTATATAAAAAGCAAAAAAAAAAAAAAAAAAGAGAGAGAGAGAGAGGGAGACGATATCCTTTAAGGTGAAAAAGGTATCTTCAAGGTTAATCTTCTGGAGTGCAGGGAACTCAGTGGCCTCCTGGTTCTAATCTCCCATCCAATTTTATTCAAACATCCTAAATAGAAGATAGTCTGCCCCTGGTTTGAACACTTCCAGAGACATGGCGCTTACTGCCTCAGGAAGTAGCGTATAAGAAAATTTTCTATGTCAAATTAGAAACTGCCTTCCTCTAACTTCTTCCCAACTTCTATACGACAGTGGCCAACAACTTTTCTGTGAAGAAAGGCTCAAATCACAGTAAACAGAGCCCAGAGATCAGGTTTTGAACTTTATACAGACTTAATACCCCACTCACCACATTCCAAGATGCAGTTTATTTCCATCTCCCCAAGAAATGCAGGTCATGCCAGAACCAAGGATCTTCTGAATCAGGACATGTCTCCAAGGGTGATTGAGCACATGTACCCTGAACATCTAGACCCAAGAAACAAAGAAGGCCAGAGGAACCAAAAAAAAAAAAGGCAAAATATAGAAGCCAAAGCACATAGCTCCATGGGTAGGAGCTAAAGGGCAAAAGCTGGAACCAGGCAGACAAGTCCTGGAGGAAGCGGAATCATGTTGCAGTGGTTCAGCTGCATGTCTCAGATTCACGGGGTATAAGAGAAGCTATGCAACCATAAAGGCGCTTTAACTTATGACCAAGAAAGGAACAGGTGCAATCTTAGAGACAGAAACTATAATGTTACAGGGAGAAAATGTAATATTACTTAGATGTTATTTATAATGTTAAGTCAGAAAATATAATGTTACTCAGTTACAGGGAGAAGGCAGAATTACTCAAATCCTATTTTGCTTTCCTCCTCGCTACTGAGAAAATGATGCTGACTCTGCAGAGAAGATGACACATTGTCAATAAAGAATGGAAGCCAGGGATGGATGAAAAGACAGTAAGATACCCATAAGTGCAGTTTTACATTTGTTCGAGGGCCTGGCCCAGATTAATTCCAAGACAGTGGAAGAAACTTCAGGTGCTATCCAAACTGCAAATCTGTGCAAAACCATGGTCAATGAGCACAGAGTCAAAGACCAGAGCCAAGCTATCACCATCTCAGTTACCAAAAAGAGAAGTAGTTAGATTCTGTGAAAAATGTGAAATTTTAGATAGCCATAGTACTAATAAATATACAGGAGAAGCTTAGAACCAAGTAGTGAGGGAGAAGCCATGACTAAACATACCATAAGCAATTAGTACTGAGAGAGGCAAATGCAGAACTGATGAAGCAAACTGCTCACCATGCCCGGTGCTGTTCCAAGCACTTAATCCTCAGACCAACCCTAAGAGGTAGGTGCTATTATTACCCCATTTCACAGATGAGAAAACCAAGGCACATACTTTATGTAACTTGCCCAAAATTGCACAGCTAGTAACTGGCAGAACTAGGAACGGAACCACCATCAGTGCTGCCTCCCCAAAGAATTCAAAGGTTGGTATGGAGGGGACTTTGAGAAGGAAGAGGAATTGGACAAAGTTGAAGGATTAAAATAAATTGGAGAGTGAGATCGAGCCAGGACCTGGGGAGGTATATGGGGACCATGAATATCCTCACTGGAGCTCAAGGGGGCATGATGAAGACTGAGAAAAATATGATGACAAGCATGAGGCCAGATTTAGAGCATCTTACATGGGACGAAGAGGAGACTGGCTTTCAGTTCCATTCCCAGGTGTGCTTGAGCCTTTCATGAATGCCTTTCAAATTTTCTCTTTGCTTCTAAGATCTCCCTTCTTATCTTATTAAAGGCGCTTTTAGTTGAAAGTAATATAAATCTTTTCAAAAATGCAAATGCCAAAGGAAAATGTTTGGGAAGGGGAACTTCATTGGGAAAATTCAAGGTCAGGAAGAGCAATTGAGCCTCACAAGGGCCTTGAACACAATATTCTATGTCAAAAGATGAAGTCCCGGTGACCTTTCAGTTGGCATTGCTGATGAGGGTAAGACCTAGGAAAGCCCCAGTTATGTGTATCTGTATCTTGTCTCCCCATCTAAACAAGTATTTTATAACTTCTATCTCTGACAAACACAGTAAGAAATACATTCTGTATCAAGACCTAGTTTACACATATTTACAATCATAAACAGTATATTATCCCCCAGGATAATACATACAGCCCAGGACCCATACTCAGAACATTTGTTGGCTGATTGGTTGATGACTGGTGAATATATTGCTTTCCTAACATTTAGAATAAAATAATCATAAAGATCCAGGAGTTCCCATTGTGGCTTAGCGGTAACAAACCTGACTAGTAACCACGAGGATGTGGGTTCGACCCCTGGCCTCACTCACTGGGTTAAGGATCCAGCGTTGAGGTGAGCCATGGTATAGGTTGCAGATGTGGCTTGGATTCTGCCTTGCTGTGGTTGTGGCGGAGACCAGCATCTGCAGCTCCAATTTGACCCCTAGCCAGGGACCTTCTATATGCCACAAAAAGTAAATAAATAAATAAATAACATAATCATAACGATTCAGAGAAAATAGACTATAGAAATTATCTTACATGAGGACTTTCAATGTTATTTTATCAAATGATTCTTCTAAATAAAATCTTTTTTTCTTAATTGAAGTAAAGTTGATGTATAATGTCTTTGTTTCCGGTGTACAGCAAAGTGATTCGTGTGTGTGTGTGTGTGTGTGTGTGTGTGTGCACGCACACATGCACACGCATATATATTCTTCTTTAGATATTTTTCTATTATTGGTTATTATAAGATATTGAATACAGTTCCCTGTGTTATACAGTAGAACCTTGTTGTTTATCTATTTTATATAGATTAGTATATATCTGTTAAACCCCAAATCCTACTTTATATCTCCCTTCCCTTTTCCCCTTTAGTCACCACAAGTTTGTTTTCTATGTATGTGGGTCTGTTTCTGTTTTGTGACTAAATTCATTTGTATCATATTTTTAGCTTTCACATATAAGTGATATCATATGATATTTTTCTTTCACTTACCATGATAATCTCTAGATCCATCCATGTTGCTGCAGATGGTATTATTTCATTCTTTTTTATAGCTGAGCAATATCCCACTGTGTGTGTGTGTCTGTGTGTGTGTGTGTGTGTGTGTATTTACATCCATTCATCTATTGATGGACACTTAGGTTGCTTCCATGTCTTGGCTATTATAAATAGTACTGCTATGACCTCCAAATGAAATCTCAACCAAAGGTCAATATATAAGGTACAGGGTCAAAAATTTATTAACACTATACTCAGTGCAGAGAAAACAGAACTTTTTAAATTTTTCTGTAATGGATCTGATTTTTAAAAATCCTCTTACCACCAAACCTGCTCCCCAATGTCCAGACACCACATTGGATAGATGGGGCAGAGGAAGGGAGAAATGAACAAATGCATTTCAATTTAGTAAACTCAGTCTCATTTTCATTGACTCAGCTTTTCTGGTTTTCTCCCCCTCCCAGGTCCTCTCCAAGAAGGTGTCTATGTACAGGGAGCACATGTGGCCTTGTGGCACTGGAGGTTGGCATGGGGATCAGAGAAGAACTCACACTCTACCACCACCTCCTGCTGGTTCCTGGGTCCACATGAATATGATTGGTCAACCCCACAACTATATCCCAGGCATTCTGCTGACTCCCTCTGCTGACCATCTATAGCAGATATAATTCACAGACTATTCTTTCTTGGTCTGGTCAGGCCCAGGGTCTCCCTTCTCTCTTGGCCCCATTCAGCTCTCACCAACCCAGCAGGGCCCTTAAAGTGACCCTTCTACAGTCCTGACCCCAAAGTCCTATCTTACAGCCTCAGCAACACGGCCAGAGACACCACACCACCTCTTCCCACCTCTGGCAATCTTTCCAGCCAGGCTCCCTAAGAAAGGAGCTTTGCTCTATTCAGGAGCTAAGGCCAGTCCCTCACTTTCACCAAATGGATTCCAGCTTGCAGAGGGTACACTTCAAGGTAACCTCCCAGAGCCTTGAATGGGAGCAGCACAAAAGACCAGCTTTCCTCAATCTACTAATTCAGCCCCCTTCACAGATTTAACCAGTGAGGGGAAACAGCACATGTGCCTTTCTTCCCACTCCTCTATCTCCCCTCTTCTTCCCACAGCCTATCAGGCTGGGAGGGGCAGGTTCTCTTCCTTCCTCTTTCTCGTCAATTAGAGCATTTTCCTGTTCTTTCCCCCCTCTTCCTCTAGAGTTATAATGGTGAACACAGTAGAGAAAGAGACCATTTCAGGTTCATAAAAGAACCTAAATTCAAAGGTGTCTCAAAATTGCAATACCCACTTTATGTAAAACAAGTGAAAATGAAGCCAGGATGCTCAGAGTCCCACTTGCTTGCTAGGCTCTCCCTTACTCTTCTTAGAGCCCCTAAGGAATATCTAAGGAATCCCAGAGATATTGAAACACACTGGGGAAACCACTGATACAATCCAGCTCTCCAACAGAACTTTCTGCAATGATGGAAACATGTCACGTCTACACTACCTGTTATGGTAGCCACTAGTCACATGTGGCTATGGAGCACTTGAGATGTAGGTAGTGCAACTGAGAAACTGAATTTTTAATTTCATTCATTTTTTTTCTTTTTTGGCAGTACCTGTGGCATATGGAAGTTCCGGAGGTAGGGGTCAAATCAGAGCTACAGCCAACACCTCAGCCACAGAAACGTCGGACTTGAGCCGCATCTGCAAACTACAGCAATTCCAGATCCTTAACCCACTGGGTAAGACCAAGGATAGAATCCACATCCTCACAGAGACAACATCTGGTCCTTAACCCACTGATAATAGGAACCCAAATTTCATTAAATTTTAACTAATTTAAATAGCTACCATATTGGACAGCCTTGCCCATTCGTTATACAAATAGAAGGATGTCGAGGCCCAAGATCCCTCACCAAACTTATGGTAGTCTTAGCACAAAGATTCAGGTCCCATCTTTTCTGACCCATTCTTTCCACCACTTCTCAGCTGTCGCATCCAGGTCACTGCCTAGCACAGTGCTTCCTGGCTGCTTCCTACTTTGCTGAGGTATGCTGGGGGTTTCTTACAGCATGTATTCTTGCACCATGAAACTTGGTTTGGATCCAAGCATTCCTTTTTTAAAGAAGGGAATCTGATCTGTCCAGAACTTTAACCGTCAAGGGTGAAGGTCTGAAGAATGCTGCTATAAAAATTTCAGCATAGTGTGAGCTCAGCTATAATGACATCCGGATGAGTGGTCCCCATGGATCTGGTATTTTGAGCATCCACAAGTGCAAGTGAACTTCTTCATCAGAAAATGTGACTTCCTGATAGATCTTGATGGCCACAGCAAAACAGCACAACCAGGTGAGAGGACATTTGGTAAGGAGATGTGGGAGCTGGGAAAAGGCTTTTCATTAACAAACGCACATTCTTGGGCAAGCCCTCTACCTGTACTGGGCCCCCATTTCATAGTCTATAAAATATACAATGGGCTACCCCCTCCTCCCTTATTTCAAGGATGTTATAAAGATGAATCAGCAAAATATATGAGATGCTCCTTATTCCTAGGAAGAAAAGCACTCTATAAAGTTTCAAATTTCTCATTATCAAACACGAAAGTCAAGTTTTTTTAAATACAAGATAGCTAAAATCAAGCATCTTTCATCACTTTCTGCCAAAAATTATCATATTATTAACATGGGACTACACTGGTGTGCATTTAACTGGAAACCTCACATTGGAGACTATTCTACTGTTACTTAAAAGTTGAGCAATGATTCACAATGACAGGAGCCAAATTTCTTTGCTATCTCCAGTTGCAGGGAGTAACGGATTTTAAAAAGTCATATTTATAATCTGTGCACATATTTTCACCAGCTAGTAAGTTGAAAAGCTTAAAGGAAGTAAGTTGGGTGTGGGATTTCAGGAAAATACAGTGGAAACTCGAATCATCTGTGTCAACTTTACCTTTTGCCTTGAACAGTAAAAATTATAATAATGACATTCTATCCTGTTGTAGCCAAAGAAGAAACCACAGAAACACAGCTTTGGAGCATCTTGGTCCCACCCTTTGGGCTATGGATGTACATGCATGAGTCAGCAGCCTGGGGAGCCAATGACATATACAGCAGAATAGCAGAATCAATTGCTTCCTCCTTCACTCTCCCACATCAATCTGCTTATGCTTCCATTATAGGGCTTGCCATATTGTGTTTTAGTAATTAATTACTATCCCACAAGACAGTGCGCTTCTAGAGGGTAAAGCCTGTGTTATTTGTACCTGTATCCCATGATGGGCAGGTGGAAAATTATCATTGTATTGGGTAATCACTGGTGCACTGGGAACCAACACTTTCAACTCCAAGTGCCCCCAAAGCATCAATGTCACCCAAATTCTGTGCACATGGTTGATCTTAGATTGGCAACATTTATTCCAATATAAATAAGCTTGATTCCAGAGTTATAACCAAGGCTTCAACCTCACTAGTGGGGAAATACTAGCACATTAGCTAAACCAGAAAATCTCAGCCAATTTCCCCCCTAGCAATGAAACACAAGATGCTTACATTGGATGTTTGGTCTGTAACCTGTTTATGCCAGTACCCCAATACCCCATCAGCATCCTCTACCCCCACATCTGAGATTTGATTCACAAGTATTCCGAACATTTGTATCCAGTCTGGAGTCTGAATTCATTCATATGACCTTTCAGAACAAATTGGCTACTGGTTTCTTGGAAGTAAAGAAAACTCTGAGGTAAAGACGCAAAGGGCAAATTCCAATAATAAACCAAAATGTCAACACTGATAGGGACTTTCAGGATTATATGGTCCACCCTCTCACTTTTTCAACAAAGTGACGTAGCCAATGTTCCACGGCTATGCAGCAACAGAGCAAGGACTTGAACCCAGGTCTCTACATACACTCCTGGTCTAGGTTGGGTGAACAACGTCCCTAATTTTCCCAAGATTCTTAATACATGAAACTTGCCATTTTCAAAGCAGAACAGCCCAGGCCAACTGTCTCTGTTTGCCTAAGACTGCAAGGTTTCCAGGAAATAGGACTTTCAGGGCAAAAACAGGAAAAGCCCCAGGCAAACTGGTACCAGCTGGTCAGACTAAGTCCAGTGCTCCCTTTCCTACATAAATCTGCCACTGTTATCAGTCTCCTAAAATGCCATGCTGGTTCTGCCTCAAATGCTTAAGCCCAGTAAAAGCCCAGCAATAAGAAATAACATTTGATAGCTGTTGCACAGCTGTGTCCCCTTTACGAGGGATAAAATTCTATCCATTAATTATAACACATAAATGATCAAAACTAGAGTCTCAAGATTCTCTATGAATTTTTTAAAATAATTTTCAGGTCTTTAAATAATTAAAAGTTCAAAAAATTCAGGAGGAAGAAAATGAGCATCATGAAAAAGAGCATTATGAAGCCAGTCCTCTTTAAGTATCAAACTATTATTCTATGTCCAAACTAATCAAGTTGTTGCTGCTGAGAAAAGAAGGCCATGAAGCCTCACAAAGTTATGCTGATTAATTATCCCAAGAGTCATTACAGAATGCAACCATTACTCACAAGGCACTCCTCTGACACTGTAATTAGCCTACAAACCTTGTGATTTCAGGGAAGGCTTCAGAGCCTGTGCTTAAAACTCCTACAGCATTTCCCACAAGGGAGCTGGAGTTGATATCTCAGGCTCTTTGAGGGGACCTGGGATTCTGAGTACATGATAGCTCCATTCATAATACACGTATCTTTCTTCCCTCCAACTTCAATCAGCAGTTTCACAAAATCAGGTCGTCAGGAGGATTCGATAGGAAAGTGTTGCTGGATTCAGCCAATCCTACAGCCATGAAGTCATAGACTAACTGGTCAGACACCTCATTGGGAATTTCACATATGCACACTTTCCACCTCACAACCATTCTTCAAGGCCAATGTCATTTTCTCACATATATGAGTGAGACACTGAAGCTCTGAGCACTCAGAGACTCCCAGGTGACAGAGCTAGTGAGAAGCAGTGCCAGTCTGAGTATGGGTCTCTCTCATACCCAATTCCAGGTCCTTTCCTCCAGCAGATCTCCTCCCTGATGTCCCCTCCCCTCCAGAGAAGCTGTTCAACTCCCACATTTTGAGAAGTTTGAGCTCGTAAAGGATAGCATGTGTCACACTGTATATATGAGACTTAAGTTACCTGGTGAGACTTAAGAAGATGATGGGCTCCAGGGTAGACATTTACAACCAGCCTCTTGTTTATACTTCCTGATGCAGGAGATAGGTGGGCTCTGGGATAGCTGTTTATACCCAGCCACCTATCTATATACTTCAGGATAGAAACAGCAACAGGCACAAGGCAAATAATTGGTTCTTGTCTTCTGTGGACATGTTAAACAATGGTCAAAACAGGGGCAGAGAGGGGATAAGCCCTGCTTCGGCAAGAGCTCACATACTTCCCATTCTCGGGGTCAGGGAGACCCCAACTACACATGCTCAGAGAGATCCCTCTGGGTCAGAAAGGAAGGGGGTGCCAGGCCATAAAACTTCTGGATAACCTTCCCACCATGCCTTGCTTGGGAATCCATCCTGGTCAAAAGATGCACATGCAGATCAGGGAGTGCCCTGGGTCTTCAGGTGTGAAAGATAAAAGAAGATAATGGGCCAATGGGAAACAAAGACCTGGAAGAATTTCCCCACGTAAGTGGTTGAAATCACCTCTCTGCACTTCCCATTCAGGGGGATGCCCAAAACCACACTCCTCCCTTGGGTGTATATTACTGCTTTGCTTCTGCCTTAGATAAACAGACTAATTCCCTGTGTGCTCTCCCACATGTTGTACTGTGTTCTAACAACAAACTTAGTACCTGCTTTTACAGTCTTTGCCTCCTTGAAACATTCTTGCCCAGATTCAGTTCCTGAGCAGAGAATTAAGATCTCACTTCAAACCATCACTCACTGTTGTGTTTCCAATATCTCCAGGAAAAGGAAAATACCTACTCTCCCTACTAAATGGAGAGAAAAAATTCCACCTTATAATTAAATGTATTTACCAAAACCCCATCTGTTAGTTAAAAAATACATAAACCAGTTAAGGCATTTTCCAATACAGCCACAGTTAATAAGCTATGAAATGCATGATCTTACATATGATCTGCCATATGGAAATCTCATCTCTGGTTATAGGCTGGCTACTATCCCTATACAAATCTACAGTCCATACTCCATACAGGGATAAATCCCTTGCTCCATTGAAAGGGGTTATCTGGATCCTTATACATTTAGGAGAAATACAAAAGACAATAAGTTATAACGCAGCAAGTGACAAGAATGGAAACCTGGAACATAGGCTTTTCTGGGGGGCGGGGGAGGAGGGGAGGACCTCTTACCTTTGGCTTGGCTCCGTTTTTATTCTCTCCCTTTAAAAAACAAACTGAAAAGAAACTTCCAGTAATTCCAGCTAGAAAATTAACATTCCAGATTGCTCTCCTTCCTGAGGATGATGATCATCTGATTTACTGCCTCCTTGCCTGGTTTAAATCAGTAAAGAACATTAAGCACAAGTTCTAGATATATTTTAAAAGACAAATTTGCTATTGCAAAGGGCACTGCTGCAAGCAGCCAAAGGTTTCAATGCCTTAACCATTAATAAATCCCCTGGAGTCTTTGAAACTTTCTCAGCAAGATCATCCAAATAGCAAGCTCCCAGCCCCCTTGGGATGGAGCTCTGTGAGTTTCTAACCTGGGGTTCTGGTCCCATTAACTTTTCTTTTTGTGCATTTGGCAGGTATTTCTGCTTCCTTGGCTGCTGTGGGGCTCCGGGAATGGTCTTCTCTATCATCCTACAGGCCTCACTCTCTGCAGTAGGTCCCCTGGTGAAGAAAGGCCTTTGGGGAAAGCCAGGAAACACATCCAGAATTTCTGCCATTCTATCATGTTGTAGAGACATTACATGACTATTTTTAAAAAATAGTTTGAGAGTTACAAATCTGGAGCTATCAGAGGACTAAATTGGAAGCAGGGAGGTGGAGGGAGATTTCATACACTCTGAATAATTGGAAATGCAGAGTTTTACACAAAGATAATTTTTAAAGTGAATGCTGTCCTTCTAAAAGGGGCAATTCTCCCCAGCCCCTTCCAAACCCAATTGACATTCTGATGCAGTTAAAGCAGGACCTTTCGGAAATTTGAGTTGTTCCAAGGGAACATTGTACTTCTACAGTCCTCAAAAGGTTTTCAACAAGCATGAAAGTCCCATGTGTATGGGAACCCATCTGACCCAAATAACCAGGGAGCAATGAGCCTTTGCACCTTTGGGTCCAGGAGGGAGGTATATGAGCTGCTCTCTCTTCTAGCTCAGACCCCAGGACCCCAGGCAACAAGCTCATCTCTCATACCACCTCATCAGTAAGCTCATTCCCTACTTCGTTTGCAATTCCCCTGGAGGTGGGCAGAGGAAACAGGACAAGATAAAAATCAAAGTAATCACTGCTGCTACTTTTGAACAGCTCTGATGGAAGACTTACTACATGAGAGGCTGTAGTTAGCACTAGGGACAAGGAGGATTTGGGATTACACACGAATTTCAATTAACCATGTTAAACCTATTGCTCTAGCCCTGCCTGCTGTCAACTCCCCAGAAAAGATAAACTTCTCCCCTCAGAGCCATGATTTTGGACCCTCTCAGCCCTCCTCCTTCTGCTGACTTGAGAAAACTGCTGAATCACACTGGCTTTCTTCCCCAGCAAAGGGACAATCTGGTTGCAAACCTCCTCAATCTTAAGAGTTCATTCCCTCTATCCTCACCCAAAAAGTGCTTCTTCCCTCTTTCTTTGTCCAAGGAGAAATGGCGTTTCTTCCTCCAAGCAACTTATTAAATTTTCCATCACTCTTTGTCAATAAGGAATCAGTCTCACCCCTGGCCTTAGCTCTTTTCCAAAAAATATCTGAGCCAAGGAAAGCTGGGGATTCCTGGCGCCATGGAGAGCCGGTCTTCTTCTATTAAGATGCTGAGCTGAGTAACCACCATTGACTTGCAGGTCCTCCCCGCTGAAATAATAATCACCCCTTTATTTAGATCCAGCAGTTTGCAATGGTCTGTCCCAGGAGTTGGCTAGGTCCCCATCTGCCAACATGAAAAGTAAGCTGTGGAAAGGGTGCCCAGAGAAATGCCAAGAGCATCAGGCTGGGAGTCAGAAACTGAAACTGACATTAATTAAGCAGTAAGGTGAGGTGCTCCCATTGTGGCTCAGAGGGTTAAAAACCCAACATAGTATCCATGAGGATGCAGGCTCAATCCCTGGTTCTGCTCAGTGGGTTAAAGATCCAGCATTGCTAAAAGCTGTTGTGTAGATCACAGATGTGGCTTGGATCTGCTGTTGCTATGGCTGTGGTGTAGGCCTCAGCTGCAGCACTGATTCAGTCCCTAGCCCAGGAAATTACATATGCCACAAGTGAAGACCATAAAAAGAAAAAAAAAATTAAGTAGTAAGGGTGAGAGTTAGAACTCAAGTCTGTTTGGACTAAACCTTATGAACTTAATAACAATTATCCTACTTCCTATATTAATAACATGCTAATGATCATTGCTCATGAACTGTATGCTGGGCACTTGATTAGGCATTGCTATACCCAATTTTTATAGTTAGGGAAACCAGTTGACTTTGGTAAAAATAAGTGATAGAACTAATATTTGAGCCTAAGGCTGTCTAACTCCAAAGCTAGCTGTGGCACCATTCAAGTGTCCAATGAGCAAAGGCAGGTTGTAATGAGAAAAGGGAGCAAGACTGAACAGCGTCCACGACCATGGAGGCTTGTTGGTGACTGGGCCAGGGCAGGGCTGGCTACATTAGGAGAAGAGCTAGAGGAGTTTCTCTCAAAGTTCAGCAGAAACGAATCTGACTAGCATCCATGAGGACGCAGGTTCAGTCCCTGGCCTTGTTCAGTGGGTTAAGGATTTGACACTGCCGTGAGCTGTGGTATAGCTCCTATCCCGCATTGCTGTGGCTATGGTATAGGCCAGCAGCTACAGCTTCTATTGGACCCCTAGCTTGGGAACCTCCATGTGCCATGCATGCAGCCCCAAAAAGACAGGAAAAAAAAGGAGTACAGCTGGAGACAAAGGCAGGATCAGGTGGTGGCAGCCTGGGTGGAAATGCATCAGCAGTGCTTCTGTGCCTGGGGTAGGGACATTCCATACCCTCAAGGGGCAGCAGCAGGGAATAGAGAGAGACCCACCTGGAGTCAACAACAAGAGATTATGACTGGGCAGTAGCCTGAGGCCCAGAAGAGGCTCAAAGCAAAGCCTGAGATGCAGCTCCTTAGGAACACACAGGGCAGGCGGGGTGAGGAAGTGGTTGGCAAGGCATCAGACTGTGTCTAGACCGCAGCCACCAGGGAATAGCCCATAAATTCCATGCTCCTTGAAGCTGGCCACCAACAAAACTTAAACAAGTGCATTAAATTAAAAGCAGAGATTAGAGAAAAAGAAAAGTGTCAAGACCTAGGAAATCGGAGTAGGAACACAAGCAAGGAGGCTCCGGACAAGAACATAACCCCAAACTCTCCAACAGCAACCATGGCCTGAGAGAAGAAGCCCCTCTGGCTCCAGGGTTAGCCTAGGTGGTCTCCAAACCCACAGGAATGTCAGTAAGTGGGGTCTAACTTAGAATCAGATGTGTTACCAGGAAACTCCCCAAAAGGGCATGCCTTCACTCAACCATTCATTCTCATAAAGGTCATTATCTTGGCCATAATCAAGAGGATTAAAATAACAAATTATACATGAAAGGCTGCCTGGGCTGAAAATGAGAATAGCGTGGAAAGTTGTACTCAGCCCTTCTGCCAAAAATCACACTATTTACAGAGATGTGTAGAAAGTGATACATGATACATGAACTAGAGGCCAGGAGAGCTACACGGTTTGGGAAGGAGCCATGGAGGAAACCTGTGCTTTTTTCTCCCTACTTCAGCCCTCAGATGATTTAAATCTGTGATTTAGCCCTCCCTCCGTTCTACTTTCTTCCTCAACTCCAAATCCCAAGCCTTAATCTCTCCTCCTGCTTCCGATCGGCCATCATTTGAGTGTGTAGGTGTGCAAAACAAATGATTTTAGGAACCCACAGGTGAGGAAAACAGAAACAAAAGAAGAAGCAGTACCTGATGTCTCAAGGCAATGACCTGAAAGGCAATGAAGGAGATCAGGGTAAAGTCCCAAAGTAATCCAGTGTAGACACCAGCCCAGACATGGGCTGATGGTCATGCTTCTTCAGCACCTGGAATAGGAATTTTGAATCATAAATCAACATTCGCCTTGACCCTCTGAATGTCTAGGGGATTGTCTGGAAAGAGAGAAAAGATGCTGTCACTGCCATTGAGGAGACTTCTGTCTTATAAGCCTTTATGGGCCCTTATAGCCTCAAAGATTTGTCTCAGAATGGGGCTCAAATGTCAGGGCAAGGGAAAAGAGGACTGTCATTCCTGAGAGTGAGAGAAAGCCTTAGGAAACTCTCTCCTCCCACTGGCCCCACACAAAGGGTACAAGAAAACTCAAAGAGGCTGAGCAATTAGGTCAATATCACTGCTGGGATTACAGACCCCATCCTAGTCATGGCCCCTTAGGATCCCTAAAGATCAAGCATCTGGGAAGAACAGCAATAATACCATATTATCGTCCAATCTAGGATACCAGCAGTTGTAAACTGCATTCTGGTTTCAGAAATAAAATGTGAGTGAGCTACGGTAATGATAAGATGATTTTGATTGTTCAATGCATCTCAACTTCAGATACTAATATGGAGTGGGGGGTGCATCTTAGAATCAATAAAATTCCATAAACATACCTATGCTTGGCATTACTGAAACTCAATAAATTCTCATGGAATGACACTTCTATCTCCTCTCAAGTTAGGAAAGACCTTATTTTTGACCAGTGAAAACTGAGCAGAAGTGAACATCACTTCTAGGCCAATTGTGTATAATTGGCCATGTGTGACACTCTAGTGTTCTCTCTCCTGAGGCAGTAATCATGGAGGCACGCAGTGGCAGCACATGGAGAGGATAGCATCACAAGAAGATGTGATCTTCATCAGCTTGGCTCTCTGAGGAACTTCAATGAGAAGAGTTCCCCTGCCAACCCATCCAAACCATTTTAGACATGTACTGTGAGAAAAAAAAAAAAAAAGTTGTTTTAAGCAACTGAAATTCCAGGAATGTTTGTTACCACAACATAACCTAAACTCTCCTGACTGCAACACTATCTATATTTAAATAAGGCATTATTTGGTCTTCATAACTACACATTAGGACAAGCAAGACAGGCACTATTCCCTTTTTAAAGATGAAAGAAATCAAAGTTCAAAAAGACAATTTACAGAATGGGAGAAAATAGTTTCAAATGATGCAACTGACAAGGGCTTAATCTCTAAAATATACGACCAATTTATACAACTCAACAGCAAAAAAGCCAACAACCCAATGGAAATATGGGAAAAGGACCTGAATAGACATTTCTCCAAGGAAGATATACGGATGGCCAACAAGCACATGAAAAAAATGCTCAACATCCCTGATTATTAGAGAAATGCAAATCAAAACTACCACGAGATACCACCTCACATAAGTCAGAATGGCCATCATTAATAAGTCCACAAATAACAAGTGCTAGAGGGGGTGTGGAGAAAAGGGAACCCTCCTGCACTGCTGGTGGGAATGTAAGCTGGTACAACCACTATGGAGAACAGTATGGAGGTACCTTAGAAATCTATACATAGAACTACCATGTGATCCATCAATCCCACTCTTGGGAATATATCTGGACAAAACTTTCCTTAAAAAAGACACATGCACCCGCATGTTCATTGCAGCTCTATTCACAATAGCCAAGACATGGAAACAACCCAAATGTCTATCGACAGATGATTGGATTAGGAAGGTGTGTCATATATACACAATGGAATACTACTCAGCCATAAAAAGAATGAAATAATGCCATTTGCAGCAACATGGATGGAACTAGAGACTTCCATCCTGAGTGAAGTAAGTCAGAAAGAGAAAGACAAATACCATATGATATCACTCCTATCTGGTAACTAATATACAGCACAAATGAACCTTTCCACAGAAAAGAAAATCATGGACTTGGAGAATAGACTTGTGGTTGCCCAGGGGTAGGGGGAGTGGGAAGGATTGGGAGCTTAGGGTTAACAGATGCAAACTATTGCTTTTGGAATGGATTAACAATGAGATCCTGCTGTGTAGCACTGAGAACTATGTCTAGATACTTACAACGGACCACGACAATGGGAGAAAAAATTATGTATACATGTATGCGTAACTGGTCCCCATGCTGTACAGTGGGGGGAAAAAAGTGTGTTGGGGGAAATAAAAATAAAAAATAAATAATTAAATAAGAAATCAAGGTTCATAAAGGTTAGCCAAATTGTCCAGAGTTGATTAGCTAGCATGGGGTGGAGGAGGGCTATGTGGGACTAGAATTCATGTCCTCTTACTAAAGAATGAGCCCACAGTATCCCAATCTCTACCTGGTCTCCAAACCCCTGTTCAAAGGATTTTATGAATATATATACATACATACCTACCTTCTTTGGGCAAATGGATTTTCAATCTCAATCTCTTTCATTTAAGCAGCAGTAAAACACCCAAGAACCTGGCCAGCCACAGAGCTTGAGATCTGGAGTACAGGTGAGAGCTGAGCCCTGCCTACAATGCCACAGTGATGTGTCTGTAGCTAAAACATAAGTTGGTAAGTTCTAGAAAGGCAGAGTGATGAATGCCAAGATGAGCATTTTTACAACCAGCAGGTAAAGAGTGACAGAAGACAGAGGGGTGGAATCTAAAGATGATAGTTTCTTCTTTTATGTTTTGCATTTCACTTCAGTCTCTTCAACTTATCTTTACACCCTGAGTGGAAAATTAGACCCAGTTGCTCTAAAATTGCCAGCAATCACAAGATGACATCCAGGAAATTCTAATCTCTTATTAAAACATGGAGACAAGAGACTCAACAAGACTGGGCAGCCTCCCGGGATTCCTGACCCCAACACCACCACTCTGATTACATTCTGTGCTCAGAACCTCAAATTGTGCAAACCCAAATAATTTCCCCAAATCAACACTGTGCTGAGAATTTAGTTACTTCAATTCTAAGCTGAGAAAAGGAGCTCCCCTAGGGTCAACTCCTAGGGCCAAAATATCAATCAGCTGGTGTCAACAACTGACTTCAGGGTTTGCCCTGGGTGCCCAAGCAGGTTTAATGTTTAATTTCAAGACAAGAATGTGAACTTTATTATTCCCCAATTTTAGGGAAACTCTCAGGGGCTATTTCCCTCACACTCTTTCCTTCAATAGACTCCAAGCCCTGCGCACAGTCCCCTCCCAGGATGATGGTTTCATTCAGTCTTCTAAGCTTGGCTAAGCACTTGGTCCAGGAAATGTGTGAACTGTCCCTGGAACAGGCATGTTATGTTCATAGCCAGAGTTATGAGCATGACCTCATCAACACCTCTGAAATTCAAAGCAAAGAAATGCTTATAAAATAACTGCCTAAGTCCCTCTTTCCCTTATCTGATGTCTCAGCAACTGTGGCTCCCTTTGTGGCAACTTGATAAGCTAACGTTCCCACTATATAAACATAGGTGTACAAAAAAGAAAAACTTTCCGAGTTTCATACACCTTACCTAGGAGGGATATACAGGATATTGTTAATGCTGAGCATTTTCTTCTAAAATGGCAAGCCTGTCTTTATCATTTTTCAGCAAGATAGTCAACTCCACTGTGGAACCAGAGGAATTCCCTCAGATTATAAGATCAGGTATTCCTATTGTTTTGTAAGTAAAATAGATATCCATAAGGCAGATATAAACCCTGCCTGAGAAGATTCTGTGCCCCTTTCCTCTTATAAAAAAAAGCACTATATTCCCACAGCAAGGCTCTGACTATCAGTTGTTTATGCAGAGCCCAGGACCATCTACAGCTAGAGAACGTCTGAAAAATGCTTCTTAACAGCTTGAGGGTTTCTAGCCCCCTCAAACATTGGCTGAAGGCCGTGGACTCTCTCCAATAACATGCACACATAAAAGCTGTTTGTGGTTTCAGGATGATCACATGCCCCTAAAGCCCATCCATTTTTTCCGTACTTTGACCTATCCCTGTCCCTCTTCCCCAATGAAAGGGGTGTTCATATAGGACATGCCAGGTCACCCAGCTGATGCTGTTACCCCATTTCTCCCACAGGAGCTTGTTACTCGCTCCCAAAAAGGGTGCTGTCCTAAATTCCTCTGCATCTCGGTTCCCCCCACAAACTGAGAACTATAAAACATGCTGACCCACCTGATGGGACATTGTGGGAAACAAATTAAGGACGAGACATAAATACCCTCTGAATTATGGATTAAGCATTGCCTGTTGGTGCAATATTGTTGGTGAAGAGTGCACATGTCAGCTGTAATGGGCCCCATCCATTCTGCTTCCAAGCTCCTCCATCTATGTTTGCTGAACGCACCAGATCGTTGATTTGATTTTTTCACCAAGGGCATCCGGGGTTCACAGTGCTTACACATGCCTTTGCAAATAGGCGTGTTTGTGAGGGGAACCACAAGGCTGTCTATCCTTTAAAGTCGATGTATTGGCACCTGGGGAACAGACAAATGTTGCTGCAATCTCAGTAATTCAGAGGCTTCCATAAATCACACTGATGAGAAAGAAATGCTAAAGCAGGGATATTGTTTTCTGCCACCTAGAAGAGAGAATAAATGGTTTTCAGGGGATCCTTTAGGGTTGACCTAGTTGTTCAATAACGCACTCCTCAAGTTGTCAAGTGTAACCAAGGACCTCAAGGATAAGACACAGGAAAAATAAAGATGGTAATGAAAATATCATCCTCCATCTTTCTTAGCCTTTTTGGCATGTTAACTGCTTTAACAGGTTAAGAGTATTTATTTGTACAAATTTATTTTTGAGGGTAGATTAACCTGCTGCCACAAAAAGACACCCAATGATGCATAACAGGCTCAGGTGCAATAGGAGTTTAACTTCTCCCTCACATTAATCTCCTTTTGGTTCCACAAAACTGCCCCAGACTGATAGAGACTCTGCCAGCCTTAACACATGGCATTTGATGTTGTCCTGGCATCGATGCCACATACAGGAGGGTAAAGAGCAGAGAGAATGAAGTTAGGGAGACTTAATGGAGCAGATGTGCGAGGGATACATAACGAACTCCTCTGCTCACGTTCCATTCATTAGCTACACTGAACAGCAGGAGAAACTGAGAAATCAAATCTGGGCAAAAAGAAAAAATGAACTTTCTTAAAAATTCTTCTTGGAGTTCCCACTGTGGAGCAGTGAAAATGAATCTGACTAGAAACCATGAGGTTGTGGGTTCGCCCTCTGGCCTCGCTCAGTGGGTTAAGAATCCAGTGTTGCCATGGACCGTGGTGTAGGTCGCAGATGCGGCTCAGATCTGGTGTTGCCGTGGCTTTAGATCCCTAGTCTGGGAACCACCGTATGCCACGAATGCAGCCCTAAAAAGACCCCCCCCAAAAAAAAAAATCTTCTTTCCATAAATAATTTAAAAATAATGATAATTTTGAAATCAATTTCTGGCCAATATCTGGGTGAATAAATTCAGCCGGCTAATTTATTCCTATGTTCATTCACTTAATATGCATTTATTGACCATCTACTCTGTGCTAGTCACTCTTTAGGCACTGAGAATATAGCCATTTTTTAACAATAGCAAACTCCTTGTCGGCATAAAACTTACTTTCCAGTGTGATCAGATATCAAACAAGGAAAAAATAAGTAAAGTATGTGGAATTTTAGCGTTGAGTATTAAGAAGAAAAATAAAGCAGGAAAGGAGAGAGGGGATGTTGGTGGAAGGTGGTGTACAACTTTAGACAAGATGTCTAGGGAAGTTGTCAGTATTAATTACCTGAGTTTGATTTTTTTTTAAATGTTCAGATTTGCTCCTTTCTATTGTGAGCCACAAGGGAAGTCCTCAGATTTGCTCCTTTCTAAAAAAAATGAATTATAAAATAATACAGACACAAAAATGTGAAATCTAAGCTCCCTAAAACTCTCAAAAAATATCTCTGTATGGCTTGACCATGGTCAGGTCAGGTCCATAATATTGGAGTCAGGCCTGGGAATAGTAATTTTAAAGACATAAACCAACAACATAATCCAAAGGAAGCAATCAGGATGGGGAAGAGAGCTGAAACCACACTCATATTCCAGTATTCATTTATACCTGCCACAACAAATGTCTTCTGAGCACTGACCATCTGCCAGGCTCTCTTCTCCTCAGAGCCATGGAAGAACAGACAACAAACGACTCAACAAATAAATTAGAGGGCTTAGCAGTGCAAGGCCATGAAACGGGATTGAGTTTGGCAGGTTCAAGTAACAGAAAATCAAATACCATACATGAGACAGAGTGGTAGGGCTCAGGATGAAGGGTTCATGGGATTGGGTCGAGACTTGCAGGCCACAGTAGGTGGCTTGAATTTTCCTTCCTAAGGGTAACTGGGAGCCACGGCAGCGTTTAAGTGGGCAGTGATGTAATGAGGGTATTTGTTTCCTACACTGCTGTAACAAATAACCACAAACAAACATACTCTCTTACCATTCTAGAGTCATAAATCCAAAATCTGGTTCATTTCACTAAAGTAACAGTATCAGCAGGACCAGTACATTCTGGAGGCAGAATCCACTTCATTGCCTTTTCTAGCTTCTGGAGGCCTCCTGCATTCCTTGGCCAGGGACCTTTTCCTCTTGTCACTCTTGCTTCCATTGTGACATCTCCTACATGTATCTTAGTCAAATCTCCCTCTGCCCACCCCCCCTTTTTTTTTCTTCTTTTCCTTTTTTTCTTTTTAGAGCCATACCTAGTATATATGGAAGTTCCCAGGCTAGGAGTTGAATTGGAGTTGCAGCTGCCAACCTACGCCACAGCCACAGCAACAGATCCAAGCTGCATCTGTGACTCACACCACAGCTTATGGCAACACTGGATCCTTAACCCACTGAGCGAGGTCAGGGATCAAACCCACCTCCTTGTGGATTCTATACCCACTGAGCCACAATGGGAACTCCTGCCTCCCTCTTATAAAGACACTGTAATTACATCTAGGACCCACTAAGATATTCCAGTAAAATCTCCCCATCTCAAGATCCTTACTTTTATCATATCTGCAAAGTCCCTTTTACCATACAGGTAATATTCACGGATTTTAGGGATTTGAAGCTCAATATCTTTGGAAGAAATTATTCAACCTACCACAGAATACCTGATGACACTTAAGCTGAGAGCCGTATTTCCCAAAATTCCTTCTGCAAATCTTGAGGATGTTACTAGTTGTTCCATAAGTGGAAAAGTTTCCTGAACAAATTAGTTTGGGAAAATTGGATTAAACCAAATTTAAACTGTTTTCCTTACTTCTCAGAGCCTCAAATAAAACTTTCCAAAAATCAAACATAGTTGCAATTTATGTAGCAATGAACCATTTGTTTCCACAGAACATTTTACAAAACTGATATTCCCTGACACAAGTTCCAGGAGATACTGGCCTGGAAAACCCTCAGGGAGGTAAACTGCTTTGAGATCTTCGGAGAACTGTGGTGAAAAAAACTGAAGTACACGTGTGTAAGGCCCTGAATGCGAAACCAGGAACAGATGAGAAAGCACTAAAAGTTCAGTTTGGGGCTCAGTAACATCCTTCTAAGAATCTCCTAAAATGAAATAGGCTTCTCCAAAATACAGTACATCTTATCTCATCGAAAGTGTTCATGATGGTGTATAGCAGTACTTCTCAGATTACCCTGTGAATACGCATCATCCGAGGGCCATGATAAAATGCAGACTCTGACTCAGCAGATCTGGAGTTGGGCGTGTGATTCTTTTTTCACAAGAGGTGATACTGATGTTATTGGATTACAGAGAGAAATTGGGTTAAGTGGTTAAACCCAGCATCTTGATATATTCTGAGGTCTGCACTATTGGGATAAGCAGAAGCTTACTGATCTTGAGGGTTTATCTACCACAATGAGTATGAAATAATAAGACAGTGAAAACTATAGATGCTTGATATTGCAACATAGAAAATATAACCAAGTCAATACATTTTGTATAGTAGGAGAGATTTCTTTCCAAGTTTGTATTTAGTCTAGGAATTTCTATTACCACTGAATACCTGAAATATAGACATTGATATAGATATTAAACATATGACTAATACATGAGTCTTATTTTTAATCACTTGTAGATCCCAAAACCAGATAAACCAGCTTCTTAGGCTTGTGTATGGAATAAGAATAAATCCATTCTGAACTGTAGCATAAAACTGTCCTGATTTTATGGGGTGAGTCCAATGGCAAACTAAACTCGATTCATTCAACAAATAATTTAGCACCTCCTATGTACCAGATACCCCATGGGGGACTGGGAAGCCAGCAGTGGGTGAAATAGACATGATCTCATGGGCCTTAGCAGACCCTAAATATATAATCACCTAGCCAAACAATAAAAACCATGATAAGTGCAATGACTGCATTTAACAAGGAGACGTAAGAGGGTATGAGAAATATGGTAATAAAATATTAAGCTGAGTCATATTAGACAGATAGGTGTCTGAAAACTAGCTTGGAACACCTCAATTCTATCTGCCTTCCAGAAATTTCTCTGGAAGGAATGGCAAAAAATACACTCCTATTCTCTTTACTGAGTGGATGTCAAGATACTGTGGGAAAAGCCTCAGAAAATAAAATGCAGTGCCTCCGCCCAGTAAGTCACTTCTTTCCACAGCCATAAGAGAGGAAAAATCTCCGTTTTTACTTTCAAGGACTTTTTTGTTTGTCTGTGTGTTTGTTTTTGCTTTTTTAGGCCATACCAGCGACACATGGAGGTTCCCAGGCTAGGGGTAAAATCAGAGCTGTCGCCACCGGCCTACACCACAGCCACAGCAACGTGGGATCTGAGCCACATCTGCAACCTACACCATGGTTCACGGCAACGCCACTGAGCAAGGCCAGGGATGGAATCCGCATCCTCATGGATACTAGTCAGATTCCTTTCCTCTGTGCCACAACAGGAACTCCCTACTTACGAGGACTTGTGAACACAAAGAGACATCACGAAGTAATAGTAATGAGGATGATGATGAAGAACCATTTCTGCTTTGAGTACCTACATCCTGTCCAAAGGACCCAACCAGAGGAATGAAATCAGCAGTGGATACAAGGCTTTGTTCTAGTTTCTTCTTGTTACTGCCCAAGGACATTTATTTTGATGCCACTATTTGTGGGTAAATATCACATCTCCTAATAAATTGCTGACCCACTAATATTCAGTAGAGATTTGGAAACCCGTGATGGATCCTGCTGCTTTTGTGCAGGAGAGATGAAAAAGTGATTCCTTATCTTTTATTAGTGCATAGTATTATATATCACAATTTATGATCAATAAATAAATTCTACTAGTTATGAGTATTTGGGTTATGTCTCATTTGATACTATCAATAATGAGGTGACCGAGTATTCCTGACCATTTAGTGTACATTTAGACACATGTCATTTGAGTGTGTATACCTAGGAGTGGAATTGCTCAGTCAGAGGAATATACATGTATGTTCAGCTTTTATAAACCCTGTCAATTTTCCAAAGTGGCTGCACCTCCCACCAGTAGCATGTGAAAGTTCCAGTTTTTCCACATTTTTGCTAAGAATTAACAATGATAAGTCTTCTTCATTGTAGTCTTTCTGGCACGTATGTAAAAATATTGAATTCTGTAATATTTCAATAAGGCTGGGGGAGAAAATGAATCAATCCTATGGCTGATTTTATTTAAACAGTTCTGTATTGGAGTTCCCGTTGTGGCTCAGTGGTAACAAATCCAACTAGTATCCATGAAGACACAGATTCAACCCCTGGCCTCACTCAGTAGGTCATATGACACGGATTCAATCCCTGGCCTCACTCAGTGGGTTAGCATTGCTGTGAGCTGTGGTATAGGTCACAGATGCAGCTCAGATCCTACGTTGCTGTGGCTATGGCACAGGCTGGCAGATGAAGCTCTGATTGAACCCCCAGCCTAGGAATTTCCATATGCCACAGGTGTGGCCTTAAAAGCACAAAATAATAATAATAAATAATTTTTTTTTGTCTTTTTGCCATTTCTTGGGCTGCTCCCGTGGCATATGGAGGTTCCCAGGCTAGGGGTCGAATTGGAGCTGTAGCTGCCAGCCTACGCCAGAGCCACAGCAATGTGGGATCCAAGCCACATCTGCGACCTACATCACAGCTCACGGCAATGCCGGATCATTAACCCAATGAGCAAGGGCAGGGATCAAACCCGCAACCTCATGGTTCCTAGTCGGATTCGTTAACCACTGCGCCACGACGGGAACTCCAAATAATTTTTAAAAAGAAAAGGCTCTGAATTAATTAATAATTGCTCATGCAGAGCCTATAAGGGACTTAAAACACACACAAAAAAAAAAAGAAGAAGAAAGACAATAAAAGAAATAATCTACCATGATTTTTTTTTTTTTGCTTTTTTAGGGCTGTACCTGTGGCATATAGAGGTTCCCAGGCTAGGAATCAAACCTACACCACAGCTCACAGCAATGCCAGAACCTTAAGCCACTGAATGAGGCCAGGGATCGAACCCACAACCTCATGGTTCCTAGTAGAATTCATTTCCACTGCACCACGATGGGAACTCCTATCCTACAATGATTTTTAATTTGCATTTTCTCCTTGATTACTGAGGTTGAGCAATTTTTCTTCTTTATTGGGCACTGGATATCCCTTTTTTGGAGCCTATTCAAGTCTTTTGTCCACTTTCTTTTGAATTGTCTGTCTTTTTTTCTTCACTGACTTGTAGGAATATTTTGTTTTATGTCAGTATAAGTTATTTGTCAGTAATATATACTAAAAATGTATTTTCCCACTCAATGGCTTGCTATTGCATTTTCGTAATGGCTTATTTTTATGAGCAAAGAATCCTAGTTTGTATGGTTAGTACAACTTTTTAAGGTCATATTTATATTCTCTTATGATACCTTCCAGAGCTTTATTGTTTTATGTTTCACATTTAAAAACTACAATCCTTTTAGACTTTATTTTCATTTGTACAATTATGGAAAATTCCAAACTCATGCAAAATTAAAATAATATTATAAATCCTGAGATATCTTTCACTTGGCTTCAATAATGTCAACAGATAACCAATCTTATTTCATTTATACCCACATTTACCTCTCTCTCTTACCTTGGGTTATTGTGAAGCAAATCTCAAGATATATCATTTTATCTATAAATGGAGTTCTCATTACGGCTCAGCAGAAACAAATCTGACTAGTATCCATGAGGACCCAGGTTCAATCCTGGCCTTGCTCAGAGGATTAAGGATCCAGCATTGCCATGGGCTGTGGTGTAGGTTGCAGGTGCAGCTCGATCTGGCGTTGCTGTGCTGTGGTGTAGGCTGGCAGCTATAGCTCCAATTCAACCCCTAGCCTGGGAATCTCCATATGCCGTGCGTGTGGCCTTAAAAAAAAAGCGGGGGGGGGGGGGGTTCTATTAAACCATTAGGCCGAGAAGTTCAGAAGCAGGTCTGGCTGCAGGTGTAGTTATAATTAGAAACCCTACTAACGTCATCAGAACCCAGTGATTCCCCATCTCTCGGCTCTCTGCCTTTTGGCTCCATTTTCAGGTTCCACACTATGGCCCCAACCACCTGTAACTCACATCTACTAATATTCAAGTACAAGACCATGAGGGTTTGACTCCCATCTCACAGTTATAGGACATGTCCCATGACATTTCATTCACTCTAAATAGGATAGGAGTCCATCTCCGAAACAACTACTGTGACCAAGAACATGATGATCTGTTTGAATCCACACCTCCCCCAGTGCTGGAGATTAGGGGTGGAGGTAATCCCCACCCAAAAGGAATTTCAGGGAGAGAGTAATTCTCCCAGAGAAAAGGGGGAAGAAAACTGGTTGGAGCATGGAGAACGAATGCAGAGGAGCAAAATAACAAAACAGAGCATGTTCATTCCAGGAAAAATAACTACAAACAAGCAAAAGACAAACATGAAGAATCCTCCCGCTGGCCACAGTTGCGTGTCACAAACTGAAATTTTTTACTGTTCCTGCACAAACCCATTTTTTGCTGGTTAAAGAAATAAATAAATAAATAATTCCTCCTACTACTACCTTCACTCTCAAAGTCAACCATTTTCTTAGGGTACATCCTTCTAGATACTATCCAGTCCCCAGGCTTCAGTGGTGCATCTGATGGGTCTCTGCATCCAGAGCCATTCTCTATTACCTCTACTTCACCCACACAATGTACTGCTCCATTCTCCCCATCTGTTTCAACTCATACGTCTGTCTCACCCAGGCCATATGTACTGACGGAGGGTGAGAAGAAAGATTTCCCTTCATCATTAAGAATTTATGATAGGAAAACCAAAAATGCAAAGAGATGCAACCTCAAATATTAGGACAGCTATTATTCAGAAGTCAAAAGAGGGAGTTCCCACCATGGCTCAGTGGGTTAAGAACCCAACTAATATTGATGAGGATGTGGGTTCGATCCCTGGTCTTGCTCAATGGGTTAAGGATCTGGCGTTGCCGTGAGCTGTGGTATAGGTTGCAGAAGAGGCTCGGATCTAGCATTGCTGTGGCTGTGGTGTAGGCCGGCAGCTACAGCTTAATTCAACCCCTAGCCTGGGAACCTCCATACGCAAGGGGAGTGGCCCTAAAAAGACAAAAAAAAAAATAACTTCTTGTTAAAGGAGTAGATAATGATGATAAGTGGAAGGAAAGTGAAAAGGAGGAAAGAATAATAATCAAAAAAGTACCTCTTTGAGTTCTATATGCCAACTCCTCACTGCAGGTGTGCCAGCCCGTGTTGTCAGTGGTGAGGCCTGGGGCTGGCACTGTAGCAGATACCCAGAGAAGCAACCTTCCCTTGTCTGCGCGAGCTGTCTCCCGCACAGGCTGCTAAAGGCTGGGCAAAGCCCTAGGCTTAGACAGGCTGCTGGAAAGGAAAGGGAAGACCAAATGGGGCCAGGCCTTGAGTCCTACCTTGGACAGAAATCGGAGGGTTGGAAATTCAGATTTCATCTCCCAGAGCAGCTGGACAGTGTGAGCACCCTGCCTCCCCATCCCCCATCCAGAGTTACAGATCCAGGGGCCTTTCCTGGGGCTGTGGTTTTCGGTTTCACCCAGTTTCCCCTAAACATTCCCTCCCAACTGGCCCAGAAGTGACACCAATCAGTCATTTAACAACCCCAGGTCCCTAGCCTATGACTTTAAAGCTAATCTAAACTTGGCCTAACTCCATTTCAGTCATTGCATCTAATAAGTTGCCAAATTCTGTAGATTCTTCCTCAGCAACACTTATATCCACTTCCTCCCCTGCAGCCAACTCCCTGAATAAGGCGGTCGTCTTTTCTCTCCTAGAGTATTGCAGTGTCCCTTCCCAGCACCCCCCGCACTAGAGCCAAAACAGTCTTTATAAAGCATGGACCTGATCATTGTCACTCACCTGCTACAGGGAAAAAAAAAAAAAAAAAATTCGATGGCTCCCAATTTTGTTTTTTTTGGTCTTTTTAGGGCCAAACCCTCGGCATATGCAGGCTAGGGGTCAAATCGGAGCTATGACTGCTGACCTACACCATAGCCACAGCAACACCAGATCTGAGCCGCACCTGCGACCTACACCACAGCAACACAGGATCCTTAACCCACTGAGTGAGGACAGGGATAGAACCCACATCCTTATGGTTACTAGTCAGATTCGTTTCTGCTGAGCCATGACAAGAACTCCCAATTTTCTCACAATAAAACCCAAACTACTCATCCAGCATTCAAACGCAATCTCAACCTAGTTGGAGTCCAGAGTTCTCCTCCAATACCTTTCTGGACAGCCTTTTTGGAAAGCCAGGCTAATAAGGTTACCCCACCACACCCCATGCTCTCCAGACTCCAGGCTCTGGCTTTTGCTTTCCCCTCCACCTAGAAAGTCCTTCCACCACCCTACCACTAACTCTATCCACCCATTCTACCTTCTCCAAAGCATCCTTCATCAAAATTCATCTCATTCCCTGTTTTTCTAATCATTTCTCTTTATAGCACATTTAATCACTTGCATTATATTTATATTATCTATTTGCTTCCCTGCTACACCTAAGGGAAAAGGACTCATGTAATCATGATTTTATTATGCTCATTTTACCCCTTTATGGTCTTAAAAGCATGTAGGGTCAAAGAACCTAAGTCCGTCCCAATTAGTTTCACATACATTATTTCATTTAACCCTCACCATAACTCTACCAAGTATTATTATCATTACTATCCATTCACTTTGCAGAAAAGAAAACTGAGGCACAGAGAAGTTCAACATCTGGCTCAAAAACATGAGCTGGTGTGGTGAAGCTAGCCTAAGCACCATGCTTTGCCGAGGACCCAGGCTCACCAAATAGGGGCTAAAATAAACTTCGGTCCTAATACCACATATGTGGTAACAATTACTCAATTGCTACATATAGTATAGTAAGGACCAACTTTAATCTTTGGTACTTGATGGTGGCTCCATTACCTCTGTTCACTGTACCAGATTTTTATTTTTATTGTTCACGCACCCTAGAATTCTACTCAAATTTAAAACAGAGAACTAATGAGGCATTAGTCTGGGCAATCCCTATAGAGAACTGGCTGAGCCTCACTTCTTTCCAGGATCTCTTCCCTCTTTCTCCCCTGATTTAGGTTGTCCAGCTCCAACAATACAGACAACCCTGATGGACAAAGATGCAGAGGCAGGATTCAAAGGAAGAGAGGTCTCACAAAGGAGCCGTGCAGGGTACCTCAAACAGATGGGGCAGAGGCCTATCCACAAAGTTCTAGGACAGTCTTTCACATCCCCAGGTGCATCCATCTGCTGAATTCAAACATCACACCAAATTTTTTACAAGATGACTGGATAATGGCACATTTGCCTCTTTTGTCACAGTTTTCCCTGAAATAATTGTGTTCTGGGCCTGAGGGTGAAAGGGTATTCTCTGAAAATCCAACAAGCTGACTTTGTTTCTTTTGTGTGGGAAGCATTTCAATTAAACAAGAGAAACAAGCCCCAGCAATTTCAAGCACCAAGAAGAATACACAATGAGTGGCATTTCTTTTCTGCTAGAACATTAATTAATCAAAAGAGTTGACAAGGACAAATGGTATCACAAGGAAGAGAAGCAAGGGTCTTTGCTGTTCTTTAAATTGTCAAATCAAGGACCCATCCTTGAAGCCTGTACAGAAGCAGTCTCACAGTTTCTTTGGGAGATAATTCCCCTTCTGATGTTGCCAGAGCAACAGACATGTTTTTTTTTTTTTTGTGGGGGGGGGTGAGTTCCCAGGTAAAACTTTTGAAGGAAAAGCACCTTGTCATTATTCATGCAGAGATAGGAAAGAAGAACCTTTTAGTCCTTGGGAACAATATCTTCTATGCGTGCAGCCCCTTACTGAGTAAGAGGACTTGGCTGTGCAGTCCCTGTGAGCAAGGGTAGGGTTTATTTCCATTTTATAAACTTTACAAGCAAGAGAATTGAGAAGCAGAGAAGGGAGAGCTATGAGAAATATAGTAAAAGGAAAGACTGGGAAAAGATTTAAATGATCTTGAATTCCTAGCAAAGGGCACTGAATTTAATATTATTTAATAATTAGTACTAATACCAATAAAGTAATTATTTATATTTTTTACTCTCATATGCAGTATCTCATTTAATCCTTATAATAATCCTGTAAGGTAAGAATTATATTCTTCTCCACTTTTCAGATGAGGAAACTATAGCTTAGAGTTCTGTGCCACAACCAAGATCACAAAAGTGACAGGATCAGATCATGCAGGCCAGAGAAGGGACATTATGTGAAATAAGTGGGAGCCATTGGGATGTTCTAGGAAGGAGATGACATGATCTTTAAAAAGGGTAAATATGGCTGCTGTGTTGTTAATAGATTATAGAGAAGGCTAGAAACAAGGAGCCCTGGGGAGGCTATTGCAGGAATTCATGCAAGAGATGGCAGTGAATTTGAGTGATAGCAGAGGAGTTGGTGAAAAGTGGTCACTTTCTGGGTAGATCTTAAAGATAAAGCCAAGAGGCTCATACAAGTCAATATCAAAAAAAAAAAAAAAAAAGACAACCCAATCAAAAAATAGGCAGAAGATCTAAACAGACATTTTTCCAAAGACATACTGATGACCAAGAGGCACATGAAAAGATGCTCAGCATCTCTAATTATTAGAGAAATGCAAGCCAAAACCACAATGAGGTTTCACCTTATACCTGCCAGAATGGCCATCATCAAAAAGTCTACAATAATACATGCTTAAGAGGGTGTGAAGAAAAAGGAACTCCTGCACTGTTGGTGGGAATGTAAACTGGTGCAGCCACTATGGAAAACAGTATGGAGTTTCCTTAAAAAACTAAAAACAGCATTACCATATTATCCAGAAATCCCACTACTGGGTATACATTCAGAAAAAAGAAAACCCTAATTCAAAAAAATACACATATCTCAATGTTCAAAGCAGCACTATTTACAATAACCAAGACATGGAAACAACCCAAGTGTCCATCAACAGATGACATGGCTTAAGATGATATGGTATATGTGTGTATATATACACACACAGTGTGTATTTGTGTGTCTGTGTATGTATATTTGTGTGTGTGTGTGTGTGTGTGTGTGTGTGTAATGGGATATTACAAAGACATAAAAAAGAACTAAATACTGCCATCGGCAGCAACATGGATGAACCTAGAGATTATCATACTAAGCAGTCAGACAGAGAGAGACAAATATTACATGATGTCATTTATATGTGGAATCAAATAATATAAATGAATCTATATACAAAACAGAATCAGACTCACAGACATAAAAAAACAAACTATAGTTACCAAAAGGGAGAGGGAGTGAAGGAGGAACAAATTAGGAACATGAGATTAACAGATGCAAACTACTCCACATAAAATAGGTAAGCAACAAAGATTTACTATATAGCACTGGGAGTTATATTCAAGATCTTATAATAACCTAATATGGCATATAATCTGGAAAAATATATAACTAAATCACTTTGCTGTACATCTGAAACTAACACAATATTGTAAATCAACTATACTTCCTTTTTTTAAAAATGGTAAAGGCAACAGGATTGCCTGACTGCTTAAACATGGAGGGTGAGAGAAAGAAGAGTCAAGAATAACTCCAGGAGTTCCCGTCGTGGCGCAGTGGTTAACGAATCCGACTAGGAACCATGAGGTTGCGGGTTCGGTCCCTGCCCTTGCTCAGTGGGTTAACGATCTGGCGTTGCCGTGAGCTGTGGTGTAGGTTGCAGACGCGGCTCGGATCCCGCGTTGCTGTGGCTCCGGCGTAGGCCGGCAGCTACAGCTCCGATTCGACCCCTGGCCTGGGAACCTCCATATGCCGCAAGAGCGGTCCAAAGAAATAGCAAAAAGACAAAAAAAAAAAGAGAATAACTCCAAGGTTTTTGGCTTAAATAACAGAATAATGGATTGCTATCAATTAAGATGGGAGAGGCTACAGCTGTTACGGGTTTGGCAACAATCAAGGGGACAGGAACTCAGTTTTGGACAGATTCGGTTTAAGAAGTCAATTCAACATCCAAGTGTAGATGCCAAGTAAACAGATGGATATAAGGATGTGGCTTATGAAAATCTGAACTGGACATATCAATCTTGGAGTCACTGGCATGTAGGTGGCATTTATAGACATGAGACTGCATGAGTTCACCAAAGAAGTGAAGTTGGAGAGGAAAAAAGGAGAGGATCAAGAACGGAGCCTTAGAACATACCTACATTATGAGATCTGAGAGAAGAAAAGGAAGCAGCAAAGGAAGCCAAGGAGGAGCGACCAGGAGGGTACGGTGTGCTGGAAGCCAAGCAGAGAAGGGGTGTCAAAGAGCATGGACTGAACATGTGTGTCAAAGGCTGCTAAGATCATGCGGCATAACAACGTGGAGGTCATAGGTAGCCTTGACAAGAGCCATGTCTAGGGAAGAATTTCTGATAAAGCCTCATTAAGTAGGTTTAAGGGAAATCAAAAGGCAAGAATTAGAGACAGTGGCCATAGATACCACATTCTAGGATTTTTGCTGCAGCAGGTGCAAAGAAATGGGGTGGCAGCTGGTGGAGAAAGCAGACTCAAGAGAATATTCCCTTTTTAGGATGGGAGATATAATAGTATATTCGTAAGAATGGTCTAGGAAAGAACAAAAGAGTCAATGGTGTACGAGGGAAGTGGGGAGCTGCTAAAGGGGTGACCTGAAAGCACAGGAGGAGGATGGAATCTAGTGCACAAGTGGAGGAGCTCAATGTGAACCTGAAGGACAGGCACTGGCAGGGGAGCCGCCTGTAGAAAAGTCTTTCAGTTGCTTGGATGTCCTCAATAAAGAAGGATGCATGGGGAGTTCCCACTGTGGTTCAGAGGGTTATGAACCCAACTAGTATCCATAAGGACGCAGGTTTGATCCCTGGCCTTGTTCAGTGAGTTAAGGATCTGGCATTTCTGCAGACTTCAGCATAGGTCACACATGTGGCTCACATCCAGTGATGCTGTGGCTGTGCTGTAGGCCTGCTATTCGACCCCTAGCCTGGGGACTACCATATGCCACAGGAGCGGCCCTAAAAAAAAAAAAAAAAGTAGGATGTATGGCCCCAGCTCAAAAGCTCAAACCAATGTTAAGAGAAGTACTGAAGGTTTGAAAAGACAGAGGGCCTGAAATAATTGTCATTTGGAGCCAGGGAAGGAGAAGGAGTGCCTCCCTGATCCTCCAGTTTTAACAATAAGTACCCAAAATTCAAATGTAATACAATTCCTTCTACATGATTTTGTCAAAAGAGACAAAATCATATGATAGCACATAGATATGGAATCTTAAAAAAGGATACAAATGAACTTATTTCAGAACAGAAGCAGACTCACTGACTTTGAAAACAAACTTATGGTTACCAAAGGGGACAGGTGGTGGGGGGATAGACTGGGGGTTTGGGGTTGGCATGTGCACACTGTGGTATATGGAATGTCTGGCCAACAGGGACCTACTATATAGCACAAGGAACTCTACCCAATATTCTTTGATAATTTATATGGGAAAAGAATGGATGTGTATATGTATAACAATCACTTAGTTGTAGAGCAGAAATTATCACAACATTGTAAACCAACTATACTTCAATAAAACTTTTAAAAAATTGTCACAAAATAAAAGTATCTGAGACAAGGAAAAAAAAAGAGGTAGATATGCCAGAATAAGATATCTTCTTATGAAGCACCTTTTTCAAAGATAGGTTTCTACATCTAAGAACAAACTGAAATATTTCCAAGTAAGGAGCTCCCTAATGATTGCCTACAGCTAATATAATGAAAGGATTGGCTATCAGCCTTCAGGGAGAAAACACTAAAATCCCTCTTAAAGCCAAATCTATGAGAACAGTGGCTGGAGTCAGGACGGAGTTGCTCTTAAATAATGTTAAGTAAAACCATCAGTATATAAAGCAATTTTTTTCTAAGTGGGGATAGCTCGAAAGGCTGGTGTCAGAAAAACACTTGGTTGGGACACAGGGTTAATGAAAAGCAGTGTGGTTAGTAAATTCAGAAAACCAGGGAGAGTGTTCTGTGATGGAGTCAGGAACAGAGGACACTGTGGAAGTGGAGGGGCTGCCCCGCTAGGTGGAACAGAGCCCAATCAACAAGCAAAGTCCTACAGAGAGGAGAGCCCCCAGCTGATCAGGGCTTGGCTCTAATGTACCCTGGCCTGAAATTTGATCTTTCCACCAATTCACCTGCCCATTTCCTCAGTGGGTTCTAAGTGTTACTGAACCACAAAATCAAAGAATTTTCACAGCTTTTTAAATAAAGGGGCCCAAGCAGTGGAATAGACACTTCAGAAGGCATCAAGACATTGGCCACTCCAATGTGGCCATCATTGGTCATCAACATTCTTGGCAAGGAAGACAGGGTATTACAGACTCAAGAGCAGCAATGCCATAGAGCCCAGGGTGATTGTAAAGTACGCTCTTCTGTCTTTCCAGGAAGGACGTTTTTACGCCAACTGTGGGTGGAGTAGTCCCATGGGAAGTCCCAGAGTCATATTTTTTATCTATTTCTGTGTAATAAGTTATCCCAAAACATAGCATCTTAAACACACTTCTTATCTCACAGTCTCTGTGGATCAGGAAGCTGAGTGCTGCTCAGATGACTCCTATGATTCAGAGTCACAAATTGATCAAGACCTCAAGACTCAACTGGAGGAGGACTGGCTTCCAAACTCATGTGGTTGTTGGCAGCACTCAGTTCCTTGGAGGCTGTTGGACTGAGGGTCTCAGTCTCCCACTGGCTGCTGACTGGAGTCCTCGTCTAGCTCCTGTCCAGGTGGGCCTCCACAGGTCAGCTCATGGCTTGGCAGTGGATCCCATCAGAGAGCAGGTGGGAGAACCACATCCCGGTGACATGAACACAGTGGGTGCAGATCCTTGGGGGCCATTTCAAAAGCTCCCTACCCTAATAGTGAACTTAAAAGGTAACACAAATAAGAGCTCTCACTGTGGGGCAATAGGATCAGCGGCATCTTGGGAGTGCTGGGATGCAGGTTGGATCCCTGGCCCAGCACAGTGGGTTATGGATCCAGTGTTGCTGCAGTTGTGGCTTAGGTTGCAACTATGGCTCAGATCTGATCCCTGGCCCGGGAACTTGATATGCCACGAGGCGGCCAAAAAAACCCAACCAATGTGCCTGCTAGAAGTCTTCCCTTCAGACTGTTTGCCTCCATTCCCAGCTCTGAGCAAAATAAAGCTCAGAAATGAAAGGAGGCAGGCTATTCATCTTCTATTGCCTTGCCTTAGCAGAGTGTAGCCCCAGGAAGCTGTTTATTATTTTTTTAAGGCAATAAGCCTCTTACCTCAGCCTTTGGGGATGCTTTAGGCTTCAGGCTCCTGCTCCCCATAGGACTTAGGTTCATAGTTCTCCTCTGCTCACATGTCCCTCAGTATGCACCCCTTTTCTGAATCTTTAGTTCATTCACTGTCAGTTCCCACCCTGTTTTCCTCTCTGAGGGCCTTTGTCCACGGCCAGGGACACAGTGCCTGCTGTCAGGAGATCTCCCCAGGAAGGTGAGAACCCTATGTCCTTCTCTGGCTCCAATTCTAACCCATGCTGCTTCAACCAAGAGGGAAATAGAAGGTAGTACTAAGTAGGCAAGAGACACTTGAGAAGGATTTCAAACTTCAGTTTAACACAAACTTCTAGGCTTATGTGACGAGAGCTGAAAAGCCAACTTGAGGAAGCGTTCTCCAGAAAAATAAGAGACTTCCACCCCCTTCCCCCCTGTTATTGTTCACACTTTAGAGAGGGGCAGCTCCCCTCCTACCAAACTTACTGTGCTGGTGAATCTGTCCCCTGATGAGCAGAGTAAAGGATGGTGCTTGTGGCCAAAACCTCTGTAGGACAAACCAGAGACTTTCCTTCCCAGAACCTCTCCAGCTTCAAGGAAGATGGTGGTGTGGGGCTGTGACTAGTTTGTGCATTTTGGTGTCATAACAATCCTGGGCTTGATTCCTGGTCCATTTTCTTATTCCCAACCCAGGCAACCCCTGGGGCACACGTCTGAGCCTTCTGTGTTCATTTCACAGCCTTTGAGAAAGGATTAAATGAGGAAATTCTTGACATAGAGGTCAAGGCGCTGCCCCTCCCTTTGGGAGACTTCTGCTGTCCCAAGGTCCCCAGTGCCTCTGCTTTCCAACATTATCCTAACTCTCTCAGCCGTGCTCTTCATTTTTCCTCATTCCTTCACATGAAAACTCACTTTTGAAAGGTACCATACCAGGAAGACCTCCTCGGGGAAGTTCCTGAGTGAAAGAGGGCAGGTAAGCACCGTTGAATTGTGTCTCTCAGACTCTCATGATCTCTCAGTGATCATCCACCAGGTCTCTGTTGTTAAATACAGACACAGAGAAACACCTTGAAGTCCTCTTCCCAAACTATTCCAACCTATGATCTCTCTCATCTTGCCAATTCCCACCCCTGGGTAAACCTAATCATCCATTTTATCCACTCCTGTTCCCAAGCAGTTGAAAATTATAAGTTGAAAATTACAACAAGCCAGCTGATCAGCTCCATTTTAAATCTGTTATTCCACCTCAGATGCTCACTAATCCTTTTATTCATCCTTATTAACTGTCTATCCTGCTCCATATGGCAGCAATTGCAATCCATCCTACTCTAATCTTCAAATACCCCGCCCACTTCTTTTCAAGCCTCCTACATCACTGAAAAACTTGTTCTCTCCCTCACCACCCCCTGCCTTCACCACAAAGTAAAAAACTTCATTGCTTCATCTGCCCCTCTGGCCTCTCTGTTGTCTTCAGGGAGGGGGGGTCCTGGCTCCTCCCTGTGCTCCCAATGATCCCTGGGCTTTGGTTCCCATCCTTCATGCCTCCTCCTGGATTCTGCCACATGAATCAGCCCCTCACCCTCCCTTGCATGTTCACACCTTCTCTTCATCCCTTTAGGGTAAGGTGCCTTTTCCATGTATCCCCAACTCTCCTTCCATCCATCAACATCACCCACAAATCACATCCACTTCCCCTAGCTCTCCACCATTCACCTGTCAGCTCCCAAGAAGCATGCTTTCACATCAAAATCTTCATTGGTAATGCTTTTTGAAATGGCTCCAATATCTTTCTAAGTGGAAACCATATAGTCTCATCTCAGTACTCCCCATGTTTGACCCCCTCTGCAACATTTAATGTAGCGATCCTCTCCAAAAACTGTTTTGTTTGTCTTCTGCGTCCTCTCATCCTTCTTTTTCTACTGTTCCTTCTTGGCTCCATTGGCCTGCCACTTTCTCCTTCCAGCCCTCAAATGTAAACATTTCAGACATCCTCCATGGATCTCTTTTCTTTTCTCTCTCTGTGCAGCAACACCTACTTGAGTCTACCTATTACCACATCAACAGGAAATACTCTTAAACCTGTCTCACTAGTACGGATGTCACCTCTGAATCTCAGTTCCTTCTGAGACTTCCAACTTCCCACCAAACACAACCCCCAAAGTTGTGTGCTTTCCTTACCAGCTCAGCAATTCTTACAACCATTCTAGATCAGAAATCACCTTCCCCACCAAACCTCAAATAATCTCCTTCCCCTGTTTCCTCTTCTGACTTTCCCGTTAGTCATTTCTTTTCTTACTCTGTTTGTACATTTAGGTTCTTCCTTAAATTACCAGCATAGAACTCCAATTCCCCAAGTGACTGAAAGCCATCCAGTCACCAAGTCTGTTGACTTTTTTTTCCATTTCCATTGCCATCTTTATAGTTCTGTCATTGGGACTTCACTTCATCTTGAATCTCTCCCTTCCCTGAAGGATGTACAGTCCTCCCTCAGTATCTGCAGGGAATTGGTTCCAGAAGCCCCCATGGATGCTGAAATATGAGGATGCTCAAGTACCTTACATAAAATGAAAGAATATAAAGAATACATGGAGTTCCCACTGTGCCAGTGGTAACAAACCCAAATATTATCCATGAGGACTCACTCAGGTTCAATCCCTGGCCTCATTCAGTGGGTTAAGGATCCAGATGCTGCCATGAGCTGTGGTGTAAGTCACAAACACAGCTCAGATCCCATGTTGTTGTGGCTGTGGCATAGTCCAATTAGATCCCTAGCCTGGGAACTTCCATGTGCCATGGGTGCAGCCCTAAAAAAAAGTTGGGGGGAATAAAATGAATACAGTTAGCTCTCCATACTGATGAGTTTCATGTCCGCAGATTTAACCAACCACGTGGCTGGTTGAATCTGCAGAGGCAAAACTCGAGGATACAGAGGACCAACTGTATATAACACAGCAGTGACTAAGCCATAGCAATAGGCCACCAGAAGTCAGTTCAACCCACTGGAAAATTACAGTGGAGGCAAAATGGGGTTCACGGTGGCTACTGCAGAGCACAAAGAAACTTTCCCCACCACCACCACCTTGTGTCTGGTTGAAAAAGGAGAGACACGGGGAAGGATCACAAGTCACAAATATATATACTATTTTTGTGTGTGTGTGGATAGCTTCTTTAGTCTCTATTTGCACAAAGTAGTAAGATTTTCAATTTGATTCTTCCCCCACCTATTCTTTTTTTTTTTTTTTTTTTTTGGTTGTACCCAGTTCCTGGGCCAGGGATCAGAACTGCACCACAGCAGCAACCTGAGCCATAGCAGAAACAATGCCAGATTTTGAACCCACTGAGCTACAAGGGAACTTCCCATATACTCTTTTTTGTATTAAAGTACAGTTGATTTACAGTATTGTGTCAATTTCTGCTGTACAGCATAGTAACCCATTCTTTTTCTCACACTATCTTCTATCATGTTCTATCCCAAGAGACTAGATATAGTTCCCTGTGCTGGACAGTAGGACCCCAGTGCTCATCCATTCTAAATGTAATACTTTGTATCTGCTAACTAATTATTGCTTCAGGTTATTGGAGCCTGCAAAAAAAAAAAAAAGAAGAGGTTATATTCAGTGTCATTATTAGACACTGAATAATGCCTTGTCCAAAAGAATATGGGACTCGAGCTTTAGGGCAGAGCCACCAAGAAAGAGAATATTTATGCAAAGTATCTTGAGGGTTCCTATAAATGAGCACAACTGCCTTGATTGTTTTTCCCAGACTATGACTGTGGAAGTAGATACCGTATGCCAGGGGATACTTCTAATCTGAAAATCACAGCTGCTTTCCTTGTTTCCCACCTTGTTGGGAAACAACATCCCTATCTTAGTCCAGTCAAGGTGGAACTAGTTTACCAGGGAACTTGGATGCCGGCCAGAGTGTAGAAGAGATACTGTCTCCAGTCACCTTCAGCTGACTCTAAGGTTCCTAGAATTCATCGAAGCATCAGGCAAGACCAGAACATGGTTCTAAACTAAGCATGTTTCATCTACTGGCAACACACTTGTGAAACAGATGGGAAAGGGCAGACCATCAGATGGTCATTAGCTAAGCAAGGCCAGCTTTGCTAACCAAGGATTCAGATGCATCTGTCAGCCCCACCTTCTGCGTGCAGGTGCTGCATCTTAAAAACTCGGGGCTCCTATTCTAGCAACTCTGTGTAGAAATATGCAGCCTATTTCCCTTCCTTCCATGTTGTGTATATCATTTTTCTTCCTCGTTTCATAGTGATTTACAGGGATGGCAGGCAGTGAAGAGTCAGCCATGATTAACTGAAGGAGAGACCTCTGAATCACAGATCATTCACTTCCTTCTTCAGCAATCTGAAGAGCAAAGCTCATTTCTTTGTGGTTATTTTAGTACCTTTGAATCTCAGTAATGTATGAGACTTCCAGAGCCCATCTCTCTGTCTGATGGCGAGTTTAAATCTTGGTAGGGGAGAAGGGCAAAAAAGAATCTTTGCAAAGAGCATTCCCTACCAGGTCATGCATCTCAGATAGCCTCGCCCTGCACCATGAAAACCCATCTCACTTTACGGACCATCCAAGGCTCTGCAGTGCTTCCCAAGCGGTAGGTTCAAGATGATGTATTTTGAAACTTATGGAATAACTACTTGGGAAATCAACACTCACCATGTTACCTTTGCCAGCTAAGGAAGAGAATAATCTGAATTTTTTAAAATGTTATCAATAATCTGAATTTTTTTAAATGTTTTTCAATGCCCTGCATCAGTTCTGGGGAGCAGGTAAATCCGATTGACTTAGCTGGATTATCTTTCCCTGATACAACGGTGCGGTTAGCATTTAGGCGATTTAAAACACACACACACACACACACACACACACACACGCCAACAGATCAAAAAGGAAAAAGGCATGTGAAGCTTGTCCTCATTAATTAGAGAGTACTGTAGAGCTGACTGCAGGGCCACACCCCAAGCCACTGGGAGAAAAGAAAACACTAGAAGGCAACAACTTTGACCATTTAACGAATCTCCCATCATCACTGGAGATCCGCAGCCAGGTGAAACTGTCCTTTTCTCTTGAAAGGCCTTTAGAACATAATATTCTGGCTTGAGTGCAGGAGTGTGTGTGTGTGTGTGTGTGTGAGAGAGAGAGAGACTTTGTGATGCAGAGTATCTCCAGTTGAGACAGACAAATAAGGAATCGAATGCTGCAAACTCTAAAGAAAAATAAAACCACAAGGGTTCACTCTGCTTGTGAATGGATCCCAGGAGGTCTAATCACTTTCAGAGCATGTGAACATAAGATCTCTGTGGCCAGGTTATTTTTATGTTACATTGTGCTAAAATGTTCCATTCAAAAAAAAATTTACTTATAATCTCATTTTAAACAGTGCAATCTCTGATGAGACACCCTCAAAGCACTTCCATTCATATTTCACTGTCCAAAGCAAGACATAAGCCCACACCTAACTTCAGAGGGAGTCAGGAAGCAATCACCAACTGTGGAGATTCTCCTTGCAAGTATTTCTCAAATCGGTCCCTCCCCAGCCAGTGCTCCTGTGAGTTGTGAGCTCAGGACACTGTGCTTCTCTTCCTCGCTATAACAAAAGCTCCCAACACCATTTCCTGCTGCTAGTCTGACCCTTCTCCAATCCATTTTGCACGCAGCTGCCAGAGGGCACTTTGGAAAGCACCATGTGAGCCCTCAGTGGAGTCCCTGGAGCTTTCAGGTCCATGTTCAAAGCCTTTCATGTGGCACAAAGGCTCTTACTGGTGTGGCCACTGCCTGCATCCCTAGTCTCATTCCCCTCCATCTGCTATATTCACCTCGCTAAATCCTTTATAGTTCTCTCTCACTTCCAGTTTACACTTCTGCACCCTGGCATTTGCTACTCCACTGGACTGAGATACATTTCCATCACTTTTTTTCAGTAGCTAACTAAACCTGAGCCTTTGAAAATCAACTCAAGAATGAAATAATGCCATTTGCCAAAACATGGAAGGGCCTAGAGATATCCTACTAAGTAAAGTAAGTCAGACAAAGAAAAATGAATACCATATGATATCGCTTATATGTGGAATATAAAAAAAATGATACAAATGAACTTATCTACAAAACAGAAATAGACTCACAGACATAGTAAACAACTTATGGTTACCAAAGAGGAAAGGGGAGGTTGTAAATATGGAGTTTGGGATTAACATATACACACTCCTATATATAAAATGGATAACTAACATGGACCTACTGTATAGCACAGTGAACTCTACTCAATATTTTGTAACAACCTATAGGGGAAAAGAATCTGAAAAATAGATATATATGTGTGTGTATAACTGAATCACTTTGCTGTACACCTGAAACAAAATACTGTAAATCAACTACAATAAAAAAATAATAAAATTAAATTAAATTAAAAATAAAAACATGGAGTTCCCATTGTGACACAGAGGAAATGAACCCAACTAGTATCCATGAGGATGCGAGTTTGATACCTGGCCTTGCTCAGTGGGTCAAGGATCCCACATTGCTGTGGCTGTGGTGTAGGCCGGCACCTGCAGCTAACCTGGGAACTTCCATATGCCATGAGTACACCCCTAAAAAGCAAAAAAATTAAAAATTAAAAAAAAAATTTTTTTTTGTCTTTTTGCTATTTCTTTGGGCCGCTCCCGCGGCATATGGAGGTTCCCAGGCTAGGGGTCGAATCGGAGCTGTAGCCACTGGTCTACACCAGATCCACAGCAACGCGGGATCCAAGCCACATCTGCAACCTACACCACAGCTCACGGCAACACCAGATCGTTAACCCACTGAGCAAGGGCAGGGACCGAACCCGCAACCTCATGGTTCCTAGTCGGATTCATTAACCACTGCGCCACAACGGGAACTCCAAAATTTAAAAAAATTTAAAAAATTTCTACTCCAGAAGACATTCTCTGATATCCCTAGTCTGACCCAAAAGCATTGATACCACAAAGCACCTCATACAAACTTTAGCCTGAGCACTGAGACAGTCTCTGAGACTATCTCTGAAAGAAAGAGCCAAACCAGCAGGAGGGCTAAAGATAGAGAAACAGGGCCAGTTTCCTACCAATTAAGTAAGCAAATGTTTCCATTTCTATTCCTTCCCAAGCCCCAGCCATGGGCTTGAGCTCTGTAATAAATAATGTTCGCCTTTTCCTTTTTCTTTTCTCTCCACTGCAATCCCCTGTTCTTTGTCCCTCCCAAAGAATCCTGAGAGGCCCCTCAAACAAATGTAGGAACCTAATTGAGGTTACCCCTCCCAGATAACACATCTGCACCTTGGGATACGTTCTCACAATAAGCAACAAGCTACTTCGCAAGAAATTCAGATCCATGGCCAGAGATTCATGTCAGGATTGGGGACCACAGAGAGGAGGAAAAATAGAGAATATTGATTCTACTTTTTAAGCTACAAACTTAAGTTGTTTTCCTGACTGATATACAGACAGTGCTCATGAGGAAGTGCTGATCACCTGAACTTACCTATGGAGGTAGCAGGTAACTTCTCTGTCATGGGCCACGAAGAGCACCATAGACAATGAGGAAGAGTGGACCGTGCCCTTTTCCCGAGGCCTCTAGAACCTCCCAGTACCGTTGGTCTGACTCCACTAACAAACTCATCAGGAGAAACGGAGTTGCTCACTGAGAATTTTTTATTTATTAAATATAAAATCAAGAATGAATAGTCCATCTTTGTGTGGGTTCCAAGAAAGAAATATAACAACCACACATTTTACTTCCTAGGCTGCGTGCATTATAACATCACTAAATAAACAAAGAGGCAAGACAGTAAAGTGGTTGTCCAATTTTCCAGCTTTGGAGGATGCTGGGCCAATTACTTAGCTTCCATTTCTCTATCTGTAAAATGGGTATGATAGTAGTACCAACTGTCCTATAAAACAAGGAATCTCAATGTCATCATCATCAATCTTTAGCCTGGATGATTCTATGTTGTGGCAAGCTGTCCCGTGCATTGTAGGATGTTTGGCAGTAGCCCAGGTCTCCAACCACTAGATTCCAGCCCCCTCCCTCACTTACGACAACCAAAAGGTCTCCAGATATTACCAAATATGCTCTTGGCAGGCAAACTTGTCCTTAGTGAAGTACCACCGCTGTAGCAGAATAAACAAATCAATACATATAAAGCTTAGACCTATTCCTGGCATTTAGCAAATGCTCCAGGGCTTGAGCCAGAGGATAACAGAGTCTGGAGAATAAAGAGACAGTTTGTTCTGTAACAAAGAGGACTTTCTTGTAGAGCTCCTAATAAAGTTATGCATTTCTGAATCACCCTCCATCCTTCGAAGGCCTCAGTAACAGATCCAGGTGGCACCGACCACCTGACAAACTTGTAGGTACTTGGATTAGTATGTCTCCCTCTTCTCTTTGAACGATACAAGCAATTTGTTGAAAATAACATTTATTATCCCCCTCAATACTTGAATGCCTGCTCAACCAAAGACACTCTACACTAAGAGAATATTTTTATTGGATTTTGCCAACAATAAAAATAACCCATCTGGCCTCACTCTTTTTATCTTTGCTTAAAGACCATTTTGTTAGAACACCAAAAAATTGGCTTTCCCTACTGCAGAGGGAAATGTTGCTGCATCTCAGTGACTCTTTGGTGCCCGCCACTGTCCAAAGGCTTAGAAACAACCAAAGCAGCCATTCCATGGACAGACATCTCTGGCTGTTAGAAAGTTTATCTTTATCCCAGGCCTGACTTTGCCTCCTTGACAATGTGCAGTCAAGTACCGATTATGTGGCTGCTGTGTGCAAGCACCATGGTCCTTAAGCCATACACCAGTGCTACTCCCCTTTGCAACAGAAATCCAGACACATGAAGATAATGACAATCTTCATTTCTGTTCTCTCCTCCCTGACAATAGATTCAGTTCAGTTCACGACTTCTCACAAACAGTGACATCCTTGTCCCTGATCATCTTGGTCCCCCTCCTTCAGGTGCACTTTAATTTGGCACTGGACCCAAAATGAGATGTCCGAATTGCACCCCGCACTCCAGGTTCCAGCGAAGAACCTAGCAGGACTATTACATTGCTGATCAACACCCGGTCAACCTGCACTACAGCCCAAGACGGCCATCTCTTTTAGCAGGCAAGGCCTCCCACTTTAAGGCAAAGTAGGAACTCAGGTCTTTTTCATGCAAATTCCATCCCAGCAAGTTTACTCCCATCCTACATACTTAAGGTCCCAATGTGAACCTATCATATTCAATCTTGTTGTCTTGAGCAGGGGCCAGAATGTCAAGAGAGCTTTGACTCTTGGTTCTATAAACCATGGTCCAGCTACATCTTCCTCCTCTCCCAATTTTCTCAGCATCTTTGGGTCCTCTTAAATTTTGAATGATAAATTGTTGCCTTCATCTAAATCAGAGGTAGGCAAATATATAGCCCATGGGCCAAATCCATCCCACCAATTGTTACAATAAAGTTTTAGGAACATGGCCACGTAATTTGTTTACATATTTTGTGTGGCCACATTCCCACCACAATAGCAAGATTAAGTAGTTGCAACAGAAATCATATGAACCACAAGCCAAAAATATTTCCTATCTGGCCCTTTATAGAAGTTTTACTGATCCTCAAACTAAAGCCTTGAAATACATAGATTAAATTAAGTCAAAGACAGGGTGCTATAGGCCTTCAGTATGTCACAAATGATTAATTAGCACATTAGGGGAAAATGGTTCACAGTTTTGTGGGGATTTTTTTTGTTTTGTTTTGTTTTTTGTCTTCCATATTCTGCAGGTGCTAGGGGTCAAATCAGAGCTACAGCTGCTAGCCTATGCCACAGCCATAGCAATGCGGGATCTGAGCCACATCTGTGAACTACACCACAGCTGATGGCAATGTCGGATCCTTAACCCACTGAGCGAGGCCAGGGATCGAACCTGTATCCTAATGGATACCACTCAGGTTCTTAACCCAATGAGCCACAGCAAGTACTCCCATAGTTTTGAAGTCATGTAAAAATGTGATCATTCCTATCATCTGCGTAGAATTAAAGATATGCTCTGCCCTTAGCATTGCCTGATCCTAATAATCCCGTCAAAGTAAGAATGGAATTAAGGAGTTCCCGTCGTGGCCCAGTGGTTAACGAACCCGACTAGCATCCATGAGGATGTGGGTTCAATCCCTGCCCTTGCTCAGTGGGTTAAGGATCCATCATTGCCATGAGCTGTGGTATAAGTTGCAGACACAGCTCAGATCTGGCGTTGCTGTGGCTGTGGCGTAGGCCGGCGGCTACAGCTCCTATTCAACCCCTAGCCTGGGAACCGCTATATGCCGTGGGTGCAGCCCTAAAAAGACAAAAAAAAAAAGAATGGGATTAATCAATTAAATGTTGATTAATTAATTCAATAATTGTTCTACTATGATATAGATAGATAAACGGGGAAAAAAATAACCAGATTTTGAAGCAAATGCAAGAGGCTGGGGAGAACACCAATTCTAAGAAGCAGCCAGAGTATAAATTTTTAAACTCCAACATTTATAAACACCTTCTGCACCTCAATACCCAAAAAAACTATCCCCATCAAAAAATGGGCAGAAGATCTAAACAGACAGTCCTCCAAAGAAGACATACAGATGGCCAAAAATCACATGAAAAGATGTTCAACATCACTCATTATTAGAGAAATGCAAATCAAAACCACTATGAGGTACCACCTTACACCAGCCAGAATGGCCATCATCAAAAAGTCTTCAAACAATAAATGCTAGAGAAGGTGTGGAGAAAAAGGAACCCTATTACACTGCTGGTGGGATTATAAATTGGTGCAACCACTGTGGAAAATAGGATGGAGATTCCTCAAAAACCTAAAACTAGAACTACCATTTAACCCAGCAATCCCACTCCTGGGCATCTATCCAGAGAAAACCATGACTGGCAAAGACACATGTACTCCAATTCTCATTGCAGCACTATATACAATAGCCAAGACATGGAAACAACCTAAATGTCCATCAACAGAGGAGTGGATCAAGAAGATGTGGTACATATACACAATGGAATATTACTCAGCCATTAAAAGGAATGAAAGAACAGCATTTGCAGCAACACAGATGGACCTAGAAATTTTCATGCTAAATGAAGTCAGTCAGACAATGAGACACCAACATCAAATGCTAGCACTGACATGTGGAATCTGAAAAAAGGACACAATGAACTTCTTTGCAGAACAGATACTGACTTACAGACTTTGAAAAACTTATGGTTTCCAAAGGAGATAGGTTGGGGGTTGGGGGGATGCACTGGGGGTTTGGGACAGAAATGCTATAAAATTGGGTTATGATGATCATTGTACAACTATAAATGTAATAAATTCATTGAATAATAAAATAAATTTAAAAAGAAAAGAATTGGATTAATTAAATGCTGATTAATTAATTCAATAATTGTTCTGCTATGATATAGATAGATAAAGGGGGGAAAAAAACAGATTTTGAAGCAAATACAGGAGGCTGGGGAGAACACCAATTCTAAGAAGCAGCCAGAGGCCCAGAACCAAGAGGGACCTCTGCGGAGACAGAGATTTGTTCTGATGGTGGTTAACGCTTTCCATTCATGCTGGCCTGTGTTTGCTGGGGTCTGGCTTGGCTCCAGAGACACAAAACTTGGAAAACTACCATGGCCTCTGCCTGAAACTGTTGTCAGATGGGGCCTCCTCACTGTTGCCTCTGTACCAACGTGACTGCTTACTACATCCAACACTGTACTAGAATCCAACACCTTGCACAGTAGTAAATTCTCACAGCCTGAAATCCAGACAACCCAAAGCCATTCATCACCTCTTAAATGCCATGCCCTTTTCTCATTTCCAACTAACAGTTCCCACAGCAGATATCTAGAGCCAGAGCTGTCTAGATTATGCAAGGTAGGTCTGCTCAAATTTACAAAATAACATTTGCATTTGAAAACACATACACACTATAATGAACCCAATTGCTAACAAATGTTAGGCCTGATACACTGAGCCTGAAAATGATCTGAGAACGGCTCATTTACCAGGGAGGAAGAGAATATTGCCAAGGTTAAGCTCACAGGCTTTGGTATCTGGCAGGCCTGGAATGGAATTTGACCTGTCATTTGAGCCCTCCAAACCTCAATTTCATCTGCAAAATGGAGATAATAGTAATGCTTCCTCACAGAGTCATTGTAAGAATAAAGACATAATGCATCTATAGCACACAGTACCTGGTACCTAGTAAGCATTCAGTAAACATTCATTATTATTGTCATCATTTTCTTTATGTTCATATTAATAAGAACATAATAGGAAATGTTTGAATTTCCAACAATTTCTAAGAAAATGCCCAAAATACCCTGCTTTGAGCAATAGCACTGAAATTGTATGCTCCACTTACATGAGAACACAAAACACAAGGGCATACAAGTGTTTAGATTTTTCCCAAGGCAAGAAAACAAGCAATGATGCAGAAGTGAAAAGAATGTTTTCAGTCCTGCCTACCTGCAATATTCTCATAAAAGAAGTCACTGTCATTAAACAATTGCCTTTGTTTTATTACTTTTCCAAATAAAGATTACTCATGTTGAACCTAAGAGTCAGCTGCCCAGTAATCCCTAAGTCCTCCAGCCTGCATAAACTTTGCCTGTAATATTCATATTAAGTTCTATTGCTCTAAAAAGAGAGAGATACAAAAATACTGTGGCTCCAACAAGATAGATATTTATTCCACTCTTACGGAAAACAGTCCAGACATAACACTGAGTGGTAGTACACTATGTTTCACAAAAACATCTAGGGACCTAGGCTCCTTCTACTTTGTTTTTTTCCCATCTCCTCTGGCCCCTGGACCAGCAGTATCAGCATCACCCAAGAGCTAGTTAGAAATGCAAACTCTCATGCCCCAGCTCAAACCTACTGAATCAGAAACTCTAGAAGGGGAGGTCCTGCAATCTATGCCTTGTAGATGTCGTCCCTATCTTTGCGTTCAAATAGATTTATTGCCACTTCCACGTTCTAGATCACGGATGGAGGTGGGGGGAGAGAGAAGAGATGAGAGACAAGTCATATCCTGTCAAGGGAGTAAAATGAAAATTTCATGCATTGCACATTCTGTTCACCTTCCACTGGCAAGATGTATGGTCAAAGGGCACATCTAGCAGCAAAGCAAATGTAGTCTCTAGCAGGGTAGTGATGTGTCTTAGTGAAACTAGAGGAGTTCTAGGTTAAAAGCAAGAATAGGAGTTCCTTGCTAGCTCACTGGGTTAAGTTAAGGATCCAGCATTGTCACTGTTGTGGCTCAGGTTTGATCCCTAACCCAGGAATTCCCACATGCCACAAGCATAGCCCCCCCAAAAAAATAGAAATAAAAATAAAAATAAACAAATCTCAAACACCTTAAAAAAAAAAAGCAAGAATAGATGTGAGACAATTAGAAGGTTCAGACACACTACTAGAAGAAATGGTTACAGCCTCCCTGTTCCCACACAGTGAGAACCCCAACATCCCTAATATCTCTCAAAGAAATTTCATTATTTCCTTTAGCTTTGACTTCTTCCACCCCCAAATAATTACCTTATAGTCAAGTCAGTCCACTTAAGGTCATTCTCTCCATCCTCTTCTAGTCTCTTTCCCTCACTTTCCTGAAACCTTTACATAAGAGCAGGTAAATGGAACAGTACTTGTGGGGGGCACAACTGCACAGTGGATAACCTCAAACCAAAGACACCCTTGCTCCAAAGCTCCCCTCAACCATTCCTCCCAGAAGCTCTCCCTAGTCAACTTTCTTGCTTTCCTCTACTTATGAGCTCCTCATCCCCTCATGTCTCAGTTGCCCATGGGAATCTAACATTGCTCCAGCTTCTGATAAAGAGAAATTCTCTTCTCTCTTGGCCTCTGACTCAGCCAGTCAGGGCAGGAAGGCAGAAGGATCAGGGGCATGTTCCTATACCTAAAGAATATAACAGCGAACTTCCCCAAGGAAAGGTAAAGCCCACTCTGATGGGATTATGCCATCAGGCTGGAAACAATACATTTTTTTCCTCCACCCAAAAATTCATCATGGTGCCACCTTGCATGGCAGTTCACCTCTGAAACACACAAACTATTTTCCCACCAGTGATGCTGTGGGATCATATGTAAAGGTAAATCAAACAAATCAAAGGGACTTAGGAGAAGGGATGATATAATAGGGAGCATTTATTTCACATGTTTATTTTTCATTTTTTAAAATGGCCTCTTCAAGACTAATTTTACTCTGAAATGGCACAGATTTATTGAAGCCTTGTTTCCACACAAGCATTTCCCCCCATACTATTAACAGGCGACTTCACTTAATTACTAAAGAGAAGAAATGCTTAGTTAATTTAAATCTTTAAATTAAAAAAGTATAGAGTTGGAAGCTGACACAGTACAAGGAAGTACAAAATCAAAAAGCAACATCTCCCTCTCTACATTGCTTCTCTTCAAAGGTTATTTGTTAACAACTGCATGTGCCTGCTCTCAGGGGAAAAAAAAAAAAATGTTCATATTATAATGAGGATGGCTAAGCATTTATTGGAAGTTTACTCTGTGCTAGGCACTGGACAAAGCATTTTACATGTTAAGATGTGATAGGGATAGAGTAGCATAGTCACACAGGTAGTTGTAGAAGTCCCAATAGGGCACCATGGATAGAGAGGGAAACCCAAGGAACTTAGGGAGACCACTGTAAGTTAATGACAGCTCAAGAAAATCATCAGAACATTGTGGAACAAAGCAGGCTTGCTTAACTCTAAAACCAAAAATAAAAGCAGGAGATACGCCTCAGGTCATTAAGTGAAAGCTAAAATGAGGCCTGCATTCAAGTTCAGCAAGATAATGATCCTTAGAACCAAGGACAGGAATTCAAGGGAAAGATGACATTTCTAGGAGAGCCTCATTATATGGAAACCTGAGATACTGAACATATTTTAGCATGTTAACCCCCTTCTGCTGACCTGAATAAGCACCATGGTAGTACTAGTTTGACCTCATAGGGTCAAGTCCTCTCTTACCCAATTCGAAGGAGGAGCTAGTGATATAAACCTGATGTCTTGGAGTTCCCGTCAGGGACTCAATGGTTAACAAATCCAACTAGGAATCATGAGGTGTGGTTTCGATCCCTGGCCTTGCTCAGTGGGTTAAGGATCCGGTGTTGCCGTGAGCTGTGGTGTGGGTTGCAGACGTGTCTCAGATCCCACATTGCTGTGGCTCTGGTGTAGGCTGGTGGCAACAGCTCCGATTCGACCCCTAGCCTGGGAACCTCCATATGTCACAGGAGCGGCCCAAGAAATGGCAAAAAGAAAAAAAAAAGAAAAACCTGACATCTACTCCAAGAATGAGGAAGGCCTATTTTCCCACCTTCGCATTCCCTGGATTATAAAAATGTAGCCCACCTAATCCTCAGGGCAGAGCCTCCTCGCCTGCCTGCTTGTATCCCTCACAAGCGTCCTATCTTAATAAAACTATTTCTTGCCTATCACTTTGTCTCTCGCTGAATTCCTTCTGCACTGAGACACAAAGAACCTGAACTTCAGTAAGTCCAGACATCAGGTGAGTGATTCTGATTTAAAAAAAAAAAATGGGTTCAAGTACTAAACTGGGTTCGAGTCAGAGGTGTTTGGGTTTCAGCATCCTCATGACAACCCTATGATGAAGCCCAGATTTTACAAATGAGGAAACTGAGGCACAGGGAGAGACTTGGGCAACTTGCCCAAGTTGGGTGGAGGTGAGAATCAGCCCAGGCAGATGGACTTCAGAGCCCAGGCTCTAAAGCACCACACTCAGTGGGATGTGGACTCAATGTGGACCACACATTTCTCAAAGTAAAGCCATAGAAACATCCACTCTTGGAACCCCAACGCAGCAGCCCAAAGGATGTCCTCTCTGTTTATAATTTATTCCCCACTCAAGAACACATTCTTAAAAGAAAATTACAAAATAGAGAGAACCTTGTGGAAAAAGAGATCAGACCAAAGAAGCAGCTAAGTAAGGCAATGAGCATCTGCAGGAATACAGACAGAAGCTGGAGGGACTGGAAGTCAAGCTGGGAGGTGCCAGGGTGGTTCCATCCGAGAAGAAGAGGTTACTCCACACCCGACTCCAGAGTCTCAGAAAGAGGGTTTGGATGGAGCAATGCCAAAGAAAATTGTACCAGAGTTAAACAGGCAAGAAATATTTTACTCAAGACTCTTAAAGCAGGTAGGGAGAGAAGCTGAACAGAAGGCAAGGCAGGGAGAGTGGTTAAAAGCTGGTGGGAGCTGGTGGAAAAGTACTAGTTAGCAGGGAGGTTGGTCAATGTGATGATCAGGCCAGCTATGTTTGCTAATTGGTGCTTGTGGAAGTTAGACTCCTACCTGCCCACATAGGCTAGGAGATAAAACCCCTAGATTTCCTAATGATTCATTTCAAAGGGACGGCTCTCTGGTCCTTGAGAAAGACATTGCCAGGTTATAAGCCTGGCAAAAGGCTGGGAGAAGATTTACATCTCAAAGGGGCAGAGAAAGAACTTACAGTGGAAGGTTTTCACAAGTAAGCACTCTAAGAAAGCCCTGTTGCAAGACTGGCAAGCTTAGCCAAGCTGAGTGGAACCCGCAGCTATCTGGCTCCTTCCACTTCCAGGGGCATCTGCACACTTTGCAGAGAAGGCCCTTAAACTCAGGGCTGCAGCACCACTGTCTTTGTCCCCAGAACAGCAGTTCAATACTGATTTTTCCTTTCACTGTGAAAACAGCCCTTGTTTTTAGAAAATGATTTGGTTCCCCGTCAGTTTTGGCTTCCTTCCTGCTCCTTTGGCATCTAAACTGTTGAGATTGTGGAAATCATTTCATTTAAAGACAGAGAACTGAATAGTGAGGCTTTCCTAATCAGGTCTCAGCATTGCACCAATTTAGCTGACTTTGCATTTTTAAAAAGCTGCCCGGCTTCCTGGGGAGGCAAGATTAGCAACTATTGAAACAAGCAAGCTGCTTTCTTCAGTTTAACGCTAGGCAGCTTCAACCTGAATGGCTTAGGTATTTATTGTTCTACTCAGACAACACTCACCAATGGGAAACCACTGGCAAGGAAGATGCTGAAAGGTGTCAATAGCCATTCCTGCAGAAAGGAGACGAAATTCTATTATAAATAGATTAGTAGTAGCACAGCTCACACCCTTGACAGTAGACTGTGCCTGTCTCCAACTCTAAAAAAAGGACTAGAAGTCACTCATTTAAGTCTCTTCAAGGGAGACTCTGTCAAGGCTCACTTCCCACCCCCTCTGCTGTGACTTGAAGGAGTTTCCCTGGTGTCATCAAAGTTTCTGCTTCCTCTTCATTAGAAAGCTCAGCATTTACATCAGGAGAAGAGACTTGTTTCAAACCCAAATCCTGCAGCTTTGTCCTCCCTCCCCCCGCCCACATGCCTGGACTGAGAGAAAACCTGCAAAGTGGTAATGGCCATTCCTGTTCGCCACACAGCAAGCTCATTCTAGAATTTCTAGCAAAGGAGCTCTTTGCAGAGTGATTGAAAGATTCTGGAGTCCCCACTGTGGCTCAGTGAGTTAAGGACCTGACTAGTATCCATGAAAATGAAGGCCGTAAATGTGGCTCAGATCTGGCATTGCTGTGGCTGTGGCATACATAGGCCGGCAGCTGCAGCTCCAAATTGACCTCAAGCCTGGGAAGTTTCATATGCCGTAGATGCAGCCCTAAAAAGAAAAAAGAAAGAAGAAAGAAAGATTCTGCTCTGAGGTCTCTATCTTCCTCTTTTCTTCTTAAATGCAAAATTGATCCTTCTGTATCTCAGAAGCATTATTCAGGAGCCCCAAGATCAGGGACTCAGAGACTCCCTGAGATGGTCCCCTTGGGGAGATCCACGACCCCATCCCAGAAACCCCAGTTGCTTCTTGGTCAATTTAGGCAGAATATGAACCAAATGGAGAGACCTTTCCCATTTCATGGACAGTGGCAGAACAAGATTCCCTAACAATGCAGGTTGTGATGTCTAAGGCAGGCTACACAGCCCCTTTCTCCTCCTGAGGAAAACTACATGGTGGCTATGAGATCCACATCCACCTGGGAAAGGAGAAAAGAGCTGTCACTCAGTGAGCAGCTCAGAACCAGACAGACAAGGGAACACATATCCCCATCAGATGGAGCTTCGTCTACCCAGGGACAAAACAACCCCATCAACCTGCAAAGCTTCCCTTGATTTCTAATTTTATTGACTTGAGTCCTCTCTCTTTTTTTCCTTGATGAGTCTGGCTAAGGGTTTATCAATTTTGCTGATCTTTTCAAAGAATGAGCTTTTAGCTTCAGTGATCTTTTCTATTCTTTCCTTCATTTCTATTTCATTTATTTCTGCTCTGATCTTCATGATTTCTCTCCTTCTGCTAACTCTGGGTTTTGTTTGTTCTTCTTTCTCTAGTTGCTTTAGGTGCAACATTAGGTTATTTGAGATTTTTCTTGTTTCCTGAGGTAGGCTTGTATGGCTATAAACTTCCCTCTTAGAACTGCTTTTGCTGCATCCCATAGATTTTGGATTGGTGTGCCTTTGTTGTCATTTGCTTCTAAATATTTTTTATTTCCTCTTTGATTTCTTCAGTGATCAGTGGTTGTTTAGTAGCATGTTGTTTAGTCTCCATGTGTTTGTGGGGTTTTTTCAGGTTTTTTTTTTTTCTTGTCATTGATTTCTAGTCTTTAGTTTTGTGGTTGGAAAAGATGCTTGATAAGATTTCAATTTTTCTTTAATTCACTGAGGTTTGATTTGTGGCCCAGAATGTGATCTATCATAAAGAATGTTTCATGTGTGCTTGAGAAGAATGTTATTATGCTGCTTTTGGATGGAATATTCTATAAATATCTATTAAGTCCATCTGATCTAATGCATCATTTAAGGCCTATGTCCTTGTTGGTTTTCTATCTGGATGATCTGTCCATTGCTGTAAGTGATCAAAGGATCGATCCAAGAAGACGATATAATAATTGTAAACATATATGTACCCAACACAGGAACACCTCAAAATATAAGGCAACTGCCAAGAGCCTTAAAAGGAAAAATCAGCAATAACACAATAATAGTGGGGGACATTAATACCCCACCGAGCCACAGTGGGAACTCCAGAGTACAACACTTTTTTCTTTTTTTGTCTTTTGTCTTTTTAGTGCCACACCTGAGGCATACGGAGGTTACCAAGCTAGGGGTCTAATCGGAGCTGTTACTGCCGACCTATGCTAGAGCCACAGCAATGCCAGATCCAAGCCAAGTCTGCGACCTACACCACAGCTCACAGCAACACCAGATCCTTAACCCACTGAGAGAGACCAGGGATCAAACCCACAACCTCATGGTTCCTAGTCGGATTGGTTTCACTGTACCAAGATGGGAACTCCACTTTTTTATTTTTTATTTTTTGCTTTTTAGGGTTGCACCTGCAGCATATGGAGGTTCCCAGTCTAGGGGTCGAGTCAGAGCTGTCACTGCTGGGCTACACCATAGCCACAGCAACACCAGATGCAAGCCACATCTGCAAACTACATCACAGCTTATGGCATTGCCAGATCCTTAACCCACTGAGCAAGGCCAAGGATCAAACCTGGGTCCTCATGGATGCTAGTCAGATTAGTTAACTGCTGAGCCACAACAGCAACTCCCAGAGTACATTTTAAAAGGGGGTATAAAACCCTTCACACCTATTGTATTCCAAAGGGCAAAGCCTAAAACCCCACATACCTGGATTAGCAAGACATCCACCCTGTCTCCTCACCACCACCTTTACAGATCCACAATTCTCACCATTAAAATAATAACACAAAACCATGAAATGTAAGATATTTACCCAAGAAAGCTGAGGGCACAGGAAGTGATTTCAATTCACATTCAATTTGGCTCTGAGCTTTCTGGAAAACAAGGGAAAAAGGAAGGCAATCATGGGCTTTTCTTCTCATTAGTATAAGCTCTAAAGTGGCCCAATTTTTTCTTTCTGGTTTCAAAGATAAAGAAACTTGGACATAAAAAACATAGGAGTTTTGTACAAGTTTGCAGACCTGAGCTGAGTCTGAACTTGAATACCAGTCAATTGAACCTTCCTGAATTTCTGTGCCATTTTGCACCCTAGTGTTTCCCTCCAGCCCGCAAATATACTTCTTCCCTGAACTTGGGCAGAAGCAAGACCACAGTGGCCAGGGAAAGCTTTGGCAACAGCATATGGGTCACTGGGTCATTAAGCTGGAGTTTGCATATGACTATGCATGCACACATGTATTCACATCTTGTAAAGGTTCCTAGGAGGCACAGGATAGAGAAAACTGTGCTCCTCCACTATTGGAGTTGTGTGAACTTGCCAAAGAGTGACAGGGAAGGAAACTAATCCTTACAGCCAGGCCAGCTGAGCTAGAAGCATTTGTATGTATTCATCTTTTTTAGGACACCTGAAGGGCTTGCAAGATGAGAAGAATGAGGCTCTGGTGAGAGCTAAATAGCGTGGCCAACAGTGGTAACTATTAGGTTGTAAGATTAACATTTAAAACCCAAGACTGTGTGACTCTAAACAAAGCACAGGCTCCCCGCCCCCCAAGAAAAAAAACAATGTTGGCTCCAAATGCTACATTGTGTCTTTCTTCATTTACAAAACCAGGATCTTACATGAATGTTCATTAAGAAAAGACATATATTGGAACTCCCTCATGGTTCAGTGGATTAAGGATCCAGCACTGTCACTGCTACAGCTCAGGTCATTGCTTGTGGTGGGTGTTCAAGCCCTGGTCCAGGAACTTCCACATGCCAGAGGTACAGACAAAAAAAGAAAGAAAAGACACATATTAAACGTACATAATACCCCAAAGGGTTGAAAATGGATTGTCTCTGCAGTGGGGAATTAGCACAGCAGAGAGAAAGTAAGGACGAGAGGAGGAGGGGTTTATATAAAGCTTGATTCCATTACAATTAAAATGTATTTATATATCACATACATAAAATAAAATAGTACAATTAAAATAAAAGGAATTGAACTAGGTAATTCCGGAAGTCCCTTCTAGCTCTATCCACTGTATATTTCTCCTTAAGGAGCTCAGGTTCAGCAGCCTCCTAAAAACCCACTTCATCTGAAAATGTAAAATGGTTTCACTAACACTGTGGAGCAATTTCGCCATCCAGTGGACACACTAAAAATTACAAAGTCCTATTAACAGGACCTAGGCATATCTTGGGTTCAGTATTAAGCCTGGAGGGAAAAAAAAATAGTTCCTTTTTTCATTTAGCAATGATATGTAATTAATTTGATAAAAATAATTTTATCTAATGTAAAAATGTATTTATTATTTCTCCAAGCCAACCAACACTGTGTTCTCTCTTATCCCCATGTTCACAATTTTCAAGTTTATAGACTTACAGTGTCATAATCAGAATGAGCCTTAGGTATCCATGGAACATATCCACATCATTTTAGGAAGGAGGAAATCTGTCTCAAGGCTAAGAACCCCTCTCTTCATCAACCCTTTAACCTCCAACACCACCTCAAATCCAGAGCTGGATTAAGAGACAAGTCAAAGCAAACAGCATTTGAGGTCGTAATCTACCTCCAGGATGCATTCTTGGATACATACCAAATTAACATGAGTAAAAGAAAGGAGATGGACTACTGAACAGGGGAAAATGTTTTCAAATGATATGACCCCCGAGAGGGTAATAGTCAGCAAATATAAATGCAACTCATACAACCCAATATCAAAAAACAAACAACCAGGGAGTTTCCATTGTGGCACAGTGGAAACAAATCTGGCTAGTAACTGTGAGGTGGCGGGCTCGATCCCTGGCCTCCGCTTAGCAGATTAAGGATCCCGCAGTGCTGTGGCTGTGGTATAGGCCAGCAGCTGTAGCTCCGGTTGGACCCGTAGCCTGGGAACCTCCATATGCTGCAGGTGGGGCCCTAAAAAGACCAAAAAAAGAAGAAAAAAAAAACCTGATTAAAAAATGGTCAGGAATAGACATGTTTCCAAAGACGAAATGCAGCTGGGTAACAGTCACATGAACACACACGCACACACACCTATGACAAATGTGCAGCAAATTACTAAGTTTAAGTTCATCCATCTATGAAACAGGTAATATCACCAATCCCACAGAATCATTTTTAAGGATTAAAGAGGATTATTCATTTAAAGTGCTTAGCACGGTGCCTAGCATACAGTAAGTGCTCCATAAATGATGTTAATGGTGGTGTTGCTGCTGTTTCATTAATACTAAATTAAAAAGAAAAAAGAAAGAGAGTGTTGGGCCCTTTGGATCTTAAGTGTTATAGTGTTGGGCCCTGTAGGGTCTGCAGTGTTCCATCTCTGGCACATCAGGCAGAGGTCAGACAACCAGCTGTCAAACAAGTTATGCAAGAGTGTCTTTCATTAGGGGGGGGAGGTTGAATCTCATGGATTCTGATGTCCTCTGTGACTTTGTCTTTCTATGGATACATGCAAAGGTCATCAGGTCTTGGGTCTTCCAAAAAACAACAAACTTGCACATCAAAATAAGGTGAGAATCTATGGCAAGATTTAATATCTGGGCACAGAAAAGGAGGGGGAATCTTAGAGCTACAGCCCTTCCCTTGTTTTTTATCAGGTGCTACCATGCCTGATATCTACTTAATAAATGTTTCTTGATATTTCTTGGATGATTGCTTTCTTTGTTCTCTACTTAGTGAAAGCATTGCCTTGTCCTTGCCCCACTCAGAATAATGAGTATGGGCCTGACATTTAGTGCCTCTCCTGCCCTCTACAAGAAATATGTGACTTCTAATCATATTCTCATTTAAACTAAACTCCTCTATTACCAGCCAATGTTGAATTCCTTGTCACACAGGGGTTCTTAGTCTTTTGTATCATGGGATGTCTACATCAGTCAGAAAAGTCTATAAATGCACAAATAAACCACACTGTATCACAAAGGGACCAATTATATTGGAATGTAGTTCCATCCATGGATTCCCAAGGCTCCATGAATGCCAAATAAGAACCCATGGAAAAAGATCTGGTGAATGATGCACTTCCCGAAGACACGGATTGTGACTAATGTGCTAAGCATCAATACGCACTGAATTGCCAGTGGTCTCCAGGTCCCCACTTTGTCGAGCAGGTGATTATCACCCCTATGCTGTCCTATGATGCCGAGAAGACAACTTCCTCCAGTTAGCCATCTTTTCCCCCCCCTTTTTTTTTTCCATTCTCTACTGCAGTAAAGAATGTTCACAGAAAGCTGCAGACGTTCCAGTTTTCTCTTGGTCTCCCTGAGCAGGTGTTATGGGCCACTGGGGTGGAATGAACAAAACAACAGCTGTGAAATGAGCCAACACAGTTTTGAATCCCGCTTCTGGGGTAAGTGGTTGAGTGCTTCTCCCCTATGAGGCACCAGAAAAAGGAACCTTGGCTTCCAGGAATGGTATAAAGAAGAATGTCTGGCACAGAGCCTAGCAGATGGTTGCTGATCCATAGACACTGATGTTCTTTCTCTATACAAGTAACTGAAACAAGTAATGTGCTGGTTATTTCCCAATTAACTTTTCAAATCCTCTCTACCTTTCTTCATCTGACTCTTTAAAGCATACGCTACATCAGTGTGTCATTCCCTTGCCCTTTGGCTTCAATTAGATCCAGACATTGAGAAGCACAGTTGGGTATTTGAAGGAAAGAAGAAAGCAAAATCAGGTTTTAAAATCATCTAGCTCCCTCCCTCCCAAGTCAGCTGAGCTGGGTGCACAGCTCTCACCAAGGGCTCCTATAACCACTTCTTCCCTTGCTCCCCAGGCCTAGGGGTAGGATGGCTCCACTCCGAGCCTCATGATCCTGGAGTGATGCTCCACTCCTTATCAGTTCCCCTAAATCCTGTGCACACCATTATAAAGAGTGCTTTTACCAAGATCTCCTCAGTGACACCATCAGTACAGCATCTGTTTCCCACTGGAACCCTGAGTGACACAGACAATAGCTGACAAGATGAGGAAGGCACCTGGAGCAGTCTGTAAGGGGTGTGTCAGCTCATTCAGACACAATCATGCCCACACACACACACATTCTAGTTCGGAATTTGTGGTTTTGAATGTGCCCTGGATGACACATTCATCCTTTTCTTTGTCCTGGTAAGACTGGCCTTTATATATATATATATATATATATATGTAAAAAAGGAAGAGTAGTCTTCATTTTGAAATGTTACAGAAATAACGAAACACTCTGTTGTCTACGAGGAACTAACGTAGTGTTGTAAGTCAATTATTTTTCAGAGACAAACAAACTCATAGAAAAAGAGATCAAATTTGTGGTTACCAGAGGTAAGGAGTGGAGGGAGGAGAAATGAATGAAGGTCAAAAGGCACCAACTTCCAGTTATACAATATATAAGGACTAGAGATGCAGTGTACAACATGCGATTAACACTGCTGTATATTACATGTAAAAATTATTGAGAGTAAATCCTAAGAGTTCTCATCACAGAAAAAAGAAAATGATTTTTTTTCTCTTATTTTGTAACGATACGAGATGATGTGTGTTCTTTAAACTTATTGTGGTAATCATTTCATGACATGTATGCCAAGTCCCTATGCTGTGCACCTTGCACATAGACAGTGCTATATGTCAATTACATTTGAATAAAACTGAAAGGAAAAAATAATAAGAGGAGGAAGAGGAGAAAAGGAAAAAGGAAGAAGAGGAGGAAAGGGAAGGAAGGAAAGGGAAGAAAGAAACATACTGTGGAGGAATAAAACTTTCTCTTCATGATTACTTACAGCAGTAGGTAAAACACAGAGTGAAAGGTACATAATTAGAGCTATATTTCTCCAGCTATATTTTGTTTTATATATTTGACATGTAAATATTCGATACAATTATAAAACAAATTAAATGTTAAAACAAAGCTAAGATTCAAAGGCAAAATTAACCAAATGGATCTATGTCATTTCAACTTGATGACATAACCACACAGAAATGTTTAAAAGAACTTTAAAATACAGTATTTTGACAACTTGTCCCTAACTCCTTAGGGCAGTGGTTCTCAACTAGTGGAGACATGTGGCAATATCTGGAGACATTTGTGATTACCACAAGGGGTGAGACTTGCCACCAAGATCTGATAAATAGAGGCCAGAAATGCTGTTAAATATTCTACAATGCACAGGACAGCCCCCCATAGCCAAAAATTATCTGGTCCAAATGTCAATATTGTCCTCATTCAGAAGCTGTTAAGGGCAAGGATCAGCAAACCTTTCTTTTTTTTTTTTTTTCCTTTTTTGGTCTTTTTAAGGCCACACCCACAGCACATGGAAGTTCCCAGGCTAGGGATTGAACTGGAGCTGTAGCCTCTGGCCTATGCCACAGTCACACCTAAGCGGGATCCGAGCCATGTCTGTGACCTACACCACAGCTCATGGTAATGCCTTAACCCACTGAGCAAGGCCAAGAATCAAACCTGCATCCTCATGGATGCCAGTTAGATTTATTTCCACTGAGCCAGTATGGGAATGCCCCAGCAAACCTTTTCCTAAAGGGACAAATTGTAAACATTCACCGTGACGAGCCACACACTCTCTTTTGCATGTACTCAATTCTGCTGATATAGTGAGAAAGCAGCCAGAGACAATATGTAAATGAATGAGCATGCTGTGTTCCAATAAAACTTTATTGACAAAAACAGGCAACCAACTCATAGTCATAATTTGCTGGTCCCTACATTAGCATATGCTTAAGGAAATGAAAAGATGCTTAATTTTAATAATTATATTATGTGTTATAGTTTTGGTATTTACATTGTGAAACTGTTGTGAAATAATGTAAATGAGTAATTATGCTGCAATCATCAGGAACTTGAATTTTCTCTATACTAGCAACAAAGAATTAAAAAATAAAAATTTTAATGTACAAAGCAACCTCACTATCATACTCATGGAAATAAGTCTAGTGATATATGCGCAAGGCCTTTTCACAAAAAACTTTAAGATATTTCTGGGAGAAATTTTAAAAGTTCTAAATAAGTGGAGAAATATGCCAGGTTCATGAAATAAAAGGCACAATACTGTTAAGATGTACGGTCTCCCTAAATGGATATATAAATTGTTATGCCAAAAAAATGTCAACAAGCTATGCTGAAGAAATAGACACTGTGATTCTGAATTCCAGAAGGAAATTCAAAGGCTCTAGAATATTCAAATAATTTTGAAAAAGAAAAAGTTGGAAGCTTTACACTACCTGATTTTTTTTTTTTTTTGTCCTTTTAGGGTCTCACTTGTGATGTATGGAGGTTCCCAGGCTAGGGGTCGAATCAGAGCTGCAGTTAGTTACCAGCCTACGCCACAGCCATAGCAACGCAGGATCAGAGGTGCGTCTGCGACCTACACCGCAGCTCATGGCAATGCCAGACCTTTAACCCACTGAGCAAGGCCAAGGACTGAACCTGCATCCTCATGGATACTAGTCAGGTTCGTAACTCACTAAGCCACAATGCAAACTCCCAACACTACCTTTTAAGGTGTATTAAGTCATCAATATAGTATGGTATTGAAAAGGGATAGACAAATGGATAAAATGGAACACAATAAGCATTCCAGAAATAGGCACTCGCATAGAGCAAAGTGACTTCAACAAATTGATTTTATGAAGTCAATTCAGACTATGAAAATGATCTTTTTTTTTTTTACAAATGTTGCTGGAATACGTAGATATCTAGATGGAAAAATGAACCTCAACTCAATCTCACCCTGTATCCACAAATTAACTTAGGATGGATCAGACCTAAAAGCACACCTTAATACTTCTAGAAGAAAGCTCAGAAAAATGTCTTCATGATTTCAAGGGTTGGTAAAATCTTGAACCAGACACAAAAATTACATACCATAAAAGAAAGAAATTGACAACTTAGACCTCATCAAAATTAAAAATTTCTGTTCGTCAAAAGACACCACTAAGAAAACAAGACACTGGGAAAAACTATTTTCAGCATACAGATGCAACCTTCTTTTTATGTCTGAGCAGTATTCCATTATAAATATACACCACATCTTCTTTATCCATTCCTCCATCAATGGAAAACTGAATAGACCCAAACCCCAACAATAAATACCAATCAGTGGAATTGGTTGTTTCATACTCAGGCAGCACAATGGAGAATTTTTTTTTTCCTTTTATAGTCACACCTGGAGCATATGGAAGTTCCCAGGCTAGGGGTGGAATGAGGGCTGCAGCTGCTGGCCTTTGCCACAGCCACAGCAACATGGAATCCAAGCCACGTCTGCGAGCTACACCACAGCTTGTGGCAATGCCAGATCCTTAAGCCACTGAGCGAAGCCAGGGATCAAACCCACACCCTCACGGGCACTATGTTGTGTTCTTAACCCACTGAGCCACAATGGAAATTGCAAGAATATCAATCCCAGGCCCAATTTTGGACCACTAGGTCTTACTCTCTAGAGACAGGGCCCAGGCACAGTATTTTTTTAAAAAACTCCCCTGGGAGAGAGTCTAAAGTACAACCATGGTCAAGAAGTGCAAATAAATGTATTCTTAACTCCTGGTTACTTTTCATGCCCTCTCTGGATGTCATAACATTCAAGGACCTGACAAGAAACAGATTCCACCCCACATGAGACTATTTGTAGAAAGCTGGGCAGGATTAAGAGAACAAATGCACCAGTAAGAAACCACTGCATTAAATAAGCCCTGGAAATGAAAGGATGAGCAATAGAACAGTATAAGCAGAGCCCAGTGATGCCAGAACTGTGGGGGAACCATAGCCCTGGGTGGGACAAGATGCCAAGGCAGGAGGAACACATGTAAACCAGCTATAATGGAAAAAATAAAAATCATTATAATTAAAAAAAAAAAAAAACCCTGACCTCCCTCTCCTCCCACCCTCCAGGGTAGCAGAGAAGCCTAAAGTGATACACTCTCTAGAAGGGGACACGGAGCAGGATAGAGATGGCAGAGTGTTCAAAGAAGAGGGGGTCAGGCAGGCACGGGTGCCAACCACACAGATGCCAACAATTCCAATCACCCACCACCAACTGCCTGTCCACCAACGCCTGGCTTCCCCTCCTTCTTGTCACTGGTGACTGGGGGAACAAATGAATCACTTTCTTGAACCTACCAACACAGAAAAGGCCAGAGGCCAGTCTGCAAGAGTGCAAGGCGGGGCTCTCTGTTCTGCATAAACTATACATCAGCCTCAGACAAAGAATTTACGTCACCAATCTAAGAAACCATGGAATCACATGTTATATCACCTACAGAGAATTAACCCCTGATTTCCCTTTCTAGCCACTCTTTATCTTAAAAAGGAAGAGGAGTTCCCACTATGGTGTAGCGGGTTACAAAGCCAGCATTACCTCTGTGGCAGAGCACATTTGATTCACAGCCCAGTGCAGCAAATTAAGGATCTGGCATGTCTGTAGCAGGGTGGAGGTTACAGCTGTGGCTAGGATTTGATCCCCGGCCTGGGAACTTCCATATGCCATGGGTGCAGTAGAAAGGAAAGAAGAAAGGGAGGGACGGACAGGGGAGGAAGAGGATGAAAGATAGAGAAGGAAGGATGAAAGAGAAAGAAAGAAAGAAAGAAAGAGAGAGAGAGAGAAAGGAAGGAAGGAAGGATGCCAAGGCAGGAGGAACACATGTAAACCAGCTATAATGGAAAAAATAAAAATCATTATAATTAATGATTATAATGGAAGAAAGAAAGAAAGAAAGAAAGAAAGAAAGAAAGAAAGAAAGAAAGAAAGAAAGAAAGAAAGAAAGAAAAAAGGAGAGAAAGGGAGGAACAGAAAAAGGACAGAGACTGCAAAGTATTGTTTTCAATGACTGCATCCAGAAATGCTGTCTACAATCTCATCATTTGATGTAGAAAGGTCTGGGTACATCAACTAGCCTATCCCCCTCATTTTACAAGTAAGGGAACTGAAGCCTGAGAGGTGACCTGATTTACCAAACGTCACCATCTGGACAGGAGCAAGTCCAACTATTGTGACTCCCAGCTCAGGGCACAACTCACGACACCACCTGGTCTCTCAAATAGCTGTCCTCTTTGCCAACCAAAACTGGACCATTAGACCCCCAGGGCAGCAAGACCAAGTAAACACATGTCACTTACATTTTACCTTTCATTTCTATCTAGATGTGACTGCCCACATCTATTTCATGGTAATTATGTGATCGATCTCAGAGGGCAGAGTTTTAAAGCTTAGAAACGACCTAAATGCCAAAGAGCTTCAGGCTGGCTCCCAGGAGAGTGGCTGGTCCAGAAGGGCAGAGGGGGCCACCTGAGACAATGCCAAGGTATCCCAGGGAAACGGGCATGAGAAGGAAGCAGGCTTCATTAGCCTCCTGATAAAAAGCTTGTCAGCTCTCCAAACACTTGTTTCTGGCATTTATTAACTCGACCTGCAGGCTAGGGAGCTGGCAACCCAGAAGCTGCTGGCACAGTTGCCACTGGCTAGAGGCTTTGGTGGGGGAGGCCTGGTGATTGGGAATCTCTCTCATCTGTTGAGGGGAGACACAAGTGGCAGGAGACACTGAGGTTCCAGATCCCAGGGAGGGGGACAAGGAAGCAGCATGTTCTCCCCAGCATAGGGCCAGAGGCAGGGGGGCCATGGCTGAGAGCAGTGGTTCTAAAACAAGATTAGCTCTCCTGCATCTGGGATCCTTTTTTTTTTTTTTTTTTTTTGAATTTTATTGAAGTATAGTTGATTTACCATGTTAATTTCTGCTGTACAAAAAAAAGACTCAATTATACATATATATATTTTTTTCATATTATTTTCCCTTAAGGTATATCATAGGATCTTGAATATAGTTCCCTCTGCTATACAGTAGGACCTTGTTGTTTATCCATTCTATATATAATAGTTTGCCTCTGCTAATCCCAAACTCCTAATCTTTCCCTCCCTGTCCATCCCCTTCCCCCTTGGCAACCATAAGTCTGTTCTCTATGTCTGTGAGTCTTTCTCTGCTTTGCAGATATGTTGATCTGTGTTGTATGTTAGATCCCACATTATAAGCGATAACAGATGGTATTTGTCTTTCTCTTTCTGATTTACTTCACTTAGTATAAGAATTTCCAGGCCCATCCATGTGGTTACAAATGGCATTATGTCATTCTTTTTTATGGCTGAGTAATATTCCATTGTGTATATGTACTCCATCTTTATCCCTTCCTCTGTGGATGGAGATTTAGGTTGTTTCCATGCCTTGGCCATTGGAATCACTGCTATGAACTGGGTCTGGAATCCATAAACAGAGGTCCAACCAAGGATGAAGGGAAGGGCCAGTGATGTCCCAGGGTTCCTTCCAGCTCAAAGAGGTGCATCCTGGAAAGGCCAGCATAGGGTGCTCCCTTCAGTCCACATCCCAGAATTCTCAACCACAGCTCTGTCAGTTCCCTCCATCACACATTACAATCTGGAATTACAAATCGAATTGTTTGTTGACTTGTTTATTACCCCACATGACCAAACTCCATGAGGCCAGGGATTGTTGTATCCAGTGTCCAGGATAGCACCTTATACTTTGTAGGCGCAGACACACACACACACACACACACAAAAAATTTGTTGGAAATGACATAAATGGATAACTATGAAACATTCTCACTCCTAAAGAAGGGCAACCACTTGCAGGGGCAAACAAACTCTGGCATTTGAAAGTAGGATCAATTACAGTGTGTTCCTGTAACTCCACTTACTTGGCCAACTGGTACTCCACTCTGCTCTAAGATAATAGCATTTCTATAGAGCTTTGTGGATGCTGAAGCACTTTCATATCCTGGCTTACCCAAAATAACTACATTAATAAGTAGGAAACACTGACACTACCTCCAAATCCAATGTTTTTCCCTCCACCCCTAGCATGATCAGAGTCTCAGTTCTCAGCATACACCAGGGACAGGCACTATTGTTCCATTTCTGAAGAAAAACAGGAGCCCTGAGAAAACTTTGGCTTTGCTGGTCAAAGTCAGGCTCATAGCAAGAGCCAAAATTCCTCAAAGGATTTGAAAGGAAAAAAGAAAGGAAATTGAGGCTTAAAGGGGCCTGCTGGTAAAGAAGAAGAGAAAGGAGAAAAAAGAAACAGAGAAAAGGGGAGTGTTTCTGGCCCAGGGAGATTAACTAAGTGGCCTCTAATCTTCTATTTTGCCCAGATAAAGAAGGGGCGTTAGTCACTAGGAAAGGACGCTCCCCCACCCACCCCCGACCCCCGCCCCGGGTACTCATGTTTCCTACCACCACCCTGCCTGGTGCACAATAAGCCCCTGTCTTTTGAAGATCAAAGTGTTTGATAAATATTAAATAACTGTTACTAATAATGCCAACACTTTAGATTTGCATAGCTCCATTCCTCCTAAAAATTTAAAGCCTTTCACACATATTGTCTAATTCTTGCTCAGAATTTTTATCAGAAAAGTATTCCCCCAAGTTGCTGTGTGAACATATTCAAAAGTTCTTTAAAACATTTCACCCTCATCTAACCCTCTTCCACCTGCCCCCCTCCCCCTGCTTAGCACATTTCCATTTTGATTATCTGTCTTCGGAACACCAATTTCCAAAACAAAAATCTAAAAGAACAATTATAAACCTCCAAACTCTGGCCAAACGAATTTCTTTTCCATGGCACAGGACTCACTTCCCCCAATCCTCACCCATCCTCCCTCTGGTGGGCCTTCTGTTCCTGATGTAACTAAGGGGCAGAAACAATAGTTAATTCACACTAAGTGTCTACTCTGACCTGGTTACTGTGTTAATTCTTTTACAAACGCTGTCTTCTTTTTTTTTAGGGCCGCACCCACGGCATATGGAAAATCCCAGGCTAGGGGAGCTATAGCCGCCAGCCTACACCAGAGCTCCAGCAACACCAGATCTGAGCCAAGTCTGCAACCTACACCACAGCTTACGGCATGGCCAGATCCTTAACCCACTGAGCGAGGCCAGGGATCAAACCTGCATCCTCTTGGATACTAGTCAGATTCGTTGCTGCTAAGCCACAACAGGAACTCCACACTGTTTTATTTAAACCTTGGGACAGAGACTTCTAAGTGTACCCCTGTATCAACGGTAATAGAAAACTTAGCTGGACACACAGCTATAGTTCCACTCTCCCCTGTAGCCATACGACTATTTTCTGGTCAAAAATTAAAGGTATCTGTGGAAGTGAAACCAAAACACCTCTGACTCAAATCCAGCCTAAACCCAGACTGAGACTTGTTTTTTAGTTAGAATCACTTACCTAGTGTCTGGACTTACTGAGTCTCAGTTCTTTGCACCTCAGAAAAAATTCAGTGAGAGCCAAAGTGACAGGCAAGAAATAGATTTATCAAGCTAAGACACTTGTGAGGGATACAAGCAGGCAGGCGAGGAAGCTCTGCCCTGAGGATTAGGTGGGCTACATTTTTGCAATCTAAGGACAGTGAGGAGAGGAAAAAGACGGGCTTCGTCCTCATTCTTCAAGTAGACATCAGGTTTACATCACTAGCTCCTCCTTTGCATCGGGTAAGAGAGTATTTGACACAATGAGGTCAAACTAGGACAGTCAATGTTTTCTAGTTAAGCAAGCCTGCTTCGTTCCATGACATTCTGGTAACGTTCTTGAGCCACCGTTCACTTACAGTGGTCTCCCAAAGTTCTCTAGGTTTCCCTCTCTGTCTGGGGTCCCCTACTGGGACTTTTACAACTACCTGTGTAACTGCCCTATTCTATCCCTATCAGAAGCTTCCAGGGACACAGCACCATCGTTAAGCATGTTTTTCCTCTCCCCTGACTTCACGGGGATTCCACTGGTTTTCACAGCCTGAAAACCCAAAACACAACCCATTAAAAACCTCTATTTTGACTTTTTCCAGATGATGGTTCAAATGTCTCACAATTCCTTGACTTCTCCATTTTACCCCTTAGGTATTGATGGTCTTTGTTCTCTCTTTCTTAGACCAACTTAATCTTAAAGGAAAACAGCTTGCCAATTTCAGACAGGCTAGACTAGTGTTCCTCTTGTCCTCCTCTCTCTAGAGCACTACAGATCTTCCCCTTCTCCTTGCCTCTTTCCAATCCATTGGTAACATCAGTACTCACCAGGACCCATCCCACCTCCCAAAAGAGACAGCCAGACGGACATCCCCATGGCCCCTACTCTATCCTGATGTCACCTGCACACACATACACCTCTACTCAGTTCCTTCTCAGCACTTACCTCCTGGCTCACGTGATCTCATCTACTTCATATCTTCTCTTTCTTCCTGACAGCTACAGTCATATCAGGGTCTCCCCAGAATGCCTCTTAGATTAAGAAGGCAGCTATTTATTATTATCCTCAATTTACCAACAGGAAAATGGAGACACAAAGAGATGTGAGGATTTGTCCACAACTGCACAAAAGAAGGCAGGTGACACCATAGCCCTCGGAATCCCAATCCAGGGCCCTTCTTCTTCCCTTGCATCCCTTTCTTTCTCTCATATACCCTCCAAGAGTCCCTGAAGACCAGGAAAGATGTGGGGACTTTTACTGTCATTTATAGGTACACCTAGTAACTCCTCCAAGGTCCCTCACCAAGTCTTCACTGAAATAAGAAGCAAGGGGTCTTCACTCTGCTTGCGCCATACTCTACCTACAACAACTCAATACCAGAGAGCCAAGGAGGGTGATTTTTTTATATATATAGACTTCAACTGTTGAGCTTCAGCTATGAAGAAGAGATGGATACAGTGAGTCCCTTGTTACTATAGAAAACGCACTCGTGAAAGTTTGAGAGAACCCATGTGTTAGAAAAGAGTCTTAGCCTGAACTCTACCGTTCACTAGGACTTCTGGAGAAACAGGGCTGAGAATAAAGTACTAAATAATCTGTGTGACAGACCTTGAAAAATACCTTTCCCTTCTCTGGAGAATGCTTTTATCTTCAGCACCAGATTCCACTTAAACCAGACACTCAGATGTTCAGGGGATGTTGAGTGTCATACGGAAGCTACAACAGTACTAAGAAGGTACACGCTGGAGACAGAGTTGGAGAAACAGGGGCTAGTTTATTTACTCAACCAAGATTTTCAGATGATGAAGAAGGGATGAAGGCAAAGAAGTTACAACTTCATAAGACCAGGTGTCTTAGCTGTCTCTGCATCCCTAGTTTTTATCACCCACAGAATAGTCTACATATTTGATGACTAAAAGAAGGAATGAAATGAGAGTGAAGCCACAACACTGACCAAACATCCATTATTGGGCAAGATGCTCCATACTCAGTCATAATACTTGGGTCTACATCCTAGGTATCTGAGATGATGAGACTGGAGAATAGCAGATGTCGATGTAGGTATTGATGACTGTGATTGATTTGAGTTTGCAGGCTGCTAAATTCTGAGACATCTGGATTACAATAGCCTTCCTAGGGTAAGCATTTCATTCCAATTTCCTTGGGACTTTCTTGATTTTGGCAGTGAAAACCCCATGTCCTAGAAAGCCCCTCAGGCCCAGGCAGACCAAAACATCACCCCCTAAGCACCCCTAGACTGAACATGTCCCACACTGGCCATTTTCTTAGTCTATCAAAATGATTCAACTAGACCCAGAAAAAAAAAAAAAAAAAGCCAATGGCTTTTACTGCCCTAAGCCTCACTTGGGCTCCTGAAGTTATGTTATTTGCCTAGTTAGAAATAAAAGAGCATTCCAAGAGGAAGAACCCCTGGCCTGAAAGAAAGGGACAATGCGTAATATGAAAGAGATGGCAAAAGTCCCCAATGTACTAAGTACCACATACCAGATGTTAAGCCTTGCTTACTTTGGGAAGCTGCCAAGCACCTAAAGAGCAAAAGAAAGACTAGTTCAGATGCTTATTTAAAATAAATTAACCAAGGAACAATTAAAAGCCTTGAATAAGCAATTAGCCCAACTGGCAAAGACATAAATCCTACCTTGATCAAAACAGTTAATTGAAATTATTAGCCTTTGGAGGGGAATTACTCTTTTTGAAACTAGTGAATGTGTCATTAGAGTGATGAAGAGCTACAAGGAAAAGGTCAATAAGCACTTATTCAGAAAAAAGAGGGCCAAACTCTTTATTCAAAGCCACGGTAATTAAACCAACAATGTATTTAGCCAACACGGGCATCCTTGAACTATTATGTTGAATAGAATAGGGTACACTTTGAGTTACTGTGGAGCAGATAGGTTATCTACCAAGCCCATCCAGGGAAAAGAGGAAACTGGAAGCACTGTATGTAAACCAAAGAGTCTGCTATGGTCACCCAAATTCAGTCCTTGGAATGAGCATGAATTAGAAATCTCTAGATGCTCTCAAATGTGGTCTATTTAGACATCACTGAAAGACATCCTTCCTTTCATGTTCATTTTAGAATAGATGTTTAATAAGATGTAGTCATTTTAGTTGTATTATTTCAGATATTCCAATAATTTAGACCAGTAGTCCTCAAACAGAAGCAAATTCGTTTCCAGAGGACAATGCCTCCAGACATTTTTATTTCTCACTCTGGGGGGAGGTGGGGAGTGCCACAGCAGGGAGTGGTTGCTCCTGGAATTTAGTAGGTAGAAGCCAAGTACACTACTAAATATCCTGCAATGTACAGGGCATCCCCACAATAAAAAATTATCTAACCCAAAATGTCAATAGTGCCACTGCTGAAAGACTTTGATTCAAACAAGCTCTATTCTGAAGTTTGATTTTGCTCCACCTATAAAGAGAAAGGCTTTCTTGCCAATTTAAGGCACTAACATGATAAATGAAAATATTACTTTGAGTAACAAAAATTATAGTACTGGAAAAACTTTCTTGCATGTCAATATTGAGTGTAACAATGACAATGCTTTTGTCTTTTCCTTAAAGCCAATGTGTCAGGATTTTTAATTGGAGATCTTTTATTACTAGTTTTTCAAAGTATTAACACTGTATATCCATTCAAATTTTCCATACTTTATAAACACTTTTACTTATTAAGACTGAATTTCTATAAATAAATCCTGGGGATGTAATACACAGCATAGAACATCGTGACTAGAGTTAACAAGACTGTGTTATATATTTGAAAATTACTAAGAGTGTAGATCGTAAAAGTTCTCATCACAAGAAAAAACAAATTTGTAACTATTTGAGGTAATGGATGTAGACTAAACTTACTGTGGTAATCATTTTGCAATATATACATATATCAAATCATTATGTTGAATACCTAAATCTAATACAATGTTATATGTCAGTTATATCTCAATAAATAGACCGGGTTATATTATAGCACTGAGCAAATTGTTTGAAATTATTGAGTTTTTCCCTTATTGAAATATATTTTATATATATATATATATATATATATATATATATATATATATAATTATCCTAAAATAAACTAATGAATTCCTTTTCTATTTTTATCAAATTTCTCTTTAATGAGAATTCAACAAAAAAATAGATGACATCATTTTTATGTTTCTTTATCTACTTTATCTACCTAACTAATCATCTAGGGTTTAAAAAAAAAAAATAGCAAAACACTACTTGGTCTCTTTGTCCAAAGAGACAGGAGTTAATTTTTGGCTCGTGTTTAACTCTACATTTCTGTTCCCAAGCATTCAACATTTATTACCTGGGAGACTTCTTTGTCAACAGAGCACATATTAAACCAGTTACTGGAAGTATGTTTAGCTTATATATGTTAATTTACATTTGACAAACTTGCCTCTCTAGTGCCGCTGGGACACTAGCTAAACGTGTAGCTTGATTGTATTTATCCAAACTCCATAAACAGAAAATCCAAACCCCCACACAGGGCATAAAAACATGAATTATATGATCCAGGAAGAGTTCCTGAGGGAAATGGCAGCTTCCAAGAAAAAAATTATTCCAGAGTAAGTCTCAATCTTTGATGAGTCATGTATTTTTCACCTGGTATTTCTCCAGGGGGGTGAAGAAGCACCCTTTGAATGAACATAGTAAGGAAAAATATAGGTAAATATAATAGTCTTTCCTTCTATTCTTGAGTATTTTAGATTACATTTGATGGCTGAAACAAAAATTATAATCCTGTCTGATGTGGTTCTATTCAAGACAGTTTTGTTATTTTTATTTATCTTTATTATAAATAGAGAAAAGAATAGAGAAATATATAAAGGGAGGTAAGATTTTATACCTCATGCAAAACCGGCAAAATGATGACACAAGCAGACTGGGATAAGATGTGTGTGTGTGTGTATATGTGTGTGTGACATGATACCTAAAGCAGCTACTAAAAACACTCTGAAGAGAGAAACAGTCAAAAACACCATAGGGAAATCAAAATGAAATTCTACAAAATGTTCAAATAAACCAGGAAAAAGAAAACAGAATTTTTTTTTTAATTTTAAACATACAGGACAAACAAAAAGCAAAAAATAAAATGGCAGATGTAAACCTTATCATAACAATAATTACATTAAATGCAAACAGTATGATTGAATGTAAAAAGATGGAAAAAGATATGTCATGCAAACATTAATCAAAAGAAAGATGCAGTGGCTATTTTGATACCAGATAAAGTCAACTTCAGAGCAAAGAAAATTACCAAAGAGACATTATCCAAGGAGTTCCTGTCATGGCTCAGCAGAAACGAATTTGACTAGTATCCATGAGGACTTGGGTTCAATCCCTGGCCTCACTCAGTGGGTTAAGGATCCAGCATTGCCCTGAGCTGTGGTGTAGGTTGCAGACATGGCTCGGATCCTGCATTGCTGTGGCTGTGGTGTAGGCCAGCAGCTGCAGCTCCTATTCGACCTCTAGCCTTGGAACTTCCACATGCTGTGGGTGTGGCCCTAAAAAGCAAAAAAAAAAAAAAAAGAAAAGAAAGAAAGAAGAAAGAAAAAGAGATTATCCAATGCTAAAAGGATCAATCAACCAATAAAAAGTAGCAATCCTAAATGTAAACATACCAAACCACCCAGCTGTAAAATATGTAAAGCAAAAACTGAGTGTTTGGAGAAAGAGACAATTTCACAAGTGTATCTAGAGACTTTAACATGCCTTAACCAACAACTGTTAGTACATCTTGACAAAAATCAGCAAGGATAAAGAACTCCACATTACCATTAACCAAGAGAATCTAATCAACATTTATAGAATACTCCAACCAACAATAGCAGAATATATATTCTTTTCAAATGTCCACAGAATATATACCAAGAGAGGCCATATCTTGAGTCATAAAATAAACCTCAACAAATTTGGAAGAATTAAAATCTTACAGCCTGTGTTCTATGACCAAAATGGAATTAAACCACAAATAAATTAACAAAGATAATAGGAAAATATCCAAACACTTGAAAACTAAACAACATACTTCTAAATAATTTATAAATAAAAGAGATAGTCTCCAAGGGAAGTCAAAAAATATATGTATTGAGTAAAAATGAAAATCCAGCATAACAAAATTTGTGGGACAGAACAAAAGCAGAGCTGAGAGAGAATTTTATAATACTAAATCAAGCAGAAGGAAGGAAATAATAAAGAACAGAAAAGAAATTTCCAGACCCAGATGGTTTCACTATAGAATTCTATCAAATGCTT